>NC_090646.1:467679705-467992539 GCF_040937935.1 Hyperolius riggenbachi
AGTAGTTTATCCATCCAACTGAAAGAGATGTAAGACATCACGCAGCTCAGGTGCACTGTCCTACGCAGAGGGAAGGTGGGATGGTGGGAGGCTAGGAGCATCCTGCAGGCACAGGTGACAAAAAAGGACACTATGCCGATTAGATGTTTAGCAATCCACTATGACTGACCTTGTGGGTCAGCTGCACACATGCTAAACTCAGCAATTATCTAGCACAGGCCGCATTGTGCGGACCACGGGACGCATGACTAAAATTCTAGACACCCCCCCCCCCCTCCCATGAAAAGTTGCGAGCGGGCAACGGGGAATTTTAAACTCACCCCGCACACCATTGCCCCATGTCACATCGCCATGGCAACAAGGCATCACGTGACGTCAGGATGTGCCAGAACATTACAGCGGGGAAAGGAGGGGAATCCGGCTGCCTGTCGGGAGGGGCCGGAGAAGGAGCCCACGGGCCATAGTTTGCCCAGCGCTGATCTAGCATATAGAAAAGATTTCCATTTGTACAGCCCTGAGGGGAAACATTCTAATTTTATACAATTCAGTCAAAAACATACTTTAACCTTCCTGGCGTTATAGGGTCTAAAAGCCGTACAATTTTTTTTTTTTTAGAAGCTTTTAGTCCCTAAAAACAAGACCAAAAACATTTCACAGAGAGATCAGCAACAGCTCCTGCATATAACTCACTCGGGCACGGGATTACCGCTCTGAGCTGTGTATTTCCGTCCCGACTGTGACTCAAGATTACCAATACGGAGGTTAAACTGATCCAAATAAAAAAAATGATCAAGTCTTGCAGAACAATTAACATTTTAATATGAAATCCTACATTTATTTTGTGTTTTTATTTATGAAATATAATCATTCATTTAACGAATTGCAGGCTTAAGACTTTTCTCATGTGCACAAGTATAGAGGATTGATGCCGGCACTAAATGTATGCAGGTAGTAGTGTACAGCTGAGCCCAATTGCCTGTGCTCATGGCAGAGCCAGAGGACTTGGACAATTGAAGAGAGATCTGGGCACTAGGCAAATTGCAGGCAGTTGTATTTATCCCATAGGACACATGAACAAATACAGACAGAACGTTATCATACAGTAGGGGCACAAGTCTGCTGTGTTTTTCATGTGTCTGCATAAAGATGGTGGTAGCCTGAATTTTATGCAGGGACTCACTTGGAGGAGAAGCTAGATAGTATTGTTGTATTTTCTATTCATAATGCTGTGGACGCAATATTATCAAAGCTTGGTACATGCAAGTTTAAAAAAACAATTCTAATACTGCACATTTACAACACAAAATTTAGAGCAGGAAAAAAAAAAAAGATATCTGTTTTAGTTTAATGTGGAATGAGGATGAAGAGATGAATGTAGGTAGGGACAGAACAGACAGGCAGCAGGACAGCTGCTTAACAGAAGGTCTATACATTGTCTTTTTAGGGAATTTCACTTTGGCTCTATCCTATGTCGCCCGCCTACTCCACATAAATTCCAGCCTATTTCTGTCACTTCCCTGCATACAGACATGAACGCCTTCACTGCAGCTAGACACTAAGATTAATTTCTCCGGCTCCCTAAGGCCAAGTCATTAATACATTTAAAGCTTAAAATTCAATTTCAAAGAGGATCTTAACACTTGCATTAAAATATCAGACATGTGATGATGCTAGTTTAGGTCTATGACAGGGCTGGACAACTCCCAGAAGTCATGTAGCCAGAGCTTCTTAAAAAAAATGATAGCTGGCTCCTAAGTTTTGAAGTTTTTTCCAATTGTCAATGGAGTTGGCTATTAAAAATGTCCTCAAGGATCCTGGACTGGCGAAGCTGGAATCAATTTGTTATTTGTAAAACGACAGGTTAGAAAATGTAAGACTAAACTGGTTTTCTGCTGGTAAAATGTTACAGACATACTGTTAACGTAACCCGACCTGACCTCTAGCAATGAGTCTGGGCAACAAAGGCACACCTGTATGAACACTTGGTGGCAATAACCATTCCCTCTTGTTGCCCTCCATAAAAAAATGATTGTGCATGCTTGACCGAGCTGAGCATGCACATCTTTCATAATTACTTGATCAGCCTTTCTGCCAGTACCACTTCTAAAGGACATATTTCACAAAAAAAAAAAAAAAAAAAAAGTAATTTTTTTTTGTACACATCATTGTCCTTACCACACAAGTAATTTCACTTTGTAAAATATTTGCATTCCTTCTGTAAATTCTTTCAATCAATTGTTTATATAAAAACTCAGTAGGACTGTTAGTAAGGCCTTGTCCACATTATTATTTACCAGCGCTCTCGCCAGCGCTGAGCAATTTTGAAAGTGCTTTTCTAAGCGCTTTCAGAGCGATTTGTTTAGAAAAGCTTTTTTTTTTAAACACCTTGCCCCGGAAAATAAATAAATACAATGTATTTATTCATTTAAAGCGCTCGGGAAAGTCGCTTTTTCATGCATTTAGGGATTTTCCTGTTCTTTCTATTGAATCGCAAATGCTCTGAAAATGGTGCAGGAGCCGCGTTTGCGATTGAATAGAAAGCTGCCGTACAGTCAGTCTCATCGCTCATGTGAGAACAGTCATATAGAGCAATATTGCAGAAGCGCTTTTAAAGGGATACTGTAGGGGGGGGGGGGGAATGAGTTGAACTTACCCGGGGCTTCTAACGGTCCCCCGCAGACATCCTGTGCCCGTGCAGCCGCTCACCAATGCTCCAGCCCCGCCTTTGGTTCACTTCTGGAATTTCAGACTTTAAAGTCTGAAAACCACTGCGCCTGCGTTGCCGTGTCCTCGCTCCCGCTGATGTCACCAGGAGTGCACTACGGAGACACAGACCATACTGGGCCTGCGCAGTGCGCTCCTGGTGACATCAACGATTTGAGGACACGGCAACGCAGGCGCAGTGGTTTTCCGACTTTAAAGTCAGAAATTCCAGAAGTGAACCGAAGGCGGGGCTGGAGCATTGGTGAGCGGCTGCGAAGGCACAGGATGTCTGCGGGGGACCGTTAGAAGCCCCGGGTAAGTTCAACTCATTTTCCCCCGACCCCCCCTACAGTGTTCCTTTAAGGTGATTTTAAAAAAAAAATCGACAGCACTCTAAGTGTGAACAAGCTCTAATAGTTGGGGCAAATAAAGTCAGCACATCCAGTTTAACTCACCTAGGGCTTCTTCTAGCCCCTGTAGTCATTCTGGATGGTCCTCTTCTGAAAGCTGCATGCATGGCCCCCTGGCTGCAGCCTCCTCGATTGCACTCCTGCAACTAGGAGCACTTGCCGCTTGCGCAATTCATAAAAAATTGCAACTGTGCACACACCAAACGTGCCCTGTCATGGGAACGCTATGAAGGAGGCGCTAAGGCCGGCCAGCTTTTCAAGGTGCCCAGCGGCTGAAGGGAACAGCGTGGAATAATAGCGAGGGACCAGGAGGACTACAGGGTGGCTAGAAAAAGCCCTATGCAAGTTAAACTGGGAACATTTCTTAACTTAGCAAACCTTTAGACGTTACAAATGTGTCATTGCAACAGCATTCATGTATGATTAATTACTATATTTTTCCCATCAACTGGGGAAAGAGAAACAAAAAAAAACTAAAAAATTAAACTTGTGATCAGATGTGCATTAAGGAAATGTCAGCCTCCATATGTCTTTCACCTGCCTGGCAGTCCTGCTGATCTATTTGGCTGCAGCAGTGTCTGAATCACACCAGAAACAAGCATGCAGCTAATCTTGTCAGATCTGACAATGCCAGAAATCTGATCTGCTGCATGCTTGTTCAGGGTCTAAGGCTAAAAGTATTGGAGGAAGAGGTTCAGCGGAACAACCTGGCAACTGGTATTCCTTCAAAAGACTCTGAAGCCACTTAAAAAAATGGCTTGTAAAACTTTTATTTATGTGAGGCATGTTTGCCGCTGTTAAAACGCCGCTATCCCGTGGGAGAACAAGGGTTTTTTTACCCCCCCCCCCAAATCCCCTGTGCGAAATCAACGACTTGGTCATTGGATTTTGCTGCCCATGGAGGCAGAGCTTTCGGCTGCAGCTCTACCTCCATGCGAGTCAATCAGCGCGTATCTCCACCTCTCCCCCACCCCTCTCAGTGAAGGAAGACAGAGGGGCGAGGAGAGGCGGCGATCCGCGCCGATAGACGCGTGTAGAGGCAGAGCTGCAGCCAAAAGCTCTGCCTCTCATGGAAGTGCTCCCCGCAATGTGCCCCAGGGGATTTGGGGGAGGGGCGGGTAAAAAAAAACATTTGTTCTGCTGCGGGATAGCAGCATTTTAACAGGGGCAAACATGGCTAACATAAATAAAAGGTAAAAAGCAGTTTTTAAACTGTCTTCTTAAATTGGCTCTTTAAAAAGGAAAAATATGGCAGCTTCCATATCTCTCTCGCTTCAGTTGTCCTTTAAAGTACAAAGCATGTCTAAGACCGATCATTAGTGGTTGAGTGCCACAGCACAAAAGTTTAGTTTAGACTTACCGGTAATAGTATTTCTAACCATTCTAGTGTATGGCTTGAAAATGAGAGACTCCAGGCTCCTCCTCCTGGGGAAACACAATTAGCAAGAAGCGATTAAAAGCCCCCACCCCACCCCCTACACTTCAGTATGTCAACAAGAATCCGGCCACCAAGATACCCTGAGTGCCTCAACTGCTGACTTATTCTCTGAACACCACCCTAGTGTGCATAGTATGAAGAAAGATCCCTGAAGAATAGGGAGGGATGATGTACGCCATACACTAGAATGGTTAGAAATACTATTACCGGTAAGTCTAAACTAAACTTTCCCTAACCATTCAAGTGTATGGCTTGAAAATGAGAGACAGACAAGTAATCTCACACTTACATCAGGGAGGGACTGCAGCCTGTAAGACCTTACGCCCAAATGCCATATCTTGCCCCGACAGGACATCTATTCTGTAATGCTTCATAAACGTCGTCGGAGCTTTCCATGTGGCTGCCTGGCAAATCTGCTGTAGTGATGCTCCTGCCTTTTCTGCCCATGATGTAGCAATTGCCCTTGAGGAATGAGCTGTAACCCTTGGCGGCGCTTCTTTCCCCTTCTCTTTGTAAGCGTCAGTTATCACTTTCCTAATCCACCTTGCTAGTGTCGATTTTGGCGCTTGAGCTCCCTTATTTGGACCTCTATACGTTACAAATACATGACTTGATTTCCTAAATTCTCTTGTCCGTTCCAAATATTGAAGAATCGTTCTTCTGACATCCAGGCGGTTGTATCTTTCCTCCTTTTCATTGGCTGGGTTATGACAGAACGAAGGTAGAACCACCTGCTGTGTTCTGTGAAAATCTGAAGTGTAGGGGGTGGGGTGGGGGCTTTTAATCGCTTCTTGCTAATTGTGTTTCCCCAGGAGGAGGAGCCTGGAGTCTCTCATTTTCAAGCCATACACTTGAATGGTTAGGGAAAAAAAAGTTATTACAATGTGTATACCTTGACCTGGGAAAGCTTCAAAGCTGCGAGCCACACTTCTTACTTCCACCACTACACCCTCCCCAAACACCAACACCACCATTCCCCACTGCTTCTGTTCTCTATAAGTATGCTGTACTTGGATCCAGCAATAAAGTGTGAGGGACAGTTCACATTGGGCGCTTACCCGACGCTCCCTGGCGATTGCGGTCAGGTCTGCGATCGCAATTTGGCAGGAAAAATTTTGCAATTTATTGCGATTTGTGCTTGTGATTCCCGTTCAATAGAACAAGAATCACAGTTAAATCGCCCCAAAGAACCAGCCCTAATGTTTACCTCACTACCCAATGCCTTGTAAACACTGTTTTGCTAAAAGAAAATCTAGCTAAACAACAACAAAAAATTGCTCCTGTCAATCAAGATTTTCTCATGTAGCTATGAACTGCAAAGGTGGGTGTAGCAGCCATGTCTGGTGCCCTGGGGATGTTCCTTCTCCAAACAGTGGGATGCCTTAAAGAGGAAATGTCGGGAAAATATTAACATTTAAAAACACATAAAAATAAGAAGTACATTTCTTCCAGAGTAAACTGAGCCATGAATTACTTTTCTCCTATGTTGCTGTCATAGTGGGTAGTAGAAATCTGACATTACCGATAGGTTTTGGGCTAGTCGTCCTCTCCATAGGGGATTCTCAGCATAGCCTTTATTCTTTATAAAGACACTCCCTGAAAAAGATTTATACAATAATGCTGGCCTCCCTTCTCGATGCACACTGTTTTGGCAGATAGATGGAGCAACTGTCATAAGTGCTTCAAAAAAAAAAAAAATCCCTGAGAACCCCCTATGAGAAGATGGGCTAGTCCAAAATCTGCTGGTAATTTTAGATTTCTACTACTTACTGTAAGTGACAGCAGCAGAGGAGAAAAGTAATGGATGGCTCATTTTACTCTGGAAGAAACTTACTTCTTATTTGTATATATTTACATGTATTTTAAATTGTAAGATTTTCACGACTGAGGTCCTTTAAGGCCACCATGTAAGAGAAAAGAGCGACAGCAGGGATTCGGAGAAGCTTTTTCTTAGTAAATATATTTTTTACTTACATTATCTTGCAGGTTAGGACTTAAAATTTGCTCAGAATTCTGCTTTAATTCTGAAAAACTCAGAACAGCCCTAACCGACCCCGAGACCTCAGCTCACCAACCCTAACTTTCCAGTTCAGTGTCAGGGTAAAGAATATGCAAACTGAGGGAAAGCTAGCAACACGTTTCCCTCCAATCTATATAAATAATATATACCATATGTCAATTTGCTACAAGATTGTTGGAGGGTCTGGGTCAGCAGGTTATAAGAACTCATACTAAACCTCTTAAATTTGCTCTAGAGAAAGAATTGCTAAGGGGACAAAAAGCAAACATTCAAAACGGGAGCTGAACTCCAATCTCAATAGGTATCTAAAGACCACTGGAGCACACTAGAAATATTTTTTTTTACATTTATAATGTAGTGAATTAAAAGTCTTGTAATTATTCATCAAAAAAGTTGTATTGTAGTGTTTGTCAAACGTACAATCTGTCTACCCACTGCATGCACAACAGTAACTTTATTGCACATTACGGGAAATGTAATTAGCAGGGATGAATAAAATAATTAACGAGATTTTTTTTAATACATTGTTACACTTTAATTCAATACTGGCATGAATATAAATTCACAAAACTATACTGTGCTCTAATGGCACCAGATCTGCACTTCTTTCTTAGTGAATATTTTAAAACTGCTTTATTATTATTAGAATGTCTTATCTGAAAAGATATAAAACATGTCCATTAAAGGGCAAGAAAGCTCAAACAGACATTCGGAACTGGGCATCTTCATTTGATTCAAATAGCAGTAGAGATTATCCCTCTTCAGCTGTCCTCCAGGAATATGTCACTGTCACTCACAGCCTTCCAGGCTCTGATGGCTGTGTGATTCCGGAGGCTACAGCTGACAAGTATCCATTTATGGCTAGACAGGGAACTATGACAAGACACTCCTACGTGTACAGCAATTCAGGGCGGGTAGCATGGGCTGTCCCCAACAGTGCCAAATTTGGGAAGACAGACAGGAGACACCCAAGTATTCCTAAACTAGGGAAGGGACTTACAGGAGGCAAAAAAATGACAGGGCCTGGGAAGGACTATAAAAAGACCCTTGTAACTCAGCTACGAGTTGCAGCTGCACTATTCAGCACCTGACTCTCCTGCTATCCAGTTGAAAGCTCCCTCTGAACTCTAAACATGTGTGACGACGAGGAAACTACCGCCTTGGTCTGTGACAACGGCTCAGGGCTAGTGAAGGCTGGATTTGCAGGAGATGATGCACCCAGAGCTGTATTCCCATCCATCGTGGGTCGCCCTCGCCATCAAGGTGTCATGGTGGGCATGGGACAGAAAGATTCCTACGTCGGTGATGAGGCCCAGAGCAAAAGAGGTATTCTCACTCTGAAATATCCCATTGAGCATGGCATCATCACTAACTGGGATGATATGGAGAAGATCTGGCATCACACATTCTACAATGAACTTCGTGTAGCCCCAGAAGAGCATCCAACTCTGCTAACTGAAGCTCCACTTAACCCAAAAGCAAACAGAGAGAAGATGACACAAATCATGTTTGAGACCTTCAACGTTCCTGCCATGTACGTCGCCATCCAGGCTGTCCTGTCTCTATATGCTTCCGGTCGTACCACTGGCATTGTACTGGACTCTGGAGATGGTGTCACACACAACGTTCCCATCTATGAAGGCTATGCTTTGCCCCATGCCATTATGCGTCTGGATCTGGCTGGCCGTGACCTCACAGACTACCTTATGAAGATCCTTACTGAGCGTGGCTATTCCTTTGTGACAACAGCTGAAAGAGAAATTGTCCGCGACATCAAAGAGAAACTGTGCTATGTAGCTCTGGACTTTGAAAATGAAATGGCCACTGCTGCATCATCCTCTTCACTAGAAAAGAGCTACGAGCTTCCTGACGGTCAAGTAATTACCATTGGTAATGAGCGTTTCCGATGCCCTGAGACCTTGTTCCAGCCTTCCTTCATTGGTATGGAATCAGCAGGTATTCATGAAACCACTTACAACAGCATCATGAAGTGCGACATTGACATTCGTAAAGACCTCTACGCCAACAACGTCCTCTCAGGAGGAACCACCATGTACCCAGGTATTGCTGACCGTATGCAGAAGGAAATCACTGCCCTTGCTCCCAGCACCATGAAGATCAAAATCATTGCCCCACCTGAGCGTAAATACTCTGTCTGGATTGGAGGTTCCATTCTGGCATCCCTCTCCACCTTCCAACAGATGTGGATCAGCAAGCAGGAGTATGATGAAGCTGGACCTTCCATTGTCCACCGCAAATGCTTCTAAAGTGTTTATTTGTGCACTATTCTTTATTTGTATGGCTATAAATTAAGACGGACAATCTACCAGCCATGGACTAAATTCTAAAGAACTCTGAAGTCAGGTGCATTTTACCTCACTCTCCATTACTGAATATTTTTTCAGCTATTCATCATAAAGGTGATAAAGCATTAAGTACATAAATGTTTATATACTTTTGGTACATTTCATTTTTAAAATGTTACAATTAACACACTTGTTGTGAAACTGCTGCTATGATGCTACATTAAACAACCTGACAATATATTTTTTTGCCATTTTTTATGCCCTTAAATCAAATAGCCAGCTCTGAGAAATGACAGCAGCTGGGTGGTATTGTTTTTAGAATGTCCTGTGCACTTATGCCACTAAAAGGATTACAGTACTGTTGGTATCTTTCAATAATCAGCTACACAATAGATCAATTTACATTAATATAATGTTTCTACTCTACAGTTAAAATAACTAATTAAGTAATGGTTTTCATTAGACCAATATTTTCATCCTAAAAATATCAACAAGCAGGCTCACATTTCCTTTTCTCTGCTTTTATTCTGTCCATTTGATGTCTGCCTTGTCTGCAAAGGTTTAGGTGAAGGTATCCAATGATGCAAATTTTATTTTTCAATCTTACACAACGTGTATATTAACAGGGACTATCTAAACTAAAGTATCTGTTCAAAATAGATTCACTCAGGTGTGTGTGTGTGTGTGTGTGTGTGTGTGTGTGTGTGTGTGTGTGTGTGTGTGTGTGTGTGTGTGTGTGTGTGTGTGTGTGTGTGTGTGTGTGTGTGTGTGTGTGTGTGTGTGTGTGTGTGTGTGTGTGTGTGTGTGTGTGTGTGTGTGTGTGTGTGTGTGTGTGTGTGTGTGTGTGTGTGTGTGTGTGTGTGTGTGTGTGTGTGTGTGTGTGTGTGTGTGTGTGTGTGTGTGTGTGTGTGTGTGTTAAATACACTGCCTTTAACACAGGGAGACCAGGGTTGGAATCCTGGCAAGAGTACCTATTTAATAAGTCAGGGTTTACATTTGAGGGTATTACACACGGTTTCCTCCCATGCAGAATCACACTAGAGGTGACAAGCCATGTTAATGAATAGGTTTGTTCACATCTAATGCGGTTCCCACATGAAGGGGGGCGGAGGGAGGGGGGGGGGGGGAGACTAACTTGCTGTCTACAGCACAATAACACACTGCATGCAATTGCTATTGTCGATTTAGTCACCTGCCTATGGTTGACACATTAAAAACTCACATTGCAACCAAAAATTGTCCATGGGAAACCACATTTTTCCACAGATATAAGTGTGAACCCTCCATAAGGATTCCTTGGGCAAAATTATTTGACACTCCTGGGTGACCTACACAGCATGGTATACAAATGTTGATATAACACGTAAGCAGCATGTACCATTCTAAGTAAAAGAGGAAGAGGAGCGGAAGGAACAAACACTTAAGTGGTCATCAGTGCTGTAATATCCCATTCATAAATACATAAAAAAAAAATTATCTAATGGTCAAAGTATGCTTTAGAAAGGAGCTAAAAACAAACAAGTGATGGTTTCTTCAAATATATACGGTAGTTTTAAAGCAACCAAGCTTTTACAGGGACCATAGATATAAGAAGATCACTGGTGAATTCTGCCAGGTCATATGTCATGTGCATAACATGTCACCTGAAATCCAGGAAACAGTCGCTCACAACAATATAATATATGCCATTTATAACACTAATACAAAATATTTCACTGGAATTGTATTTTTTACAAGCTCAGATGTTCGCAAATGACCCTTTATTCTTCATTAAAACTATTTTTACAAATAAAATACCCAAAAGTCACAAGTACAGCAGCTCTTCCAGTCTTTTTGATCTCTGTCAAGTTTCCAACATACAGTTTTGCTTGTTCATACAGACAGCACAACATGTACAATCGATTGAAGGGTGCAAAGGGATAAAGCAGGCAGATGATGAGTGTTGGAAGAACAGTGGCAAACGTTTTATAGCTATATGGTTCCTATAAGATATTTCCTATTTGTCAGTGGTACAGCAATTAAAGTCTCACATCCACAAATATTAAAAAAAAAATAATAATAAGTCAACAGCGCTAAAGAAATGAAGTTCCATACACGTTTATGGAAAGCTAATTTACTAGATTCTCCAAGCAAGAGCAGGATGGAAATATTAAGGTGAATTAATAACTGGCGTATCAAGAAAACGCAGTGTTCTGTAGGAGATCCTCATAGAAAGGCTTATTTGTCCTCTAAACTGCCTCTCTGTTTCTAAAGCTCCAAGCGCAGAACGCTGAGCTGTGATATATACATTTGACCTTCCCTCAAGTATCTCTGGGACATAAGTATTCACAGCAATGTTGCTTCCCAAGCTGCAGTCAGTTACATCTCTAAGGAGGAAATTTTGTTCATAGGAAAAGTAGGCAGCTAGCCAGGTTGCTTTTTACATATTACATTCAGACATACATCCTTTGAATTAAAGAATGTTATAAACTATATCTCTGGAAAGCTCATTCCACATTGAACTGTATTTAGATTTAACATTCCTTTGCCTTCACAGCTGGCAATTACTAAATACTACATATTTTTTGGATTACTTTTGGTACCTAGCTTTTAAAGGATCTACTGAAAAAGGGTTTACATAGAAAGATGCCAGGATTAATATGAAGCATTACTCCCAATGTTTGTTAAGTAAAACACAATAGTGTGGTTTGATTCTTATCTGCATAGTTTCATGAAAGCATAATAGTCTAGCTATGGGCGCTGGATATAAGCCTGGCATACAAGGCCACAAGGAATACTTTATATATTCAGCACACTGATGTATATAAAAAAAAAAAAAAAAAAAAAAAGCTGATAGCAGATACCCCTTTCCCATGAGAAATCTATTCCTCAAACTGATCATCAGGGGGCTCTGTATGACTGATTATGTGGTGAAACCCCTCCCACAGTGTGATGTCAGCGCCTCACAGCACTGAGGTACTGACCTCACACGGAGCCTTGTTGCCTTGTGGGAAATAACAGCTGTTTCCAACTGCCAAAAAAGCAGCAGCATCTCCTGCCAGTGACATCACTTGCCAGCAGTAAAAATGTCACCATGTGATACATGTCAGAGTGCGTCAGGGAGAGTAAAGATTTTACAATGAGCAAACCCTGACTAAATCATTTATATAGAATTCTTGTACAAAATAAGCACTTTTTCATAACACTATTTTCAGTGGAGTTCCTCTTTAAGCCCAACTGCTACTTTGTATTTTTTTCAGTATCCCTTCCTTTCAATCATTACTAAGGAGGAACCTCCCCATTACACTCACATGGATTCCTGAAGATCCAGCAATGATGTCACACAGTCTCAGTCTATCTGAAATTATCACATCAGTTTCCTGTGATCTCTATAGGTAGAATGCGTAGTGCAAGTGCCACCCAGCCCTTCCATTTATCAGCTACTGCAGGGAAAGAGTCATAGGGGAAAGCAGGTGGCTTTAACAGCCAAAGTGGCAGTGATGCAACATTGGCACAGAGGTGTTTGGAATGAGGTGAAGAGGTCAAACAGGGATTATGGGAGGAAGCAAAGTAGGGACAACAGACTCGAAGCGGAACCACTGTCCGCTCCTGTGAGCCAAAAAGTGATATGGGTCAGATTATTTTGGGGGAAAGGAGGGGAAGTTAGAAAAACACACAATTTAATGGAATATGGTTAGAGCTAGAGCGCACTATAAATCACAGCAAACTGCAATTTTTTTCACCGAACAAATTTATTGCGATTTTTATCACCTATACTTTTGGCACAATCATTATGGCTCAAGAAATACTGCAAGCATTGTGTTTGCACTTTTGGCAAAGTCAAATAGTGAGGATGCTTTTAATGCACTACTATAGCCTCAACTCACTAAGCAGTTTAGACTAGTCTACAGATGGTTTGGTGTAATGTTTTAGACCTGTTTTTAGACCTGGTCTAACATATCAGTAATTACACAATTCACAAAGGCAAATAAATAGCCACGCCCACTTTTTCTGACAGATTAGACCAGCTGATTTGTCAGTAAAGCAATTCTGTAAGGTATTTTAGATGTGAGGATGGAACCTTTTGAATTAAATTATGCAGGAGTTTAATTGCATGCAGAGGAGAGCTCATCAAAGGAGAAGGATGTCAGTCATAGCTACTTGTTTGTGAATTGCATCTTTTGGTCATTTCCCTTGCTTTACCCACCTAATTACCAAATGGTATAGGCCAGGTCTAAAAACAGGTCGAAAACATTTGGTAATAGTGAATTCCCCTTTGATGCAACTGACCAAACCATCAGTAGACTAAAAACCATCAGTAGACTAGTTTAAACTGCTTAATGAATTGAGGTCTATATAGTGCTTTGCCGATCGCCAGTGATCAGCAATGCACTAAAAATCGCTTAAAAATACCTCTGCAGTGAATAAAGCCCTAAGTGTACTAATGAACAACTTTAAAGTGGATCCGAGATGAACTTTTACTCAATGCATAATTGTGTTCCTTTCATAGTCTATAGGGCATTCCTCAAGCCAAATACTTATGTTTTGTTTTAATACTCTAATTCCCTATAAACTAAACAAGCCTTGCCCACAGCTCCTTTTGTGCCTTGGCACTGTAGCAAGGGCTTATGGGAGCTCAGTCTGGGGAGGAGGTTACTAGCCATTGATTTCAGAGGCGGATGGGAGGAGGGAGGAGGAGAGGGGACTGAATTTATACACAGTCAAGCTGATAGCATCTCCAGCCCTCAGCCTGTGACAATGTGATAAACAGAACATGGCTGCCCTCGTATCACAGGAATAAATAATCAAACTTTTGAAGCTGCTTGCAGCTGGATTTGCTGTGTAAACTATCTAAACTTTAGATAAGATAAATTGACAAGTTACTTGTTATAGTTCGTTTTTCATCTTGGATCTGCTTTAAGGGAAAAACGATCTTGCTTATCAATAAAATATGCTAAGATGGTGTGCAATTGCTAAAAAAATATTTGTAATGTGAACTACTAAAGGGTACCTGAAGCAGGAAAAAAAAAAATAAAAATGAAATACTTACCACCATTCTCCTCAACCCCACTGAACCAGAGCTGGGACCCTCTGAGCATATTTGACAAGAGTTTGCTGAATAGGTTCTCACAGCAGTGCTCTCATCAGGTAGGGAACAGGCAGAAGTAAGGCTCACATCTGCACAGTAGCATGGAGTCACTTGTGCATGGCTATTTCCTGCATGCACAAGTGGCTTATTTCCACAGCACAAACCATACTTGTGCCTGCGCTGTGCAGCTGAACTTGCACACTGAAAGGAGCATGGCAGCTAAAAAGAAGAGGGTCCCTGCAAGCAGTGGTGGGTTGGGGAGGATCATCCAGAGGCTTTTCCTTTTTTCCCACCTCACAGGTTTGCTTTAAAGGACACCTGAAGCCAGAGGTATATGGAGGCTGCCTTTTTTTTCCTTTTAAACAATATCAGTTGCCTGGGAGCCCTGCTGTTCTAATTGGATGCGGTAGTATCTGAATCGGACCAGAAACAAGCATGCAGCTAATCTGCTCAGATCTGACAATGTCAGTCACCTGATCTGCATATGCTTGTTCAGTGGTCCATGATAAAGTATTAGAGGCAGAGGGTCAGCAGGACTGCCAGGTAACTAGTATTGCTTTAAAGAGTAACTGTCAGGCTGCAGAAGCTAATTTAAACCTCTATTCTCCTGTGTTAAACAGTTTAGACGGAAGCCAAAAAGGCAACAGTGAAGATAAAAATCTCTCTTTCATTTGATGTGTGCTTATCAGCAAAGCTGTTAGACCCAAGCTCTTAAGAGGACGCAAGCCGCAAACCATACTGCAAAGCATTCTGGGGCCCTCCCCTCGGCTGCTAATGAGAAGTTACAGGGTCAAGTAACAATAGCATGTAACTCAGTCCAGAGCACAGCACTGATAAATCTCCCAGCAGAGTACACTGCAGGAGTCCGCTATTGTTCCTAGCCACATGGCTAATTAATATTCACTGCAAACTACTGTTATTCAGTAAGAGCTTTTCTGTGATCAGGAAGCAGGGAGGACATGAGGACACATTTGGCTTCATAGGAGACAGACAAACATGGAGCCTGCCATGAGCTGTCAGGAGCATCATTCTCTGTATATACTATATAAAAATTCTGTGAAATCCAAACGTGGACAGTGAAATGCATATGTAATGTAAGTACAGCCTATATTTAGCTACTGATATATGTGTTTATTTTCTCTGAGACCTAATACCTAACAGCTCCTCTTTAAAGGAAGTGAATATGGCTGCCTCTATATACCTCTCACTTCAGTTGTCCTTTAAGATGCCACTGTTCCCCTTCTCTGAATACATTTACATAAATTATATCAATATTGCTGTCGGTCTGCTTCTGTGAGGACGACCTACAGCTTCATTGATACATGGATGGTCAGTCAGGTAGTGGATTCAACAGCCGGTACCCAAATAAACTTTTCTCCTGAGTTTTAACCCAGAAGATTTAAATATCTTCTTGGGAGGAAAATGCAGAAAAGTTAACCAATAGATTATACACAGGTGTGCCTACAAGCGTCACTAGACTAGGCTTGTGATTTAACCACTAGTATAGGATGCACAAAATTTAAAGTGCGACTCGGTACAAACCAGGTCAGGACTAGCAAGATGCACTTAGACACAACATGCAACTAAGCTGTCAGCAGGAGAGACCGATCACAAAGAATTACAAAATTTGTGCTTGGACAGTCATTCTTTTTAATACACAGGATTTAAAAAAATTGCATAAATTACCGTAAATACAATCAAACACCACTTCCCGCACACATCACCCGTAGTATATTCCCCACAGAATATTGAAAGCTGTACACCTTAATCTTTTTAATTTCGATTGGATTTAGACCAGAGCTCCAGAAATCCCAGAATCGAAGACTCCTCAAAAACCATAGCCAGTCCCTAAGTGAAGTTCTTTCCAATTGTCAATGGAGCCAACCCCTACACATTTCCTACTGGCTCCTGAATTACATGGGCCGGTTATCAAATGTAATGTTAAATTTGTCTACCTCTGCTCCAAAAGATGACCATCTATTTTAATAAAACCATTGAACTTAGCAGTTGTTTTGACAGGAAAAATGCTAACAGAAGTAGCTGTACAGCATGTCTATCAAACAAGTCTGAACAGAGGTTACATTATCTGCATTTGCCTCGTTTTCCTATTTATTGAAAGTCACTCTGTTCTTTTCCCAAACAAGTGAATTATTTTGGTGAAGCACAGAAGCTGCACAGTGATATTCAAAAAGACGATACGACTGTCATAGCAATCTTTCAATAATAAGTATAATGATGTTTATATCAGCACAGAATATGAATCATACAAAACAGTCTTCCTTCCTGTCCAACAACTAAATCCTCTACACAGACAACACAAATCTGAATATTTTATAAATACTATCAGGCAAAGGGAGAGTCCATGTATTATTTAAGGCAGACTGGAGAAGCAGGAATGTCACGAGTAGCACCACTAAGAACAGGTGCCTCATACATAATTCAGACTGCTGGAATGGCTTGATGCCGGCAGTTCAATTATATATGATGGGTTGCAGCACTGACAGATGCACATGTGCCTGCGTACATGCTCTTGCTGCTACTATTTGCATCATCATTCTACCACAAAAGCCAGCATATGTAACTCAGACTATTCACACTACTCTGTTACCTGTCAAGGTTGTTCTTTAAAAGCGTTGCTGCTGTTCTCAGACAGCTAATCTATTTTAAGTCTCATGGAACAATAGTGCAATGTGATTTAAGAAAGCTGTGACAACAACGTTATTCTTTGCAGTACACTTGAGATTTATGGTTTCCTCACTTATGGAACTGTGCTTGCAACTACTGATCTATGAATAAAATAAACACCATTTGTGAAATGATGCTGCTAAGAACTGCAACCACAATAAAGAGGTACTGTAGGTCCTTAGCAGTTCCTTTTGCAAAAATTTTTAGAAAGATCATACAGAAAAAATATGACTTGTGAAGGGTCACTTAGGGGGTTAGGGTGAGCAGCATTACCTACAGGGTGCTGCTGCTTTGACACCTGGTCCATATGGGATTTGACATTTTCCCCAGGGAGAGACAGCAGCTGCTGCATTTTTAAGTTCCAGGTGAAGTTGCGAGCGTGCAACTTCTGCATACATTCGTAAGCAGTTAAGAATGCCGCTCAACCAAACCCCAACACACACCCCACCCAAACTACGAAGCATCCTTACGTGGAGGTCAAATCTTAATTACCGGTGCTATGTTAGGCTTAAAGCGGACCTGAACTCAGAACGTCCTCTCTGCTCTAAGGCCTGGTGCACACCAGAGGAGTTTTTCTGAGCGTTTTGAGTTTTTAAATCTGCTGCTAATGTTATCCTATGTGTCTGTGCACACTGGAGCAATGAGGTTTTGTAAAAAACCCTATAGCATTACATTGGGAAGAGCTTTTAGAGGTTTCAAAAGCTCTTCCCAATGTAATGCTATGGGGTTTTTTACAAAACCTCATTGCTCCAGTGTGCACAGACACATAGGATAACATTAGCAGCAGATTTAAAAACTCAAAACGCTCAGAAAAACTCCTCTGGTGTGCACCAGGCCTAAAAGATACATAACAGAATAATAACCTTCAAACAAAAAATTTCTTTGTTACAGCTGATACAAATCCTAAAATAAATCTGCACTGTTAATACTTTCTGATTCATGGAAGCAGACTAATGTTAACACACGGCTTTCAAATGAGCTTATCTGCTTATCTGCCATTGGCAGTCATGTGACAAAGGGAGAGATCAAATTACAACTTGTGATTAGACAAAAATGAGTGAGAATTAGACAAGCTAAACTCTCTAAATGCATACAGGGTGCATTGCTGTATGCTTTCCTTCTGTCCAGTGCTAGAGTACAGGTCCACTTTAAAGGACAATTATCACAAAAAATTGTAACATTTAACACACATTTATAAAAAAAAAAAAAAAAAAAAAATACATACATTTCTTCAAGAACTGGATGTGCTATAAATTACTTCTCTCCTATGTTACCGTCGCTTACAGCAGGCAGTCAAGATCTGATCTTAGCATTTCCTTTATACTTTACAAAAGCACTACTCGCTTGCAAACTATTTTGCCAGTTGGACTGAGCAACTGCCATTCAGCAAATGCTTTTGAAAATAATGAATACCCTGAGAATCCCCCATGAGAGGATGGACTGGTCAGCTGGACAACATACTGGTAAAAGGCTGCTGCCTTTGAGGAGGGATGTGAGCTTTTAACCAGGGTTCAAATTCCAGCTAAAGCCAGTGGGAAACCAGTTCTTGGTTGCCTGTGGAGTTGCTAAGTGGCAGCAGCCCTGAAGAGCTTTGAGTCCCCCAGAAGAAAAGCACAATATAAATGTTCTGTGCCTTGTCTAGTCCGATCTGCCTACTGTAAGGGACAGGAATACATACATTTATAGTACATTTTAAATCCACTAGCGTTCACAACGATCACCCAAGCCACCCGGTCTTCTCTTGGCCTCACCCCCTAGTGAGTCTAAATAAAAATAATAAACATTAACCTCCTTGCCAGTTATCCCGAGCTCAGCTCGGGGTAACCTGCGTAGGAGGATTTCTCAGGCCCCGATGGGCCGATTTTCACAATTTTTTTTTCCTGCACGCAGCTAGCACTTTGCTAGCTGCATGCAGTTTCCGATCCCCGCCGCTACCCGCCGCACCGCCCCCACCCCTCTCCAGACCCCTTGCACAGCCTGGCCAATCAGTGCCAGGCAGCGCTGAGGGGTGGAACGGGATTCCCTCTGACGTCCGACATCCATGACGTCATCCCGCCCGGTCGCCATGGCGACCGGGGAAGCCCAGCAGGAAATCCCGTTCTGAACGGGATTTCCTGCTTACTCTGATCACCAAAGGCGATCAGAGTGGATAGGGAGATGCCGCTTGTCAGCGGCTATCATGTAGCGAGGTCTCGGCTCGCTACATGATTTAAAAAAAAAAAAAAAAAAGTGCTGCGCTGCCCCCTTGCCGCCAGAATTGTAACGGCAAGGGGGTTAAGGGAGCTACTCCTCTTCGGTGTTTTCGGGACGGAAACCAAATGAAACTGAGGAGCCAGGGGAGGGTGGGGGCTATTAATACTCTCTTTACTCTTTCAGGTGGTTTCCACTAATTGGATGGGCGGGGCCTCATCTCCAAGTGTCCCGTATGACAGCTAGAGAAAATTACATTTTATACATATGCATATAAATGCATTTTCAAATGTTCAATGTTTTGTGATAGTGGTCCTTTAACTGTAAACCTTCCTGACGATATCCCCGAGTCAGGCTTTGGGCGGAAAACCACAGTTCAGAGCGGTAACCCCGAGCCTGACTCGTGGTACCAGCTAGGAACTCTATGTAGAGCTTTATGCACTGCGAGCGTTTTCACTCACCTCCCCCGGGATCCAGACATCGGCAGCCATTCTCCTTCCTGTTCTCAGAGGCTCTGCATCCCAATGGTGTGATTGCCGTTTGTTGTTATGACAGGCGGCGCTCTCACTACAGGGTTACATAGCCACCCGGAGGACGGAGGGAGAACTGCAGTGCTGAATCCCAGAGAGGTGATAATAGAGGATGCTGCAGGCTCTCTAGCAGCATGTTTTTTTTCTTGTTTTAGGGCCTGAAAGGGTGCAAACAAAAATTGCACCACTAAAATCTGGAAATAATCATACCGCCAGGGAGGTTAAAGATAAAAACAAGCAATCAATTAAAAGAGTTAGGAAGAATTTTTTCACCCATGCAGAAAGGACATTAAGTGTCATTTACATGGGATCAAATGTAAATTCACATGTAAGGAAAATGCATGTGTTCCATTGTAAGTGTGACTTCCTACCTCAAGGTCAGGTCACACGGGTAACGGAGTAAAGAACTAGAAGCGAATCATAGCATCCACAAAAATAGAGAGAAGTCTAGTAACAGCTTCTAACCAACTCAATCCACCTGAGTGGCATGAACCTTAAAGGAATAGTCAGGCTGCTCCAGTCCCCCACTTCCAGCTAGTTTCGTTTTTTGCACAACTAACGCCTAAAAATGTATACGTTAAAGGGGAATAACAGCCTAAACAAATATACTGTCATTAAGTTACATTAGTTATGTTAATTAGAATATATAGGTAATATAATCTCTTACCCAACCTGTTTTAAAAGAACAGGCAAATATTTGTGATTCATGAGGGCTGCCATCTTTGTCATGGGGCAGCCATCTTTTTGGTTGAAAGGAGGTGACAGGGAGCAGGAGACACAGTTCCAACTGTCCTGATAACCCCTCCCATCTGCACACACTAGGCTTCAAATGTCAAATTCAAAATGTAAGAAAAAAAAAAAAATTGCACCAAAACAGCAGAACGAGAAAAAAATCAGAAATCCCATCATGCTTTGCACAGCATCAGGGGAAAAAAGCCCGGGCAGTTTTCTTCTGTGCAGCTAAAAATGAGGTTTGGGTAAGAGAAACAAAGTTCTGATGCTGTGAATCTGTTAAAGAAACACCAAGCCTTTTCAGTGTTGCCGAGTCGATTTTTAGTCCGGAGGTTCACTTTAATGTTCCTGCACCAGCGGGAATGTGTAAAAATGTACGCAATGCGGCCCGCCGACCCAGAGGTCGGCAAAAACTAAACTAGCTGGTGGCAGGGGACTGGAGCAGAAGTGAGTGACTACGAGGGCACAGGATGGCTGCATGGGGCTGGTACAAAGCCCCAGGTAAGTGAAACTTTTTTTGCCTGACAATTCCTTTAAGATTCAGGCAAGGATCAGGGTTACAGCAGACCTTTTATTTGACTCTGTATTACTGTGCAGGCATAAGCTGTCTGCAGCTGTGCAAGCCCTTGTCAAAGGGCTTCGGGAGCCCAGCGCTGGAACGGCAAGGTGGAGGGGGACAGGGAACTCCTTTGGATAATCCAGAGGCTTCCCTCTACTTAGGCAAGAACCTATATTTGGAACACTTTTTTTACCTTCAGGTACACTTTAAGGGCCTGTTTCCACTACATGCAGATTGGATGCAGAAAAACTGACTCCAATGAATGCCTATGGGAAAATCTGCATCAGAAAAATCATGTTTAGTGGAAACTGGCCCAGAGACATCCACTGGAGTCAGATTTTCTGCATCCAATCTGCGTGTAGTGGAAACAGGCCCTAAAGCTGAATTATCGCAAATACCTTCTGTTTTTAGAAGGCAAAATTATATTTGGCATTTTTTTTTTTTTTTTTGTAAGGGGCCTTTTTGCTCTACCAGCCCCTTAGTGCATACACGTATCCAATTTTGGATTGGCTAATTTTACCACTGCCTTATAGTATGAGAGCTGACATGCACAACCTGGTCATAGTACTCAAATCTGTTTGCCTTCATACTACATAGAGGTGGTAAAATTGTTCAGTGACTAGACAATCAAAATGGCATGTTTGTATGCACCCTTATACTTTCCTAGTGGCTCTGGGTCACCATGAGCTACCTGGGTATTCACTAGCATGGAAAAATAATGCAGCCAGTGATAATGCCGATATGTTAACAGTGGTATATTCCTTCATGAGCAGGAGAATGCATACATGTATAAACCAGCACCAAGTGAAGAAGTAAAAAAAAAAAAACACTTCATATGTGGGGTTGAAATTAAAAGGATAACGGAAATGAGAAGTATATGGAGGCTGCCATATTTGATTTTTAAGCCTGGCAGCCCTGCTGATCTATTTGGTTTCCGTGTCTGAATCACACCAGAAACCAGCATGCAGCTAATCTTGTCAGATCTGACAATGTCAGAAACACCTGATCTGCTGCATGTTTGTTCAGGGTCTATGGAAGTAATGCCTTGTACTCAGCATACAATTTTCTATTAGATTTTTCTGTTAGATTATTTTCTGTAAAGTACTGGTAGAGACTGGTCATTATCTCTGGTGCAAGGTCTTCTGGTTATCTCCTGCTGAGTATAAAAATGCCTAATTGTTAGGCAGATAGATGGTTAGATAATTTCCAACATGTTGGAAATTATCTATCTGGCAGGTAAATCCAACAGAAAATCTAATGCTGGGAAAACACAGCTCGATTCTGAGTCATTTAGATGGCTCGATAGATCATTTCAGACATGTCCCATCTCCCGATCATTTTGCCGCTCAATTCTGCATTAAGGACAATGGAAAAAAAAGATCCGAAAAATGGGCGGAAAAGAATCGCCTGCAGAATCGAGCGGGGAATCGATCAAGCGGAAGAATCGAGCCATGTATGCCCAGCATAATAGAAAATTGTATGGTGTGTACCTAGCATTGAGACAGAGGATCAGCAGGATAGCCAGGCAACTGGTATAACTTAAAAGGAAATAAACATGGCAGCCTCCATGTACCTCTTGCTTCAGTTGTCCTTTAACAACAGTCCTAATTGTATCAGGTCTCTTCTCCCACCCCAGCATGTAAAGCCCCATACACACGCTCAACAGCGGTCTTTTATGCAGCACAATTGTTGAACAACTTTTGTTGTGAAACAAGTTGAAACAGCTATAAAAAAAAAAAAAAAAAAGTTTGCTATTGGTTGAAAAGCAGATAAGACTGATAAGAAGTCAATCCAACAGTTGGATTGCCGTCGTATCAGCTTTTTGAACAATACCAAAATACTTTTTTTAGCGGTTTCAACTTGTTTCACAACAAAAAGTTGTTCAACAATTGTGCTGCATAATACTGGGCATACACGGCTCGTTCTTGCCCATCGATTCTCCCATTGGATCATTTCGCCGCTTGATTCTGCAGTCGATTCTCTTCCGCTCATTTTTCTTATAATTTTCCATTCACTGCTATCACAAATTGAGCGGTGAAACAATCGAGCGGAAGATCGGACATGTCGGAAATTATCTGTCGAGCCATCTAAATGGCTCAAAAACTATCCGTGTATTCCCAAAAGGCCGCTGTTAAACGTGTATATGGGTGTTAATGAGTGAGGTTATATCTTGTCCACTTATAAAAGCAGACAGGCAGACTAGAGGATGGGGCATCCAACATCTGACACCCTGTCAATATCCTGCAGAAGTTCCCTTGGCTTCCCAGCTTCTTTAGGTAGACAGGAGACAACTCATTGTTTATGACCGATGTCATGAAGTCAGAGGAATTAGGTACAGCGGGCAGGTCTCAGGAGTTGCAGAGATGCCAGATACATTCCCTGCTGCAACAGTAATGCAGGGATCGGGGGAGGGCAAGGTATTCATTTTTCTACTATACCACTTTAAAGTGAACCAGAGATGAAGCATGATCATGTATTTTACCATATATATCAGTGGGAACATTAGAGAAAATACCTACCCTGCTCTCGGTTTCATTCTTCACTGATCAGATTGCTTGTTATCAGCCCTGATAAAATCCCCAACTGAGCATTCAGTCTGGCTTTGCTCAGAAATGGTTCATTATAGTTGAGTCGGTCTTCTCTGGTGTCTTTCAAGCCTAAGCCTGCCCCCTTCTGGCTCTGCTATAATGACTCAGCTATGATTCCTGAGCAAAGCCAGACTGAATGCTCAGTCGGTGATTTTATCAGGGCTGATAACAAGCAGGCTAAGCAGTGAAGAATGAAACAGAGCAGGGTAGGTGTTTTCTCTAATGTTCCCAGTGATATAATATAGAAGTGTTACCCAATGGCACTGGAGTCTAGAGGGACACAAATACATTTCAAAAGACCGTTATAGATATACGATACAAATGTGAACGTTACTGTAAATTGGATAAATTGAGCACTACTCTACATTTGGAACGCCCAAAGACACAAATAATCATTACAATCTTCCATGTTCAATAAAAAGTGCTAAACAGGCAATGGCTGCAGATAACCGTGAATAACAGATTTATTTACTTACTGGAGAGCTCATGATGTATGACATCAGCAAGGTTTGGCTCATCACCCCACCAGAAAACCCACAGCTCTTTACAGCCAGGCAAGACATCACGTCTCCAGACACAGAGCAGGTTGGCCTGCAAGCAGCGGATGAAGCTCAGGAGAATGGGGTCGTCTTGGGCTGGGGCAGAGATGATGGGGTTGCAATCGCCATGACCCTGAAATTTGTAACGGCGCCATTTGATCCCAGTTAATTCAGCCTACAAAGAGAAGAAAATATAAGACATAAGCCATTATCTCTGTTCACATAAACAAGCATAAAATGTTTAACCATTTAGAAATATTTGTTAATTTCTAATGACCGGCTTACCTCTTACAGACCACAATATCTAGGCTGTTTACTAAAAGTCAATATTAAAGGAAACCTGAGGTGAGAGGGATATGGAGGTTGCCATATTTATTTCCTTTTAAACAATACCAGTTGCCTGGCAGGCCTCCTGATTCTGTGTCTAATACTGTTAGCCATAGACCCTGCACCAGCATATGCAGATCAGGTACTCTGACTCAGCTGACTTTTTTTTACTGGATTAGCCATATGCTTGTTCCAGGGTTTTAACTCAGACACTACTTATGCCAGAAGATCAACAGGGCTTTGTTTACAAGGAAATAAATATGGCAGCCTCCATATCCCTCTTGCCTCGGGTTCCCTTTAAAAAGTGCTGGGGCTCACTACAGACCTTTCTAATAACCAGCAATCAGCAAAGTGCTGCGACTGTGGAATCCTATGACAGAAGTTCCACTTGCAGCATTGCTATCGCAAAGTGCTGAAGAAAGCATTTTCCGGGGGACTGCAGGGCGATACTTTGCGATTTGGAAATCAGGCGAGGTTTCCAAAATCACGAAGCTGCTCCATAGTGGGCCCCCCGCATTAGATTAACCTCATACTGTATTTGTAAGTCCGGTTTCATCTCATCACTTCATCAGCCTTCATTTCTACACACCTGCCTGCCTACACACACGCCGCACGCAATCTTTAACAAGTACCAGATCTCCTTATAGCGCTAGAATGTTAAAGCTAATTCAGCTATTACATCAGTTTACAGTTTTGTTGTGTAAAGTTATATTCAATGTATTGTTTTTTTATTTAACCAAGGAAAAAATCTGTATTTCACATAAAGTATTATGCCTTGCCTGTAAGAAGCCCTCACTTCCATTATCCGACTATCCAAATATGCCAGATGTGACATTTAGGTGGATTGCTACAGAATAATGCAATACTTTAGAAAAATTTGCATTTTTTTACAGCTGACTAATTTGTATACTTTAACGTCTCCAGAGGATGAAGGATGGAGAAATAGAACTAGCAAGCAGATGAGAAAAGAAATTAATAAAAACATTCTTCAGTAATAAAACCAAAAGGGCAGCACATGCAAATAACAGTAAGGTTTATCAGGATGAGCGGTAAGCGGCCACTTGCAAACATCACTGCTTTGTATTCTACAGCAATGAAAACTGTTCATCTGAATGAACTCCTAGAAAAAACTAAAATTAGTTGGTCACTCGTATGGTAAAAAGCATTTAAAATTCAGTCCTTTCCAGCAACACAAATCAAATACTGAAAAAAACCCAAAGCTCACAAATGTGGGAGTTTCCTGAGACTGGGCTAGAAAATCTGCCTTAGGCCATCCCGTCAGGGCTGCATGAGAAGAGGAACGGCATTAAAGGTGCATATTAACTACCTGCCGACTGCTCCATGCCAATTGGCATGAGCGCGGCGGCAGCCCCAGGACCACTCCACGCCGATTAGCGAGAATAGCTTCCTGATGCTGAAACCTATCACAGCCAATTGTTGTGATTGGCTGACGGGGCAGGTAGGAAGGGTGGGAGGGAAGATTTAGAAGATAAGGCAAAATAATCCAGAACTATGGCCTAGGATACCATTGTTATGCAGATGACACACAACTGTATCTGTCCTTCAAGCCTGGCACCCAAGACCCATCAGCATCCATAAAGGCGTGTCTAGTGAATTTACAAAATTGGATGAACACCAGCTGGCTGAGGCTGAACTCTGACAAAACAGAGGTGTTGGTGGTAGGTGGTCCACACATGATGGATAAAGTTCAAAACATTCACCACCTCAAACTAGCAATTGGGGGAGATACTGTACAGTATAAAGACTCTGTGCGAAACCTTGGGGTGATCCTGGATGGAAATATAAAACTCAGACAGCAGATATCAGCTGTCGTCAAGTCTTCCTTCTTCCATCTAAGAAATATAGCGAAAATCAAACACCTTATCCCAGCTGAAGACCTACCTGCCCTGGTTCACGCATTTGTATCCTCCCGCCTAGACTACTGCAACGCCCTGTTCATCAGATCTACAGATAAGGTTCTGCGCCCCTTACAGCTAGTACAGAATGTTGCAGCCAGACTCCTAGCCAATGCCCCCCGCAGCTCACACATCACCCCAGTACTGCAAACTCTTCACTGGTTGCCAGTAAAATGGAGAATCAATTTTAAGATCTGCCTGCTGACATTCAAGGCTCTAAACCACATGGGGCCCAAATACATAGCTGATCTATTGGAACTTTATGCCCTCTCCACGCACCCTTCGCTCTGCCAACCAGATGAAGCCGGTTATTCCCAGGATACACTTAACATTCGGTGCTCTGGCCTTTTCCTACGCAGCCCCTACTCTATGGGACTCACTTCCACAATCAGTACGAGAGGCTCCTTCTCTGGACAGCTTTAACCTCCCTGGCGTTCTGATAATGCGCAGCCGCACATTTTTTTTTTTTTTTTTTTTTTACACACGTAATTTTTTTAATCATGTAGCTAGCCTAGCGCTAGCTACATGTTACCCCCCTCCCAGCGGAATCCCACCCACCCTTCCGATCGCCGCCGGCGATTATGGCCTTCAGGAGATCCCGTTCTGAACGGGATCTCCATCAGGGCTTCCCCCGTCGGCATATCGACGGCCGGAATGACGTCATCGACGGCAATGACGTCGTGACGTCATAGGGAGTCCCGATCCACCCCTCAGCGCTGCCTGGCACCGATTGGCCAGGCAGCGCACGGGGTCTGGGAGGGCGCTCGTTACACGGCGGATAGCGGCGCATCGGCAGCGATCGTCTACAACACGCAGCAAGCAATGTGCTTGCTGCGTGTTTTAAAAAAAAAAATTATTCAAATCCGCCCACCAGGGCCTGAGCGGCACCCTCCGGCGTCTCTGGACGAGCTCAGCTCTTGTGTGCTGAGCTGTGCAGCCCTGCAGCGAGGCCTTAAAGCTGCAGTGGCCCAATTAGTAAAAAAAAAAGGCCTAGTCACTAGGGGGGTTTAACACCGCGGTCCTCAAGTGGTTAATAATACTATCTTGACTGTACAATCTTAACACTCCTATGTACGATTTGAACACAATTAACTGCCGCATCCACAAATGCAAATTAAAAAATGATCATGTAGAACAGAAACTATACATAATCACGAAAAACAAATCCAGATCCAGCTGCCTTCTCTGGGCCCAGGCTAACTGGTCTGACAAATCAAAATCATCCCACCTCTCACTCCACAGAAACAGACAGATAGCTAGCAACATGGCTGCTGACACGTCTGTACAGTACTCAGTCCGGAACTGTCACTAGAGTGATTAAGTCCTCATCCCTGCAGGAAACAGTACTCATTCATGTGTAAGGGACTCCCCTCCAAAAGCTGTACTCTAAAGTATTAGCATACTTTTTCCGCCTGCACTGGTAAATCTGCCCCAATGTTCTGATGCAGATGTTCATGCTTCAGCAGATGGCCAACAGCATCATTTAAGGGAACCTGAAGTTAGAGGGATATGGAGGCTGACATTTCTCTTTAAAGGAAACCTGAGATTATATACATATACATACAGTGGTGTGAAAAACTATTTGCCCCCTTCCTGATTTCTTATTCTTCTGCATGTTTGTCACACTTAAAGGTTTCTGCTCATCAAAAACCGTTAACGATTAGTCAAAGATAACATAATTGAACACAAAATGCAGTTTTAAATGATGGTTTTTATTATTTACTGAGAAAAAAAACTCAAAACCTACATGGCCCTGTGTGAAAAAGAAATTGCCCCCTGAACCTAATGACTGGTTGGGCCACCCTTAGCAGCAATAACTGCAATCAAGCATTTGCGATAACTTGCAACGAGTCTTTTACAGCGCTCTGGTGGAATTTTGGCCCACTTATCTTTGCAGAACTGTTGTAATTCAGCTTTATTTGAGGGGTTTCTAGCATGAACCGCCTTTTTAAGGTCATACCACATCTCAATAGGATTCAGGTCAGGACTTTGACTAGGCCACTTCAAAGTCTTCATTTTGTTTTTCTTCAGCCATTCAGAGGTGGATTTGCTGGTGTGTTTTGGGTCATTGTCCTGCTGCAGCACCCAAGATCGCTTCAGCTTGAGTTGACGAACAGATGGCCGGACATTCTCCTTCAGGATTTTTTGGTAGACAGTAGAATTCATGATTCCATCTATCACAGCAAGACTTCCAGGTCCTGAAGCAGCGAAACAACCCCAGACCATCACACTACCACCACCATATTTTATTGTTGGTATGATCTTTTACTGAAATGCTGTGTTACTTCTACGCCAGATGTAACGGGTCACGCACCTTCCAAAAAGTTCAACTTTTGTCTCGTCGGTCCACAAGGTATTTTCTCAAAAGTCTTGGCAATCATTAAGATGTTTTTTTAGCAAAATTGAGACTAACCTTAATGTTCTTTTTGCTTAAAAGTGGTTTGCGCCTTGGATATCTGTCATGCAGGCCATTTTTGCCCAGTCTCTTTCTTATGGTGGAGTCGTGAACACTGACCTTAATTGAGGTAAGTGAGGCCTGCAGTTCTTTAGATGTTGTCCTGGGGTCTTTTGTGGCCTCTCGGATGAGTTTTCTCTGCGCTCTTGGGGTAATTTTGGTCGGCCGGCCGGCCACTCCTGGGAAGGTTCATCACTGTTCCATGTTTTTGCCATTTGTGTATAATGGCTCTCACTGTGGTTTGCTGGAGTACCAAAGCTTTAGAAATTGCTTTATAACCTTTACCAGACTGATAGATCTCAATTACAGTACTTTTGTTATCATTTGTTCCTGAATTTCTTTGGATCTTGGCATGATGTCTAGCTTTTGAGGTGCTTTTGGTCTACTTCTCTGTGTCAGATAGCGCCTATTTAAGTGATTTCTTGATTGAAACAGGTGTGGCAGTAATCAGGCCTGGGGGGGACTACAGAAATTGAACTCAGGTGTAATAAACCACAGTTAAGTTATTTTTTAACAAGGGGGGCAATCACTTTTTCACACAGGGCCATATAGATTTGGAGTTTTTTTTCTCACAATAATAAAAACCATCATTTAAAACTATTTTGTGTTCAATTATGTTATCTTTGACTAACAGTTAACAGTTTTTGATGAGTAGAAACATTTAAGTGTGACAAACATGCAAAAGAATAAGAAATCAGGAAGGGGGCAAATAGTTTTTCACACCACAGTATATATACACGTTTTACACATACCTGGGGCTTCCTCCAGCCCCCTCCGCACTGATCGCTTCCACACCATCTTCCTCCGCCTCTTCCTTCTCCAGGTAGAAGCCCAGTGAGTTTGGCCAGACGGGATTGCACTGCGCACACGCGACTACTGCACAGGTGCAGAACGATCCCAGCCATGGGAGCGAGATGGGAGGTGTGTGCAGCCGCACTGCGCATGCGCCAACTGGCCCAACTTACAGGGCTTCTACCAGGAGAAGGCGGAGGAAGATAGCATGGGAACAATTGGTGCAGAGGGGTCTGGAGGAAGCCCCAGGTATGTATGAAACAGATTTGTCTCAGATACACTTAAAACAATATCCATTACCTGGTAATCCTGCTGATCCCCTCTCTAATAAATTTTAGCCAATGCCCCTGAACAAGCATGCAAATCACATGCTTGACAAAAATCTGACAAGATTAGCCACATGCTTGTTTGAGATGTGCGATTCAGACACTACTGCAGACAAACAGATCAGCAGGATGCCAGGCAACTGGAATAGTTTAAATGTAATAAATATGGCAGCTTCCATATATCCCTCACTTCAGGTGTCCTTTAAAGCAGACCTGAACTCAGAACTTTCTCAGCTCTAAACGATAAGCAACAGCATAGTATACCTTTAAATAAAAACCTCTCTTTGTTACAGCGGATACAAATCCAGCAATATATCTGCAGTGTCTACTTCTTGCTTTCATGAAAGCAAACATATTGTTAACATCCTGTGTTTACCAATTAGCTGCTCTGCTGTGACAGCCAGCTGACAATGCTAAGGGATTAAATTACAATTTGTGATTAGTCACAGATGAGGGCTAAACTCTGTAAATACATACAGGGTGCATTTCTATAGGTTATCCTTCTGTCATGTGCATGAATTCAGGTCCACTTTAAGTCAAGAGAAACTGGACTGCACTAGCGAACCAAAAGAAACTACCAATTTACAAATCGCTAGTAAACCAATCCTTTCTGGAATCTGAAAATAAATACACTGAAACAAGACACGTTGTTGATAAAAAAAAAAAAATCTTGTGAAATAAGAGAAAATGAAACCACAAGCTGGGAAAGCCCAGAGAATGAGACGAAATGAAAAGTGGCCATTTGCAAGAATGCAGCTTACCAAGTTGCTTGGGGCTAAGAAGCTTTTGTATTCTACACCACGCCAATAATACAATATGAATACACTTCGTTTCATCTACACACAAAATAGGCACATCGGATTTCATACCTGCTCATCAGGCAATACAGATTTTTGACTTTCAAATTGTTGGGGGGGTGCATGGCAGGTAGAGCTGCTACTATGAAGAGTGAATAGATTCAGTTAACAACTTCATTTATGGATGGTTTACCATGAATGCACTGCATCAGAGCATCAGTTGCCACACAGATATACCTGTCCGCCACCTGTGCTGAACGCTAGCAAGCGCTTGGACGGTGAATGTGAGCAGCTGACAGGTGGTGAATTCACTGCCTTCAGCTGTTTGTAGAAAACAGTCCTAAGGTTGTCCCAAGCCAAGAAATGAGGAAAGACGGTAGTGGTTCCTGAATTCTGGACTGGAGCTGTGTCCTAAATTTTTTGCTATTAATAGAAGACAAACAGTTGCCTGGGTTAGTGCTTGTTTCCACTGTTGCGACGCGATTTCGGCCGCATTCCGACGCTTGTAAAAACGCATGCGGATGCGTTTCCACATGCGTTTTTACCCGCGATTTCGCCTGCGATTTCGCATGGCAGGGTGCCATGCGAAATTAACCATGACACTGCCAGGGCTAAATAAAATTGAAAAAGGTGCGAAATCGCACGCGAAATCGCGGGTAAAAACGCATGTAACAAACGCATGCGTTTTTACTATTAAATACATTAGCGGCGATTCGCACGGATTCCCGACGCAGGCGAAATCGTTGGCTCTTTTGTGCGTTTTTTTCACGCTGAAAAAAACGCACCTCAACAACGCTACAGTGGAAACAGGCCCATCCACTTGTATTACATGTGCGGATCTGCATGCGTTGGACGCATGCAGATTCGCGATAGTGGAAACGAGCCCGGTCACTGAAAAGGATAGCTATTTATGACATTGTTCTCCACAGAAATGTATTTTAGCCAGGTGGGGTAAAGGTGTAGTCAGATCAAAAAGCAAGTGAGCCCAGAAGTCGCTATTGTCATATACAACAATATTTAGCGTGCCAAAATTATAACATCGCCAATCGAAAACCACCACCAACCGCAAAGTCTCTTTCAAATAGGTTGCCATCCTTGCAGTATATAACCAGATTTCTAGTGCTTAGTAGCCATAGACAGAACCATAGACCACCTTCCAGTAATCCCCTATTTTATAGCCTCCTTTGGGGTATGGACAAGCCTGAGTCTTCCAGGAAAAATTAACTGAAAACGGAATGGATGAGTCAGGCTCTTCCAGCAATTCTAAAGCAGGGTTCAGGTTTTTCAATGTATCTTTCACATCAAATTCACATTCAAATGCACATTTTGGCATGCTTTGGAAATTGCATACAAAAATTCACACAACCGCAAATTTTAATGCGGAAAAAAAAAACATGGGAAAAAGTGTGTGTGTGTGTGTGTGTGTGTGTGTGTGTGTGTGTGTGTGTGTGTGTGTGTGTGTGTGTGTGTGTGTGTGTGTGTGTGTGTGTGTGTGTGTGTGTGTGTGTGGTCACACCCAAGTGCATAGCCAGAACTAGCCATGTTAAAGGGAGCCTGAAGCGAGTAAAATTATTTAAAACAAACATGCTGTAGCTGCAAATGAATATTACATACTAACCTCACCGTCACTTCCTCTCAGAAGCTCACAATTTTCTTCTTAAAGTGATCTCTTTCAGTTCTGAGAATATTGTCAGAACTGAAAAATACCAGCTGCTGTCAGTTATATATCAGCAGCTGTCAGTTACAACTGAATTTGCAAGGTAATGTCCATGTTTCCCTATGGATCAAGAGGCCATATAACAGTTTAACAGTGTGCTGACCAGGACGCTGTTATGGGGTAATAGCCATTTTTAAAATGGAGGACGGAAAAGTCCATTGATCACAATGGACAAATGGGACGCAGGAGAGGAGAAAAAGATTGAGGAGTAGACTACACAGGAGGTAAGCATGACCTGTGTATGGTTATTTTGACTTTTTATTTTCAGTCCAGGTTCTCTTTAAAGAGAACATGAGGTGGCCTGGAACCCAGAAGAGATACTTATCTGGGAAGAGGGAAGACACTGGATCCTAAAGAGGCTTCCCGTGTCCTCCTTGCCAGGACCCTCAAAGTTCCAGGCCGCAATCCTCTTCATGCACAAGTGCAGCTATCCTGTGCAAGTACGGCCGCGTCATTAAGAGAAGCACAACCATGGCAACCTATCTGACAAGCTCTTGTTATATATGTTCCAGGGCCCATGCATGGCAACGGTGGGGGCCTGGAGGATGTGGGAAGCCTCTACAGGCATCCCTCTTCTTAAAGGACAACTGTAGTGAGAATATGGAGGCTGCCATATTTATTTCCTGTTCAACAGTACCAGTTGCCTGGCAGTCCTGCTGATCTATTAGGCTGCAATAGTGTCTGAATAACACCAGAAACAAGCATGCAGATAATCTTGTCAGATCTGACAATGTCAAAAACACCTGATTTGCTGCATGCTTGTTCAGTGTCTATGGCTAAAAGTATAAGGACCGTTTCACGCTGGCATTTGCAGCCAAACTGATCTGGTAAAACGGATCCGGTTTCCGCTTCGCCGAATCTGCAAGGCTTGGGTCACATTGGAAAACAGATCCTTGAAAACTGATCACCGGTCGATCGGATCCGATTTCATATCGTTGCCACAGCAGCCGGACGGGTGAGGGTGGGTTAAAACTTACCTAGGCTTTCGTCTTCATTGCAGTCGGGTGGCAGGGAGGGTTTCTTCCAGGCTTCCGTATTCTTACGCCTTGAATTGTGTCCCACATCGTGTCATGTGACCACGCTTCCTCCTTCCGGGTAAAAGATTACTGGAAGGAGGAAGCGTTCTGGCAGTAACATATACAGTACATCAGATATACAGCCAAAATCAGATATGCAGCAGCACAAATAACTTGTTTTTTCGATTGGTTTATTTTTGTGGACTAAGCACTGCTATTACTTTATATACAAGTTATTTTGGTAACTAATATCTAATAAAGAATGTTATCACATGTTCTCTTAAATACAGTTTACATTTATTAGTTTACATTTCTTTTCTCCCCTGCCTGAGATAGTGTATGCATTGCCCACCTTCTTCGCCACTGAGATCTGTAACAGGTCGTATTTCAGAAGCTTCTTCGCATTTCCCTTCCCAGCCTAGTGTCACACTCAACTACCCTCAGCCAATCAGTGAGGACCAGGAACGTAGGAGGTAAGATAAGAATGGATACCAGATTGCATCTCTGTGCTGCTATTGGACAGCACAGATAAAAACACTGGCTTATTAACATTTACAATGACAAATGAAATCTCACTGGCACGCTTTGAAATAGTTGTAGACGGTTGAACAACAGCCTGATACTGTACACCATACAATTTTCTGTTTTTCAACATGTTGGAAATGATCTTTCTGGCAGGTAAATCTAACAGAAAATCTTACAGAAAATGGTATGGTGTGTACTAGACATTAGATTGCTATGCTGACTGGGGAATGGTTTTTAAGATACTAATCAGATTTTTTTCAATAATCTCGGAGTCTGTCACTTCTGTATCTTTAATAGATTTGCACTGGTTTAGTAGAAAAACACAGCATCTACCTATGCTCTGCCAGTTTAACATTTCCAGCTGCCGCTGTTTAATGGTCTTGTTTTTATGGTGAACCAGAAAACTGCCGGTAGCAGACCTACAAGACCATAGAGAGCTGGACAGCACCTGGCCTGGACATGACCCACACCTACTGGCTAAAGATGCTAACTGCAGTGCCTGAATACCTGGCAGTGTCAATGTACCACTGCTTACAACAGGCTCTCACCCAGACTAGCTTAAGGTGGCTACACACATCAGATAAGTCTTTGAAAATGAAAGATCACAGACCAATTTTACCCCCTTCCATGTAGTATAATAGCCATACTCTACACAGTCTATTCTATGGAGCTGAACTCCCCAGATAAAAATCTTTGCAAGATGCTGCACACAAAGATGCTGTACACATGCAACAGATCAGCATCTGCAAAAATCAGTTCCTGCAAAATGCATTGATAGTCTATGATATCTTCAGATCTCATACACACCTTGGTTAATGGACATTCATCTGCAGATCAGACAATTATCTGCCGATCTGAAGATCCATCCTGGTGGATCTGATCTGCAGATAATTGTCCGTTAAACAAGGTATGAGATCTGCAGATATAGACTATGAATGCATTTTGCAGGAACAGATCTTTTGCAGATACTGATCTGTTGCATGTGTACAGCATCTTTGTGTGCAGCATCTTGCAAAGATTTTTATCTGATGGGGAGTTCAGCTCCATAGAATAGACTGTGTAGAGTATGCCCTCATACTACATGGAAGGGGGGTAAAATTGGTCTGTGATCTTTCATTTTTCAAAGACTTATCTGCTATCCAAAATATGCCTCTCCATAATATGGAAAAATCTGTTCAGCAACTTGGCCACCAAGCTGCAAATGATATGTGCTGGTAAACATAGTCCAAGCCTAGAAAATAAATTGAGAACACCACCATAGACTCAGAACGCTTGTTGCTTATAGATGCAACGGTCTCCCCAAGACTGAGGAGCTTTGTGAGTTCAAACTGAGCACAGCCTGGACTGGCTACAGCAGGGGTCTCAAACTCAATTTACCTGGGGGCCGCAGGAGGCAAAGTCAGGATGAGGCTGGGCCGCATAAGGGATTTCACAAAAAAGTGAACTATTTTGCCTATTGTACCTTATAGTTCGCTTCAGTGCTCCCATTACAAGTAATCTGCTGTGGCCCCGCCGCAAAACGAGGGCTGCAGAGCCCCCAAATCACCCGGGGGGCAATCCGCCGGCATTTCCTGGAAGGGGCAGAGCTTTCAGCTTCAGCTCTGCCCTTCCTGACGTCAATCGCGGCAGATCGTTGCCTCTCCCCGCCCCTCTCACTCTTCCTTCACAGAGAGGGGCGGGGAGAGGCGGCGATCCGTGCGGTGATTGACATCAGGAGGGGCAGAGCTACAGCTGGAAGCTCTGCCCCTCAGCGCAGTCGTGGATGTTTGCCCAGGGGATTTGGGGGCTCTGCAGCCCTTGTTTAGCTGCGGGGATGCGGCGGATTACTTGGGAGCACTGAAGCGATCTATAAGGTAAAATAGTTCGCTACCGTGTCTCTTTTGCCGGCGCGGGCCACAAAATATTGTACCGAGGGCCGCAAATGGCCCGCGAGTTTGAGACCCCTGGGCTACAGGGAAGCCTGCAACCCAGTGCCACTCACATGAGCTCACATTTAGGACTGAGCTCCCTTTTTCTTTATGTAATATCACATTCACAACTAGGTTAAGTAATAAAGGGTACGGCAGCAGACAGCGGCTAAGCAAAAACCGGAGCCTTATAGCTAGAACAAATTGCCCCTAGCAGGGGCTATATCCAGGGGATCCCAGGAACACAATTGCACCCAGTCTAGGTCTAGATGCATGAAGTGTCTGCTTGTGGCGTGCCGATTGTGGTGGGCTTCCACAGGTGGAAGTTGTAAGGATGGGGTAGTGCCAACATGAACAATATATAAACGGCTGCTGTGTATATGTAATTTTGAGTAAAATACTGTAAAATTAGTGGCTGTATAGAGATGTGTAAAATCAAAATGCCTCGGAAGTTCTATCACAAACCAATTAGATCCTGAAAAGCATGTGTAATCTTGTCCTGAAAACCCTCATGAGAACTTTTTCATTACTCATGTTTCTGGAAAGGTTGTGAGCCTTGAAAAGCACATGGTTTGTTTTTATTTTTAATTTTTTTATTTAAGTGGATAAAACGAATAAGAGGTGTAAGTGCCAGCACATGTGCTAGTATCACATGTATTCCCTCTCTTCATAAGCCCTGGATGTACTTTTTACAACTCTTTAGGGGCCCATCTACCTAACGATTTTCCTGCGATATACAGCAGATTCGATCACTGATCGAATCTGCTGTGAAATCGTTGCGCAAACGTTTGATTTCCGTCCGAAATCAATCGTTCCCGTCGATCCGTCCGCGCGGAACATTTTTCTCGATCGCTGGCGGGTCGGGAGTGCACCGATAGCGGCGTTCGAATGCCCAACGACCGACGCTAGCGGCAATACATTACCTGATCTGGCTGGCGCGTATCCCCACTGTCACCGCTGCTCCGTCTCCGCGCTGGGCTCCAAGTCCAGCAGGCTTCACTTCTTTCTGTCCCGGCAGGAAGTTTAAACAGTAGAGGGCGCTCTACTGTTTAAACTTCCTGCCGGTACAGGAAGAAGTGAAGCCTGCCGATTTAAGCTTCCCTGGACATAATGAAGTGAAGCCAGCCGGAACCCAGCGGAGAAGAAGACAGAGGTGACCGGGGGGACATGTGCTGGCAGAGCAGGTAATGTATGCGGGGGGGGGGGGGCAGCACCACCACAGATTGTGATCGGTTTCATGCTGAAATCGATTCACAATCGGTTTGCAGTAATGGCAGCCATACGACCCCTCTCTGATTAGATTCGATCAGAGAGGGATCTATCTGTTGGTCGAATCTGATGGCAAATCGACCAGTGTATGGCCACCTTTTGGTGAGGAAACAAACAACTGGTTTGATTACACTGTATCTTTATTTTTTCCTGTATGGGAGTACTTTTGTTAAAACACTCCTGAACTGAAAACAAACATGAGATACAGTACATGTAGTAAATACAGGTTTCATATACATTTTTACTTTAATGACAATGGAGGTGGACACGTTAGAACATCTGTCTCCAATACTGACCACAGGGGCTCAAAAAAAATTGAGGTTGGGTAGATTGTGGAGGCCATGGCAGATGTGAAATTCACCTTGGTGCTAAGAAAAACAGTCCTGGACAATGTGAGCTGTGTGAAAAGGGACCTTGTTATCTTGATAAAATGCATCACCAAACCAACTTTGCACCATGGGATGGACCTGGTCACTCAAAAAGGTTCACATAGTCATTGCCAGTAAGGTGACTTTGCAGGATACGGATAGGTCCAGCAGAACAGGTCACTCAACACCCATATACACTCAACAGTCACAACATTAAAACCACTAACAGGTAGAGTGAATAGCACAGAGTAACCTGTTATAATGGCATTTGTCAAGGGTAGGCTATAGATAGGCAACAATTGATGCTAGCTTTATGGTTATTTATTTTGAATGTAAAACTTATTAGAATGTGATCAAGAATGTGTATGGGAAATTCTCTAGAAATCCAGAGTTAGGCCTTTTTCACATCAGGACGTTGCCTTTTAGGGTATGTTAAGATCGTAGAACGTGCCCCTAACGCAACGCCTGGTGGTGTTGAAGGAGGAGGCTACATAGAACCGTGTTATGCAGTTTTTGGTGCGCCTTTTTTTGTTCTATGGACTGCAGAGACCACATGATCGGAACACTCCGCATCACGTGGTCCCGCCAGCCAATCCCCGCACAGAGCGTCCGCTCCAGGAAGTAAACAATGCACGTCACACAGTGCAGTTAATATTAATTAGCCATGTGGCTAGGGGCACTAGCGGACTCTCCCCTCCTCCAACATAACTGAGCATGTGCAAGCAGTCTAAAGTGACTAAAATCGCATATAACGCACAGCATGCTGCACTTTCTCAGAACGTTCAGCGTTACACTGTAACGTGGGCACTGAACAGCCCATTGATTTTCATTACTTTGAGTTGGGCTGCGTTACAGGCTGCTCTAACGTGCGCCTGTAACATCCCACTCTGAAAGCAGCCTTACACTTCAAGGTCTCACTCCCACAGTGCACAATGCTGTCAGAATTAAGGCAATACAAAAATGCATTTGAACTGACAGCCTATGTTAATCAATAAGCTCATTCACAACAAATTCATTTTTAGGTGTGCGTTTTACAGAACATAGACAACGCTGTATTCTTACAGATGTGAGTAAGTTATGGTCTTTTTCACACTGTGCACATTGCATTGTGTGTTAAACGTGCAGAGCAACCATGCGGTGAAGCACGTTGCCCGGTAAATACATGGTCTGCAGGCGGTGCGTTACTCCGACAGAACCAGCTGCAGTTTCTAGGAGAAAACAAAAGGTAAGGTAGGAAATGACATCAGGACTGGCTTCAATCAGAAGCAGTCAAAAATGCTGACAACAGTGCATTAACCATGAAAAAATATTCTCTTAACTGTTCTTTTTCCTCTAATTCAATAAATTTGAATATGTATTTATGTATTTGCACACTTTTTTTTTAAAGGAAGTAAGAAGGATAGGGAGGCTGCCATAATTTCCATATGCAGACTGACTGGCTGTCCTGCTGTGTCCTTTATTAAAAAAAAAAAAAAAAAAAAAAAAAAAAAAAACACACAATAAAAACAAGGCACTGGCAGACAGAATGAAATCCAAATCTGTCCAGTACCAATAAAGTCTTACAGACCGAAGCAGGTAAAAGGGCACAGGAGACTGAAAGAAAGGCAACGCCATAGGTGCCCATTATAAAAGCCGCAATTACAGGCAAATTAGAGGCGCACCGTGGCGGCCCCAATTGGGCGCCGAAATTTACCTTCTTTGCCTTAATCACGGCTTTCGGCCTGCAGGCGCCAGTTAGCGGTAATGATTGCAATTATCGGTGCCTGATAAAATCCCAGGCGTCGGGGGTCGCAGAATTGCAAAAAGCCACTATTTGTATTTCCGCAAGCCCCAGCACCCATGATACTATTGGGCGCAGATATTTGTAATCTTTACCGCCGATTTGAGCAGGTGCTGAAATTTACATTGTTTGCCACACATCACAGCTTTCCATTATTGGGGGGGGGGCAGGGGGGATGAAAGGTTTAGGGGAAGGGTTAGGTTTAGGCACCACCAAGAGGGAGATCTTAGGGTTAGGGCACCACCGGGGGAGGGCGTCTTAGGGTTAGGCATCGGCAAGGGGAGGGTTCGGTTTAGCCATAGTAAAATATTGGTAAATATTACCGATATTTTACTATCGCAATTCAGTAGTAGAATATCACTAATCTTACCAATATTCTACTAGTGGCAAACCCCTGTGCCCTTTTTTCCATGTACGTCTTACAGATTCTCTGCTCGTCTCAGCTGCTCTAAAGTAGCTTTAGCTGCATTGTAGAAAACACTTTTAGAAATACTCCCCATGTTCTTGTGCATTAGAACAAATAGGAAAAATGCAATAGCTTTTCCATTTCAATGGTCTTTTTCAACTTTTGCCTGGGATTTTCTGTTTGAATAGTAAACAATATAGTAAACATGATGGTGTTAAACAAAGTTCTACAATAACATACTGTAATTCTATACTTTTCCAGCTTCCCCTACTGCACATGCATGGCACTTAGAGCAGGAGGAGGACAGGGCCGGGTTTGTGCACGCACCACTTGAGGGAGAGAGCCAGTGCGGGAGTCGTGGCCAGAGCCTAGCGCACGTTTTTAAACAGGCTTTAGGCCTAGTACATATATAAAGGACAAGCACTTTGGGCAGATTTTACTCAGAATTATCACAGTAACATTAGTGCAGGGCTGCCCAATAGGTCGATCGCAATCTACCGGTAGATCGCGACCGCCTTCTCAGTAGATCGCGGCCTCTTGGCCGCGTCTCTAAATTTTGCGGCCAGCAGCATTTTTAGCTGCCGGCCAATAAGAATGCAGGGGAGAAGAGTAAGAAGACGCGCGAGCAGAGAGGGAGGAGAGAGGCGGCGCGGCCGCTACGTCATGGCTGGGGGGCGGCGCCGGGCAGCCTGCAACGTGCGTGCTTGTAACATGCCCGGCGCCGCCCCCAGCCATGACGTAGCGGCTGCGCCGCCTCTCTCCTCCCTCTCTTCTCGCCGCATCTTGCTGTCTTCTTGGTGTGCCGTCTTCTCCCCGACATTCTTATTGGTGAGGGGCCTGCCTGAGTGCCTGTCGGAGGTTCCAGGGGTCCAGAGGACCCTGGCTAACCTACGCTGCAGGTACATATACCTGGCTAAGCTACACTGGGGGCCCCTATACCTGGCTAAGCTACACTGGGGGCCCCTATACCTGGCTAACCTACACTGGGGGCCCCTATACCTGGCTAACCTACACTGGGGGCCCGTATGCCTGGCTAACCCACACTGGGGGCCCGTATGCCTGGCTAACCCACACTAAGGGCCCATATCCCTTGCTAACCCACACTGGGGGCCCATATGCCTGGCTAACCTACACTGGGGGCCCATATGCCTGGCTAACCTACACTGGGGGCCCATATGCCTGGCTAACCTACACTGGGGGCCCATATGCCTGGCTAACCTACACTGGGGGCCCATATGCCTGGCTAACCTACACTGGGGGCCCATATGCCTGGCTAACCTACACTGGGGGCCCATATGCCTGGCTAACCTACACTGGGGGCCCATATGCCTGGCTAACCTACACTGGGGGCCCATATGCCTGGCTAACCTACACTGGGGGCCCCTATACCTGGCTAACCTACACTGGGGGCCCGTATGCCTGGCTAACCTACACTGGGGGCCCATATGCCTGGCTAACCTACACTGGGGGCCCATATGCCTGGCTAACCTACACTGGGGGCCCATATGCCTGGCTAACCTACACTGAGGGCCCATATGCCTGGCTAACCTACACTGGGGGCCCATATGCCTGGCTAACCTACACTGAGGGCCCATATGCCTGGCTAACCTATACTGAGGGCCCATATACCTGGCTAACCTACACTGAGGGCCCATATACCAGGCTAACCTACACTGAGGGCCCATATACCAGGCTAACCTACACTGAGGGCCCATATACCTGGCAAACCTATACTGAGGGCACGTAACCTATGCTGCAGGCATTTGGGACGTTGGTAGATCTCCTGGCCTCGGCAAATTTGAAAGTAGCTCGCGAGCCGAAAAAGTGTGGGCACCCCTGCATTAGTGGTTTAGAATTAACACAAAAAAAAAAAAAAACCCTTATGTATAGGTGGCCATTAATAATACAATGTTCCGGGCAATTGTATCATCAATCGTAAACGAGCACTCAGGCCCACTGACAGAAGGAAAGCTGCTATGAATCGATTCCTTCAATCTGATCAAATTAGTTAGCAGCTTTCCTTGCGTTAGTGGGCCGAACTATTGAATCAGACAATTGATCACCTGCAGAATTATATCGTGAAAAGGGTTAACATCGCCATCTCCCCCCGAAAAAAAAATGCTTAATAGCACCCCAAATATATATTCATCCCCCCTTTTTTTCTAAATGGATGGACTAGTCCAAAGCTGGTCAGATGTTTTCTACTGCCTACCGTAAGCGACATAGAAGAAAAGTAATTTTATTTTATTGGGCATTTTACTCTGGGAGAAATATACATCTTATAAGTATATGTACACAAGTATTTTTAAATTTTATGATTTTTCATAATAGTGGTCCTTTCAAGGAATATTTAAGTCTGGGGAAAAAATGATTTAAACTTACCTGGGGCTTCTTGCAGCTCCCAGGATGTCATCCTGATGCCCTCTTGCCAGCACTGGTGGTTGGAAGCGTTCTGCGCATGAGCGGAAATCACTACTAAGCATGTTCAAAACACTCCCAGCAACTAGAGCGCTATTAGGGTGTGCGCAGCTCAGGGCCTAACGTGCACAGTAGCCAACTTTGCTGGGGTTGCCGATGCTGGCCGGCGGGAATCATGAGGATGTCGTGGGCAGGACTCCAGGGGGCTGCAAGAAGCCCAGGTAAGTTAAAAGTAATTTTTTTTCAAACTTAAATATTCCTTTGAGAAACAAGCTGGACAAGAAAAAAAAAAATATGTATCTGTAGATGGTAGGACTTTAAACTACAATATGGGCATGCCACATAACACTTACGTTGTGTACTTTGCACTTACTTGATTGGTTCCGCACAGTTCTAAGCAGCATGAACTAAAAGAATGCACGCTTTGCATTTAAACCTTTTTACAGTACAAATATAATGCAGTGTTTTTGTGCTAAGTGCATTGTGGTTTATCACAAATTCCCGAGATCTAAATATACAATCTGACAGCTTAGTAGGCTAAAGTCTCAAATGTTATCTTTTTCTGCCAAGTAAAAGCTTCTGTGGCTAAAAATTCTCTTTAAAATGGGATGTTGATCCTCCCATTGATGGGATGCGGTTTCCTGGCTCAGCATAAGGGCCAATTTGCTCATAGTCAGTGTGCGCAGGTTGCATGCCGGCACTTGCAGTGATGTAAGCACGCAGCTGACCTGGCCGTGCCATTCAGGGCTATAGAAATTGGGGCACAGGCTGCAGGAAACTGCAGCATGCCATCCAGAAACACATCAAAGCACTATTCAGACGGCAAAGCATTGGAGGGATAGGAAGCCTTCCCCTGCCCGAATTACATGCAGGGAAACACTGTAGATTCAGCTCTAGTGGAAACGGGCCCTAAGGGATGGTCAGTGACATGCTAAAAATTCCAAGTTCATGCAAATTTATGCAGCTTAGAAAGTAATCAAATGCAGCAGCTGTAGCTTTTAATTGACCCACTTCAAAGCTGAATGAATCAGAAGAAAACATCAACTCAGAATTATTGGCATCCCATTGGACATTCCCACTCAGCATCCTCATACCAGTCAGACTGCATAATAACATGATACAGACAGTTTGAAGCTGCAGCTCTCAAGTCTGTGCTGAAGTGGCTTGCTGTACAGGTACCGTATTTTCCGGAATGCAAGGTGTACTTTTTCTCCCCAAAAATTTTGGGGGAAAAGTGGGTGCGTCATATTTCAAAGATACGGAATATTGCAATGCAGAGTGCGCAGAGAAGCTATGGTTATATGGTAGGCAGAGACACAGGCCACCTACCGCTGTGCAGAGACGCAGTGTCCTTCACGCCGCCGCCTCCATACACACTGATCCTAGTGGCGTTCGTGCGCTAAGGGGTCATATGTGACCGGGGGTCCGTATTGGCCATGGCTTGCCAATACTGTGTACATTTTAGGAGTGTCCAGTTCTTTATTTCACTGAACCTACTACCACTCAAAAAGCAACGGATGATGCAACTGACAGTGATAAGACCTTGACTTTGGGAGTTCAGTGTGTATTTTTGGGAAGGGTCCTCTGTTTTTGTCTACCATTCTATCTTTATACCCAATCTGGGTAGCTTCGGCTGTATCTAGGGAGCCTGGCTACAGTCTTATAAACTTATATTCGTAACTGTTCATGGGAACATCAAGCAGCTTGGAGACAGTCATACTGTGTTTGCCTTTAAACACACTTGTCCATAATTCATGTTCAGTGTGGGACACACAATGATGGCAAACGGCAGTGTAACACGTTTTCCCACCTTAAAGCGGACCTGAACTCAGAACGCCCTCTCTGCTCTAAAAGATAAGCAACAGGCAACAGCATAATAACCTTTAAAGAAAACCATTTCCTGGTTTCAGTTGATACAAATCCTGCAATAAATCTGATGCATCTACTTCCTGCTTTCATGAAAGCAGATATTGTTAACATCCTGTGTTTACCAATTAGCTTCTCTGCTGTGGTAGTCAGCTGACACCGGAGAGAGATCAAATTACAACAATTGTCACAGATGAGGGAAGAATAGACAGGCTAAACTCTCTAAACAGAGTACATTTCTCTCAGTTTTCCTTCTGTTCCATTGCAAGGATTTAGGTACACTTTAAATAGACTGAATAACTTATTGCACAATTGGAGAGGTGTGATAGTAATGAAAGGGAAAAAAAAAAATCTTTGTGATCCAATTATTTGTAATTTTTTCTAGGAGTTACCAACAATTGTGCTCAGGCTTTTTTTTTTTTTTTTTTTTAAATGTCTTATCAGCTATGCTCAACTTCTATTTACGCTTTCTTTGCCATACTCAATGACATATCAGTGGCATGCAGGTATACATGTGACAACTGCTTTTAATTTAATAACTTTTCAAGAGGCACTTAAATGAGCTATAAAGATACCAATACAATCGGTCCATGTTTGTGTAATTTACACTAAACAATCTTTGTGCTTTCTAAACTTCAATGTCAGGTTTATTTGGGGTTTAACAAATGCTGCTTGTCTGGTTTTTATGCTAATGCTTGGTCTTTAAAACTTTCAGAATCGCTGACCCAGAATCAATATGCATATGAAAAGTCTTGATTCCATGCGACTTTTCTGGCTGGATGCGTGTGTTTCAAGTTTATGACTTGCAGTTTGTAGAAGTAAAAACAGCAGCACATCAGCCAGGCACTTGAGGAAGTGGGAATGTCACTGACAGGCTACTTACCCTCACTTCAGGTTTCCTTAAGAGCCTGTTTCCACTACACGCAGATTCTGCATGCAGAAAACTGACTCCAATGAATGCCTATGGGCCTGTTTCCACTGAACGTGATTTTTTTTATGCAGATTTCCCATAGGCATTCATTGGAGTCAGTTTTCTGCATGCAGAATCTGCGTGTAGTGGAAACTGGCCCTCAAAGAATCAATGCACTTAAAAGGGATGATTTATGTAAGATGTGAAGCATGGCAGGATTCAGCATCACCTGGTAACTCCAGCAGGAAGAGATTCCTGTCATTCCTGACTCTGTTAAAACATGCTTAGTTTTGGGTGCTCATACTCTTCCTGCTGCATTTTGTAGAAGTTTATGTTCACATCAGATGCCGACAGGCAGTGCATTCATTGTCGGTTTGTCAGAAGCATTTAACAGGCAGTCTTATTTTGTTTAATAATAACTACTACTAGGCTACTGGCCATGTGCAACGTGCGAGCAACCTTGTGCAGACGGCCACAACCCCCTACTCCACACCTGCATTGCCACGCACCCTGCAAACCAGTCCACGTCTGATGCCCGAAGCGCGCCCGCATGTGTGCCAGGCACAGGAGGACACAGTGACAGAGGAATTAGATAGGATTTATAAAGCATTATCATAGCACTTTACAGAGTTCATATAAAATAGGTGCCTTCACTGTCAATTTTATGATGAGCAGAGAACGGACAAAAAAAAAAACAAACATCCATTCTCAGCCAGAGTCATAGGCCTCTTTCACACTGTATACTGAAAAACTGAGGCATTAACTGATCAGTAGTTCTATTGCAGTACATTGCGAAAGCTTTCAGTTAAAATGCATATAATGTAAACCGACTCATAAGGAATCTTGAACATTCCTTTCATCTGGCCTGCAAGTTGTCTGATCTGTTACAAGTCAGGCCGGTTTTACACTTGATCTCTGTAATTGCAGTACAATGCTCCTGCCGCGCCACAATAATCAGCCTTCATATGACCCTGCATCACTGTGAGGCGACCAGGGCTGTGGAGTCGGATCAATTTGGGTACCTGGAGTCAGTGGTTTCATAAACTGAGGAGTCTGATGATTTATGAAAAATCCATAGCATTTGTAAAAATTAGACTAAGAAGTCGGAGAAATTTTGGATACCTGGAGTCGGAGGTTTCATAAACTGAGGAGTCGGATGATTTTTGTATCGACTCCACAGCCGTGGCGACAACAGGGTCATATTCGTAGTGCTGCCACCAGCTAGTGATGTACTTCCTGCTGGGCAAAAAGTAAATCTAGGAATCCCATCAGCCCACGCATGCATGCTGCATTGCACCATGCACACTTGCTGCGTTGCCCACAGCTTTGCACTGCTGTATAATCCGTGCGGTAGGCACAGATCATGCAGTAATGCACTGCAGACTTTGCGTCTGATCAAATGCTTCTGGCGCAGTGCATTAACTGTGCAAGGCTCCACTGACTCATTGCAGTCGCGGCACCTAGTGGTAAGAAAGGATTTTCAGTGCTAGTGTGAAGGAAGCCTGACAGCAACTGATTTTAAGTACCCCTAACCCGGTTCCCCCCTCCCCCCCTTAAACTTTTGTTTTTTACTACTGACTTATTGACTTAGTCGCAGCACCATCCTCCACCCTCCAGCAGTGTTTTCCCCAGGTTCTTTTAGCCGGGTGCTCCACCCGGCTAACTTTGATGAGCACCCGGCTAACTTTGATGAGCACCCGGCTGACATCAGCTCATCTTGTCCTCCTCCTATGCTGTAAGCAAAGCTGTACCGGCCCTGCATATCCCTGCCGTGCCCCACTCGGCTGGAAAAAATCTCTGGGGAGAACACTGTCCAGTACACCCTGTGGCCCCAGTTCTGTTCAGTCGTACTCTTCGACTCAGGCAGAGCATAGAGTATGAGCGGGGAGGAAGTGGTAGTTCTTCCTCCCCATGCCCGTCCATAATTCCACCCCCTCCAACTGCCGCTTTAGTTTCGCTTTATGTTTTACAGCACAAAGGGGAGCTGTGCTGTGTGCAGGCTTGTGATAATTGAGGTCGGATATCCTTCCAACCTCAATTAACACAAGCCTGCACATAGCGCAGCCAACCAGTGCGCTGTGTGCAGTGAAACAAACAGACCTAAAGCCCCCAGTGGAGGAGGTGGAGTTAAAGATGCACAGAGGGGAGGAAGAACTGTCACTTCCTACCCACTCACTGTTGCCAGGCCACAGGGGGCGCTGGAGGGGGGAGGATGGTGCAATCTTGTTGATTAAAAGTATGCAACATAAAAGACATTTTATCACTGCCAAAGCTTAGGAATTTTACCTAAACCAGGCATTCCAGATAAATATCTCACAAAATAAATCGGATTGCATTAGAGTCAATGGCACAGCAGCAATTACAGATTGTTGTGGCAGTAGTGCGCGCATGCGCAGATAATTAAAAAATCCAGTGCGCTTCCTGCTCAGTAGGGAGCACGTCACTGAGGGGGCACAGCTAGAGAAATTACCGTAGTTTTGGACCATAAGATGCACTTTTTCTCCCCCAAAAAGCGGGGGGGGGGGGGGGGGGGAGTCAGTGCGTCTTATGGTCCGAATACTAAAGTTTAGACCTGCGCCATGTGTCCAAAGTATCCCCCCACATACCTACATACTGCAGCCGCCTGCTGCCTCTAGTCCCCTGCAGCTGCCACTAGACCCGATGGGAGGGCAGCAGTCCAATGGTCGAGATAGCCTGCAGTTCGTTTCACCAACCGACTCTGTAGTTGTCCCAGTTATATGGCCTGTAAAGCGCACGCCGCGGCTCCCAATCAGCTGCGGAAGTAACCACGGCGAAATGCAACAGGAGGCAATTGGCCAATCAGGAGGGAGCGCTGCCTCTATACCCGCCAATCACAGCCGCCCGCGTGCTGACAGACCGCGATGGTCTCGAGGGCGGGACATGGTTCAGTCATTAGAGCCAATCACTGCATTCGCTCAGTATCAGCGAGTGCAGTGATTGGCCCTAATGACGAACCATGTCTCGCCCTCGAGACCATCGTGGTCTGTCAGCACGCGGGCGGCAGGGATTGGCGGGTATAGAGGCAGCGCTCCCTCCTGATTGGCCAATTGCCTCCTGTTGCATCTCACCATGGTTACTTCCGCAGCTGCTCTGGAGCCACGGTGTGCACTTTACCGGACATAACTCTGAAACGCCGCACCGCCCATAAATCTGAAGCATTCAACTGGGCAAACTGCAGAGGCGATTGGTGTGTCGCTCCCCGATCCAGATGTGTTAGCAGCTGCATGGTTCGTAAGTGCAGAGCTAACTGTGCACATATAGCAGACTGGATTTTACAGCAGGATATGTTTTGAACTGTGGCGGGGGCCTGTTACAGCACTTTTGCATGATGGCAGGGTCACTTGACCAATGTGTCCTGCTTTTTTCCCTCATTTTGCACAGCGTTAGCAGGCAAGTTGTGTGACAGACAGTTCAGATCAATCTGTCAGAATATGCGTTAAGTAATACATGAGCATTCCTGATCATGGTACCCACAAGCTGCATGTTTGGTAAGTGATCCATTCAGAGCTTAGCATGTGTATAACAGACAGCAGAATACTGTTTAATGCTTTTCACAAATGAAAGAAATGAAACATTGTGTAGCCTAGCTAATAAGAGATTTAGCAGCAGGAGATGTTTTGAATCCTGGTGGGAGTGTGTTTAACCTTCTTGGCGGTAACCCCGAACGTAGTTCGGGGTAAGCCGCCGGAGGGTGCCGCTCAGGCCCTGCTGGGCCGATTTGTTTAATTTTTTTTTTGCTGGACGCAGCTAGCACTTTGCTAGCTGCGCCAGCACCCTGATCGCCGCCGCCGCGCGCCCGATCGCCGCTATACGGTGCGGCGCGCCCCCCCCCCCCCCCAGACCCCGTGCGCTGCCTGGCCAATCAGTGCCAGGCAGCGCCGAGGGGTGGCCCGGGACTCCCAATGACGACCCGACGTCAGTGACGTCGGTGACGCCATGGCGACGGGGGAAGCCCTCCAGGAAATCCCGTTCTTTGAACGGGATTTCCTGATCGGAGATCGCCGAAGGCGATCGAAGAGGGCGGGGGGATGCCGCTGAGCAGCGGCTATCATGTAGCGAGCCCTGGGCTCGCTACATGATATAGAAAAAAAAAAAAAAAAAAAAACTGCCGCGCTGCCTCCTGGCGTATTTTTTTATACCGCCAGGAGGGCATGTTTGAATGTACCCATCAGGCTGTTGTAGGTGGTGTTCCCATCAGGTCCTCTAATTTACATACTGCAGTGTGATTTGCCATTAAGTGAGTGCTTGATGTATATGTATGTGTCCATTATGCTGGGAATACACGTTTCGTTTTTGCCTTCGTTTTAGCCTTCGTTTCGTTCGGTAAACGAATCGAGTGTTGAAAACGTTTGTGAAAATAGTCATAATCTCATTATAGTTTCGATTAATAGACCCCAAAAACGAACGACTAGTGATCGAACATGTTTGATATTATCTCTCTTTATCCATCTAATCGAGCCATTGGTAGGCTTGATGGCTGTTCAGATCGATTATATATTCGTTTATGTTAGTCCGTCCCTGTAAAAAGGGATTTTCGTTTCGTTTCTTTGCAGCCTTCGATCATTGGAAAAACGAAACCATCAGAATAGGAAAAAAAAACGAAACCGTGGGTGGTGATATTAACCGTATGTTCGATTATTTCGGGATCGAGAAGGACAAAAGGCACAATCGAAACGAAGGTTTAAACGAAGGCAAAAACGAATCGTGTATTCCCAGCATAAGACACCCCTGCACCATGGATGCACCAGGTTTATTTATTTATTTTTTTTCTTGGTATTTGCCCTCTAAACCTAGGTGCGTCTTATGGTCCGGAGCGTCTTATAGTCCGAAAAATACGGTACCCTGTCGGCAAAGTCTGCCTCGGGGTTTGTTATATACAAAATAATGCTGTGTGATTGTCCTGCAGTATGAGAGCGAGGCAGGAAAATTGCACAGCGCCATGCGTGAAAGTAGTCTAATAGTGCCTGGATTTGCATTAGTTAATTTACTGACTGCATAATTTGCAATAAAAATGTTCATATTTTATAACATACACGGATTTTTCCACCACTATTTTTACTGCTGCCACTTATCCCTAGAATTTACACTCATGTCTGACTTCAGTTAAAAGGAATGACAAATGGATTTGAATCTAAGGGGACTACACACTTTCCAAAGAATTCAATTTCATATCAAGTTATGGCAATGACAATTTACTTAATGTAAAAACCCAAGTATCTGGATTTTCTAATTTTTTTCAGCGCAACACTCATATATAAAACATAATTATAGGCTGGGAGAACAACAGTTGCGGCACTATTCAGAAAGTAAAACGTCAACTGGGTGTTTTCTATCCATTATGTAAAGTAATTGTGGTGAGTGGTAGAAATATCTACTCTGCAAAGGCCAAACTGCTAGACAAACCACAGGGGACCAGTCTTATCACATGCTTTCTGAATAAGCAGTGCTGGTGGATGTGTGCTGCATCGAAGCAAAAACCATGTGAGTGGCTAGTGAGGCTTGTGGCATCTCTGTGGTATCGGCACATTTATCACACTTACAAACAATGAGGTAAACCAAAATATAGCCCCTCACCGACAAACCTAATTCTCAAGCTAAGTCTTGTAAAAAGTACTGTGAATGGTCATGCCGAGTCATTAAAAAGGGACCCTGAGCAGTAGATAAAAATGAAATCTGTACTTACCTGAGGCTTTTATCGAATACTGAACCACGCATGCGCAAGACTCTCTCACACTGGTAGGCGTGATGACGCGTAGCCGGCTGGTGTGATGGGTGAGCTGCCCCATAACTGAACCGCTAGCCAGGACCGAGAGAGGAGCCAGAAGGACGCCGGGGGACCTTGCAGCCTACAGTGGGCTGGAGGAACCCCCAGGTAAGTCACCATTCATTTTTAACAAGTGCTCAGGATGCCTTTAAAAATCTCCATTAGCATTATACTAGAAAGAGCTTTATAAATCACAAGCACTTAGAAAAGCGCTGCTAGTGGGGCCCAGGCCTCACTCAAAAGATCTATAGATGGATCATAGCAAGTTTCTGATGACGTTTCAAAAGCTCAGACTTATCTAGTAGACAGACATAAAAGGTGCTCATTTATACTGTACGAGGAAAACTATCAAACATTGCATATTTTAGCAGTATGCCAAGAGTCATTGGAAGTTTTTAATAAAAAGAAATTGGCTTCAAAAAGACAATTCTATCTCCTTGCTCTCCCAGTACCTCACATGGCACCACATAAAGATCCAGTCAGTGTCGTAAAGCAGAACAGACCAGCTTACCCAAGACGTCAATATGTGAAGAGGGGTGCGTGTGCCATAGTCTATGTATTGTGCCCCCCTGTACCAGAGATGCCACTACTCTACAGCAAAAAAAAAGGGTGTGAGGAGCAAGAGCCAGCCTCTTCTATACCAATATGAGTAGTGCTGTGACTGTCTTCTATAATGTCCTGTCTCTTGCACTGCAGCCTCGTGACGAACACAGAGGCATGTGGATCAGGTTTCCTCAAGAGGCTGCAGTGTGAGAGACAGGACATTATAGGAGACAGTCACAGCACTGCTCGCATTGGCATAGAAGAGGCTGGCTCTCGTTCCTCAAACACAGTTCTTCCCACGGTTTTGTATCTCTCAGCCTGCAGTAGAGGTGGCGCAATACACAGACCACGGCACATGCACACCACATTCCATATCAGTGTCCCTGTCAAGTTGGTCTGTTCTGCTTTCCAAGGCCAACTGAACCTTTACAGGTAGTGTGAGGCATATAACAGACATACTTAAAGGACCAGTATTGTGCGAAATTGTAAAATTTTTAATTAAAACAAAATTCAACTGTGCGCTCTATATGAATTTTTCAGTTAGTAAATTTCTTCTCTGCTCTTTCCTTTGATATTACAGCTTACTGCATAAATGTTTAAGAATACTATACACCTTGGAAAAACATACCACTACAGGAGCCATTTAAAATTAGGAATATTATAAATGTAATTTATTAATTCTAAAGACACTGAGCCAATTCACTTTTTCTCTTGAGTTTCATCCTAGTAGGTAATTCATCTTCTGTTTAAAATAACTTTTCTGCACTCTGAAATTGAAAAAGTAGCAAAAAGTAGCAAAAAGTAGGTGAAAATGTACTGCCAAAATTCGGGGCTGTGGAGTAAGTACAAAAATCATCCGACTCCGAAGTTTATGAACCCACCGACTCAGACTTCAGGTACCCAAAATTGCTCCGACTCCTTAGTCTAATTTAGTTAAAAAATAATCTGACTCCGACTCCTCAGTTTACTGAAACCACAGACTCCAGGTACTCAAAATTGCTCCGACTCCACAGCCCTGATCAAAATGATTCTGATTTTCTTGCTTGCCGGTGGCTTAAAAGGCATTTTATTGATAAGATGTGAAAATATCACCTAGGAGAAAACTTAGGGGAAAAAGTGAATTGGATCATACCAACAGTCTTAAAAAACACACAAGAAAAGAAGAGTATACTCATCTTTATAGGATAATGTCCTCCATAATAAAACAGATAGAAAAGTGATAGTAAAAGGTTGGAACAAAAATGGCTCAAAGCAGGAAAAAAGGGCACAGGAGCCCTTTCAGAAAAACATCGCTGCCTAGGCACCTATTCTAAAGGCCACGATTAGCAGTAAAGAAAGAAAATCTGGGCACATGGCGGTGGCCACTATGCAATGCAGTCATGGCTGTGACAGGATGCAGGAGAAAGAGACGCAGATGCGGTGACTAGCCTAGCGAGAACGGATAGCGTCCGTTCTCATAAGCTTTCATTGGGCACATTTTCCCGTCCAATCAGGGAAAAAGGCTTCCTGCGTTTAAAGAGACACTGAAGCGAAAAAAAAAAAATATATTATGATTTGTATGTGTAGTACAGCTAAGAAATAAAACATTAAGATCAGATACATCAGTCTAATTGTTTCCAGTACAGGAAGAGTTGAGAAACTCCAGTTGTTATCTCTATGCAAACAAGCCATTAAGCTGTAGGACTTTCAAAGTGGTGGAGAGGGCTGTTATCTGACTTTTATTATCTCAACTGTAAGTGAACAGTTTTCTTTTTATCTGCCAGAGGAGAGGTCATTAGTTCACAGACTGCTCTGAAAGAATAATTTTGAATGCTGAGTGTTGTGTAATCTGCACATATTATAGAATGATGCAATGTTAGAAAAAAAACTATATACCTGAAAATAAAAATATGAGAATATTTTCTTTGCTGCTAATCTTCTAGTAATTATTCAGAGTACACAACCAATTCACTATATCTTTTTTTCCGCTTCAGTGTCTCTTTAAGCAGAGCTTTAAATACATATCGCACAGACATCTTTAAAGCAAGTGTGAACCGACACTTAGGCAGAAGAGCACAGCTTACTACATTGCTAGATGCTTCACATGTTCAGGGCTCGTTTCCACTATTGCGGTGCAGAATCGCCTGGATTCCACCGCTGTTGAAATTCCATGAATTAGCATGCGGATGCGAATTTTTGCGCGTTTTTTGCCGCGAATTCGCATGCGAATTCGCATAGGTGAGGGTATATGCGAAATTAACCATGTCACTGCCTGTTTGAATTACATTGGTACCTATGCGAATTTGCATGCGAATTCGCACGAAAATTCGCATACCATAGCCGCATGCGAATTTCCTATTAAATACATTAGCGGCGATTCGCATGCATTCCACTCGCAGCTGAATTCGTTGGCTCTTTTGTGCGTTTTTTTACCGCTGAAAAAAACGCACCTCAACAACGCTACAGTGGAAACAGGCCCATCCACTTGCATTACATGTGCGAATCTGCATGCGTTGGACGCATGCAGATTCGCGATAGTGGAAACGAGCCCTCAAGCAATCAATCACATTTATGAGTTTATGAAACGTAACACCTAACTTGTCTGATTGTAATGTACAAAGAACATACTTACAAGCAAAGAAAAAATGCTAATCAATAGGCAAAGACAATACAAACAAACATAAAAAAAAATTAAAAAAAGGGCAACATTAGGAGGTATGCATCTATCTGAGCATTTACATACAGAAAAACACAGTCTGTTACGAAGTCTGAAATAATAATAAAAAAAAAAAAATCAAGAAGTTGCTCAGAAATTTGTTTATTAGGTGACAACTTATGCATTAGTCACTAAAAGCATTCCTGAAGTGACATGATGAGGTAAATCTAGTACTAGTCCTAGTAAGGATTGTCTGAACTCCCTGTTTTCCTGTACAGTAAGGGCTGGTTCACACGGGCGTCTGCCTCACGTTTACCGCCGGCACTTGGCATTAAACGCTCCCATTCAAGTGAATGTGAGCATTTGTACTGGGCTTTTACGAGCGTTTGCGCGAACGTGGTGGTCCGATCCACACTTTCCCTGGCGTCCGAGGCGACCAGGATGCTACATGTAGCATCCTGGGGCGGTTAACCACCACGGCTAATCTCCCCCTATAGGGAAGAAAAACACTGACTGCAACTAAAAGTTACGGAAAGCTGCTGAAAGCCTGTATGCTACGCCGCCAAATGCTATGCCACCGAAAGTCGGGCAGGAGCCCGTGTGAACCAACCCTAAAAGTTAAAAACTATTATGCTAAATGCTGCTTTAACAGCGCAGCTTGATGAATCAACCCCTAAATTATATATTAAAGTGTACCCGACCCGAAGCTTAAGTACAAAATTAGTTCTTTACCTAAAGTGAGTCAAGCCTCAGGATCCTATTGAGGTTTCCCTCAGTGCTCTGATGGTCTCCATTACCGAACAGAGTGAATCTAGCGCAGGAGACTTGGGCGCACAGGGAGTAACTTCGGCGCCGTCAGAAGACTGAAGTTACTTTTAAAAACACAATAATTCGTTCCCCACCATCCATGGTGGCCTGGAGGGGGAATAGTATTTAACACGGCCGGGAACTTGTGCAGCAGCAGGATCAGCCATATATCAGCTGTATCCTGCGCCCAAGTCTCCCCGCCGATTCCTCTTGTACGCCTCCATTACTTCCAGTGAGATGTGCGGGAGGATTGGTCCTGGTATAAGAAGGGTCGAATAGGCCTGCTGCAATTGCTGCCATCATAGAGTATGATGCCACCTAATATTTGGGGATTACTATGCACAGGTTTGTGCACACCAAGAACTTAAAGGAAATCTAAACTGAGATGGATATGGATGTTTCCTTTTAAACAATACCAGTTGCCTGGCAGCCCTGCTGATTTAATTGGCTGCAGTAGTGGCTGAATCACAAACCTGAAACAAGCATGCAGTTGATCCAGTCTGACTTCAGTCAGAGCACCTGATCTGCATGCTTGTTGAGGGGCTTTGGCTGAACGTATTAGAGACACAGGATCAGCAGGAGCGTCAGGCAACTGTATTATTTTAAATGGGAAAATCCATATCCCTTTTCAGTTTAGGTTCCCTTTAAAGAGACTCTGAAGCGAGAATAAATCTCGCTTCAGAGCTCATAGTTAGCAGGGGCATGTGTGCCCCTGATAAACCGCCGATATCGCTCCACTAAACGGGGGTCCCTTTATCCCCAAACCCCCCACTGCAACACTTGGTCGCAGACTTGGTCGCTCCTGGAGGCAGGGCTAACGCTGCAGCCCTGCCTCCAGTCGTGTCTATCAGCGGCACATCGCCGGCTCTCCCCGCCCCTCTCAGTGAAGGAAGACTGAGAGGGGTGGGGGAGAGGCGGAGATACGCGCTGACAGACGCACGTGGGGCAGGGCTGCGGCGGTTAGCCCTGCCCCAACCAGGAAGCACTCCCCCGCTGCACGGAGGGGGATTTATGGGTAAAGGGACCCCGGTTAAGCCGCGGGATAGCGGCGTTTTAGCAGGGGCGCACATGCCCCTGCTATCTATGAGGTCTGAAGCGAGATTTATTCTCGCTTCAGACTCTCTTTAAGAGCACAGAGCAGATATTGCTATACTTAAAGTCAACCTGAAATGAAAACTAAGCCTAAAATTACATATGCCTGTAAATGAAATGAAACACTAGCACCTAGCCTTCATTGTGTCCTTTATTTCATCATCTTTTTCTCTGATGCTGGAATGGAATCACTTGCAAACTAGCACATTTGAACTGTGCATATGCAAGTTCACAAACCATATGCATGCATAGTAAAGCCTCTTTCAGATAGGAGGCTGAATTGCACACTTGCCCAGCAATTCAGTCTCCCGCCTGCCGCTGACCATTGCAATTCAGCTGCAATTTAAATGTGGTTGAATTAAAGCTATAGCAACACCACACATGTCAAGCACTGAGAAGCTGTGGTGTTATAGGGGGGCAGAAGACCGCAACATATCAAGTCTGAGCTTTGCTGCGGCCATGCCCAGATCTGACTCCATTGGGGGGGGGGGCACCCATCCAGCACCGAATGCTAGTAATTGCCCCGCCAGTGCAGGACAGCAGGTGACAGGCAGTGAATTCACTGCCTGTCAGTTGCCTGTGTGAAATGGGAGTGCTTGTATACATCTTCCCTTCATTCATGAGCAATTCCTATTACTGACCATGTGCAGATCTGGATCTCATCTGTGTGAAGTAATAATGCCCTCATTCACATTATCTGGGAATGTGCCGTCCACAAATGGTGCATACCCAGTAGAAAAAACTGCTTGTTCATAGACCTGGATACTCCAGGAAGAGAGGATTTAAATGACCAGCCATTCAATTAAGAAAACCCTCTGGACTGGCAAATGGGAAGGAATCTGGAGCCCAAAAAAGCAGTAAGGCCTCGTTCACATTGCATTTCGCTCGCGTTTGCGTTGGCCTTTTTATGACACAATTTTTTCCCGATTCCTGGCGCTTGGGCGGGCGTTGCATTTTTGTGAAAAGAGCTTTTCTAAGAGCTTTTCCCGAGCGTTTTTTTTAATTCACTATCTGACGCAAGTCAGGAAATGAACTCTTTGACCCGGAAAATAATAAATACAGTGTATATATTAAAAATGTGAACGCTATCGCTGCACAAAGTGATTTTGTGCTCGTTTTGCATTTTTCCAATACCTTCCATTGAGGCAAAAACCACCTCAAAAATGGTACATGCAGCGCTTTCCTGAGCGTATTGGAAACTCACTCTCAGATGTGAACTCTCTCCTAGAGAATTATTGCACGAGCGCTTTCAGGGAGATTTTTGGAAAAAAAAAAAAAAAAAAAAAACTGCCAGCGCTAAAAAACAAAAAAAAAAAAAACCCGCCTCTAGTGTGAATGAGCCCTAAGTGTATATAATATAAAAAAAGTTATAACACAATTCATTTTATACATGCTGTATTTTTTGCAGGGCTGTGAAGTCAGTACAAAAATCTTCCTACTCCAACTCCTCAGTTTATGAACCCACGACTCCGACTCTGGGTACCCAAAATGGACCAGACTCCGACTCCTTAGTCTAATACTTAACAGGGCTGTGGATTTTGTACAAAAATCATCCGACTCAGACTCCCCAGTTTATGAAATCAATGACTCCGGGTGCCCAAAATTGCCCCGACGCCTCGAATCCGACTCCACAGCCGTGATTTTTTTGGTTTGGATACCCTTTAATGCTTGATAAAAGGGACACAGGCTGTCTCAAAAACACAATCATCAATATTCACTTTAAGTGCCCATTCACACTTAGAAGCGAGAAACGCCGGCGATTTTTTGCGGGAGTGATTTTTACGTGATTTCATGTGGAAAAAAAAAAAATCACTGGACAAAGCAGTGATTTCTCCGCGATCACGTTTAGCGCTTCTATAGCACTGAAATGCGATCGCCGGGAAATCGCCCGAAAATGGTGCAGGCTACGAGTTTGCATTTTGCGATTTTCGGCGATTAGCGCAAATCGCCCAAGAACGGGCCCATAGGGTTTTATTACACTAGCGCTTTCAAAAGCGCTAGCGTTTTGCCGAAATCACCGGCAAAATGCTCAAGTGTGAATGGACTCTGATAGCAAACCTGAAGTGGTTGTTAGGAGGAACAAAGGTACAATCTGGTCACAACACGGCTAAAAGACGCTAAGGTACGCCGAGTACCTGATCTGCATGCTTGTTCAAGGTCTATAGCTAAAAGGTATGAGACACAAGGAGACACAAGAGGACAGCAGACAGGCAACTTGCATTGCTCAAAGCAGACTCAAACCAAACATTTTTTTTTAATTCAAAATATTTAGTTGCACCACTCTGACACAAAGATAAATAAACACTCCAAGCCTATGAGCATTTCAGTGCATGCTTTTCACCCTTCTCTTTTCATAACTAGGGTTATACAGGTGGCAGCCTCCTTTGCTGGACACCACCTACTCCACCTGTCTGACGGATTCTGTCCCGGCAATATGAAAGGAATGGAGGGGTTCCTCCAATAATTGTAAAATATTTTAGATTTGTCATCATGCAGCTGAAAAAAGGCTGCTATTATTATAATTTAGAAAATAGATTGTATTTCTGAAATCTTGTATTTTTAATTTGGGTCCACTTTAAAAGGAAATTAGCCTCATATCCCTCTCACCTCAGGTTCAGTTTATGGATGGAAAAGGAAACCAACATCCCATACATAAATCACATCACTGAACACACAAAACAAAAAAACAACCCTCCCCCCTCCATCACTTGTGATATGTCATATTTGTGATTTTTAATTTGGGTTTTCCATGCTCAAAAAAAAAAAAAAAAGTATATTAGATATGGCAATACATTTTCAGGAAAATAATCTCCTACAAAAGTGATTCTATTTCATAACACTAAAGGACCACAATCATGAACATCATAAGATGTAAACATACAAATAAGATGTAAAATGAACTATGAATTACTTTTCTCCTATGTTGGTGTCACTTACAGTAGATAGTACAAATCTGAATGAACTGAGGGCCTGTTTCCACTGGAGCGGAAACCGCTCCGAATCTGCAGTTGCCCCCACAGGCAAATCGCGCGGGTAAACTCTGCCATAGGGAACTATGGTGCCACAGGCCGAATCGCTTACACTAGCGATTCGGCTGACACTGGCCACAGATTTCGTGTGGGAGGCTGTGCATCCCATAGCCGTGCATGGCTCGGCTTCTGGGATTCGCCAGTGATCCCGCACACCCGGAAGTGCTGCTGCGCGTCTAACTGACATGTGCGGCAACAAATGGAAATGGGCCCTAACAGGTTTTGGACTAGCCCATCTCCTCGGGCCAAAAGAAGTGTGCAACGAGAAAGGAGGCTGGCCAGCATCTTTGTATAAATCCTTTTCAGGGACTGTCTTTATAAATAATAATGGCCATGGTGAGAATCCCCCATAAAGATAAAGATATAGACTAGTCCAAAACATGTCAGTTCTGTCAGATTTCTACTACCTACTGTAAGTGACAGCAACGTAGGAAAAAGATTTATAGCTCATTTTTCTCTGGGAGAAACTTATTTCTTATTTGTATCTGTTTACAAGTATATTAAATTTTAACATTTTACATGATGGCGGTCCTTTAAAGTGTACCTGAAATGGGGCAGGAGAAAAAAAAAAAGAAAATATGTAAACATACCTGGGGCTTCCTCCAGCCCCCTCCAGGCTGATCTCTCCCTTGCTGTTCGCTGCTGCCTCCCGGATCTTCCGCAAATTGGCCCTAGTGAGTCCTCCGGTCGGCGCAGGCACAGCCTAGCCGTGTGCGCTCCCCCATCATGCTCCCATGGCAGAGAGCTCTCTGCACCTGCACAGTAGTACTGCACAGCAATACACCACAGACTGGAGGGCTCTCCAGGGCCGATTGCGGAAGATCCAGTTTAACAGTCGGGCTGACCTGGGAGCTGTTACGGGGTCATCCCCATTTATAAAATGGGAAACAGAGAAGTCTATCGATCACGGTGGGCAAACAGGTTGCAGTAGAGGAGAAAAACATTGAGAAGCACACTACGTGGGAGGCAAGAATGACGTGCATTTTTTTTTTTTTTTTTTACTTTTAAATTTTCAGTTCAAGTTTGCTTTAAGAGGAGGAAAAATAAGGTCCTTACAATGGTAACAAAGTAATAGTGCCAATCCCCTAGGCCTAGAATAACTGAAGATTGATACCACTAGCAGTGAAAAAAAAAAAATTATCAAGAGTGACAGTATGGTAGGAACGTTGAGCATGAACTGGGACAGGCACAATAAAAAACTAGCTAGGCAATGTGTGCTGTGGAATTCTGCATCAAATGTCAACAAAGGTATTCATCAAAAAGGTATCTTCCTGTCTACACAGATCTAATGAGATACCGTGCTTAGTCTGAATGCATTATAAGCTCAAAATCATTCAGGTAATAGATAAAGACAAGAAAATGCTACAAAAAAAAATTACTGATAGCTGCACAATGACAAAAACAAACTTTTAATCGGATGTTAAAAGAAAATATACATTAGACACAAATTGATTGAAATAAACAACAGTTGCAAAATTAAAATGTTAAAAAGCTGCAATGTCTACTCTAGACAGAGATGAGAAAATATTTTACCCTTACATCTTTTATCTAAAGCAGCCGGAATTAGACTAAACTGGATCTTTGCACTGAAAAGTAACAAAGCATTAATTAATCAAGCTGTTATTTACTGTAATCATCAGCTTTACAAACCTAAGGCTCTGTACACACACATCCAATTTTAATCTGTCGATGACCGGCCAATTTTACCACTGCCATGTAGTATGAGGGCCACAGATTTTGAATACTATGAACAGACTGTATAGGTACGCTCTCACACTACATGGAAGTAGTAAAATGGCCAGTCATCTGCAGATAAATTGGATGTGGGTACAGACCGTAAATACAAAAGATCGAATTAAGATACATACAGACGTCTGATTTTTCCAAGCGACCGCCAAGCTGATCCATCAAAACCAGCCTTATGAGCCGAACGCCCGATTTGACGTCCGAACAACTGGTCATTTGGAAAAATCAGACATATGTACGTACCTTAATGCTAGGAATACACGGCTCGATTTTGAGCCATTAAGATGGCTCGATAGATAATTTCCAGCATGTCCGATCACCGTTCGATCGATTTGCCGCTCGATTTCTCATTGAAGTGAATTGAAAAAAAAAAAAAAAAAATGATAAGAAAAACAAGTGGAAGATAAGAGAATCAAGCGGGCAAAACGATCGGGTGCAGAATCGAGCGCCAGAATCGACCCGTGTATTCCCAGCATTAGCCTCTGCTAATTCAAACAACTGTAGATAAAATGAAAAATCTAATTGAAGATATGATCTCTAAATGACAGACATGCTAACTGAAAGTATTTGACCAGACAGGATTTCCTTCTACTTTTATACACAAGGCCAGATATATTTACAGATTGAAGAATTTTGCAATAGTAATTGTCACTTCACATAATTAGGTAAAGAAGCCTTCCTGAAGATTATACATGACAGAAATGCAGAGACCAGCCTGTATAATGCACAAACTCAACCACGTACAGAGACTATGTGCCCTTAATGGAACATGAAGGAAGTTACACTATTAAATATCAATTCAGAAGACATGAACAAAGTTTGCCACTTCTGGAAAATGAGTCAAGTTCTGCCACTAGGAAGCATTTGCAGCATTGGACAGTGGAAGCAGGAAGGAAAATATGAATGGAAAGGAAAAATGACAGACCTAGTATGATGTAGGAATGTTGTGGAATGGATAGTGACACTGCACCATGTACTTATGTCACACTGAAGTCGACCAATCAGAAGACCTTCCAGTAGTGAGCCAGTCCCATGCTATACACATGATCACAATTCAGGAGACAGTGATAAAGCCAGTGTATATAAGAAAGTGACAGGTTCTGTATGACACACACACACACACACACACACACAAGGTTGTGTATGGAGTGGGGTGTGAGGGGACAGCCTTGATGCTTTAACATGACATATATATATATATATGTACACACAACACAATGACAAGAAGACACAAGCAGCATTCTCGCTCTCACCAGTGAGAAGAGGTTAGAGTGACAGTCCTCCAGGCTCGCCCCGTTGGCTGCCCAGTTCGCCGCTGCAGTCATGATCCTCCGGGAGCCTGGCTACCAGAGCTGGGCATGTCTGACACCTAAAATTCTGGATCCGATCCGAAACGGGGGTAGCCTGCAGTCCAGGCCCAGGCCTGATCCGTCCTTCCGTGTGAGCGCTGGGAGAAGGGGAAAGGCCTCTGGGGCAGGATGACTAGGGGAGTCCAGGCGAGTCACAGATGCTGGCCGGATGTCACCATGTCCCGGGCGGCGCGGAGAGGCAGTGAGTCACCCGGGTGGGGGAGGGGCGATGTGAGGCCGGGAGAAAGAGGGGGGGAGAGGAGGAAGCGCCGTGGCCTCCCCCGGCCTGTCAGGGAACGGAATGGTAGTAAGGGGGGCGGCAGAGGCTGTCTATTGCGCGCCAGTAGCAGGAACACCTCCGTCCACCACACAGACACTGCTGTGCGAAGCCCGCCCCGGCCGTGTCACAGGAGGAGGCCTCGGGGCTGCAGGGGGCTCAGTCCCCCCGGCGGCCTCTCTCCGTGCCGGCCTGTCCCTGCTGGAAGCTGTGCTGGAAGGAGGGGGACTGTGTGTACGGCTCGGGCCTCTCCCGCTGCTCCTGTCTCTCTCACACACTGACCGGAGCTTCGCCTCTCTGACAGCAGCAATGGCGTCCGGCCGCGACAACACGGACGGCGATTGGGCTGCCTCGTTCACGTGACGGGGCGGTGAAGCGCCAGAAGAGGTGGGGGGAGAGCCGAGCTCGCGCTACTCTGTCTCGCGCAGGCCTCTCGCCTGAGTGTCCCTTGCGGCGCCGGCAGAGGGCGCTGTGTGCATGGGAATCCTAGCGCTCCGTCCTGTACTGTTATTAATATGATTGTCAAGGCGGCTATTGTTGTGGAATCATTAATGTTATTAATTATTTAATTAGAAGCCGACGGAAGGAAATAAGCGGTTGAATTTACCGTGTCCGTAATCCTAGCCCTACCTAATGGCAGAAGCGAGTGCGCTAGCGGTGCTCTAGTAACGTCAGTGATTGGTGTGAAGCTATGTATGCATACGCCCAGTGCTGCACCGGGGATGGCAGCACAACAATGCATGAGAGGGCGGAATACACGGTCCGCTGGGAAAGCCGCGATTCTAACACGCTGTGTTTATCCCAGTGCATAGATTGTGTTTCATTGTCACCCATCTTCATACACTGTACCGTATATTTGATGGAGTAACAGCCATAAAGTACAGAACATATACCTTCATTATAGTGTTATAAGAACAATGATGATGTCAGCTATATTACAGCAGATTTTCAAACTAGTGGTGGAAGAAATATCGACATTCTACAGCATAGTGTAGATACGCCTTCAAAGAAAGAAAAAAGGCTTGGCTTAATGATCCTCGTTACAGTACAATGCAATGAATTCATTGAGTTTGGACTTCTTCACGTCTTGGGGGTCACAACCTGGAATTCAACCCCATTTAAGTAGGATTTTATGTATCTGATCTAAAATAGTCCAATGTGTTATGTTTTTTTTATAATTTTCAAAATGATTTACACATTAAATGGGACAGTTAGATTGCATAAATATGAAACCCATTCGCCTTAAAATCCTCAAAGGGTACTTTAACCAAAGAATGAACTCCATTCAAATCAGTTGCTGATATCTCCTATCCCACTATAAATCTTTACCTTTTCTCAAATAGATCATGGGGGGGGGGGGGGGGGGTCTGTATGGCTGATAATGCGGTGAAACCTCCTCCACAGTGTGATGTCATGACCAAGGTCCTGAGAGTTTGCCTTCTGTAAACCTTGTTGCATTGTGGTAAATAACAGCTTTTTCTAACTGCCAAGCAAGCAGTATCTCCCTTGTGCATAGAACTCTCAGTAACACACATTCTGTATATGTCACCTGGCAGAACTAAAGGTGTCTCCACCTGTAATACATTTCAGAATGTAAATCAGGGAGAGGAAAGATTTTAAAATGGGCAAACACTGACAATATATTCAATAAATGGATATTGTTGTTTTCACTACAGTTGCTCTTTAAAGAAAACCTGAACTGAAAATTAAAAGTAAAAATAAGCATACACAAGTCATACTTACCTCCCTTGTAGACTACTCCTCAATCTCTTTCTCCTGTCCTGCGTCCTGTTTGTCCACTGTGATCAATGGAATTCTCCGTCCTCCATTTTGAAAATGGCCAATACACCATAACAGCTTTGTGGTCAGCACACAGTTAAATTGTAACATCGCCCACTTGAGCCATAGGGAAACATGGACACATCAGTTCTCCTCTCAGATGTAACTGACAGCAACTGATAGATAACTGACAGCAACTGATATATTTCAGTTCTGACAAAATGTTGTCAGAACTGGAAGGGATCATTGTCAGAAGAAAATGGTGAGTTTCTGAGAGGAACTGATGGCAAGGTAACTATGTAATGTTCACTTGAAGTTACCTCATGTGTTTATTTTAAATAATTTTACTCAGTACAGGTTCTCTTTAAAGGACCACTATTGCGAAAAAAGAAGGCAGTTAAAATCTGACAGAACCAACAGGTTTTGGGCCAGTCCATCTCCTGATGGGGGATTCTCATGGTTTTCTTTGTTTTCAACAGCATTTCCTGAACAGCAGTTGCAAAGTCTAGCTAACAAAATGGTGTGATCAAGAACGAATAAAGGTGCGTACACACATGCGACTATAGTCGTTTGAAACGATCGTTCCCCGATCGTTTCAAACGACGATCGTTTAAAAAAAAGCAGCCAACGACCATTAAGTCTAACGACGGACGACCTAGATCGTTAAAAACGAACGATCTAGCTTGGCGGATTTTTCCCAACGACGATAGTTTGCAAAAGTAGTACATCGTTGAAAACGGTCATTCGTACTAGGCTTGGCATGCGCATTTCACTATTTCTCCGTGGAACATTTCATTTTTACGCGCAGGCGCAATAGGTGCTTTTACGTGATGTAACTTTTGTTCTAACGATGTGATCGTTACACACCTTTTAAAACTAACTTTACTTAGGTCGTTCTTTCGTCAATTAAAAGTTCGTTCGTCGTTGACAACGAACGATCATTGTCGCATGTGTGTACGTAGCTTAAAAGATTGTCCAATCGGTTCCACCCCACTCAGCACTTAAAGGGAAGGTCCAAGCAAAATAAAAAAATGAGTTTCACTTACCTGGGGCTTCTACCAGCCCCATGCAGCCATCCTGTGCCCTCGTAGTCACTCACTGCTGCTCCAGTCCCCCGCTGGCAGCTTTCTGACCTCGGAGGTCGGCGGGCCGCATTGCGTACGTTTTTACGCATTCCCACTAGTGCAGGAACATTAACACATACGTTTTTACGCATTACTGGTTCAATGCGTAAAAATTTACGCATTGAACCAGTAACGCGTAAAAACGTATGTGTTAATGTTCTTGCACTAGCGGGAATGCGTAAAAACGTACGCAATGCGGCCCGCCGACCTCCGAGGTTGGCAAGCTGCCAGCGGGGGACTGGAGCAGCAGTGAGTGACTACGAGGGCACAGGATGGCTGCATGGGGCTGGTAAAAGCCCCAGGTAAGTGAAACTCATTTTTTTATTTTGCTTGAACCTTCCCTTTAAATATATACAAAACGATTCACACAGGGTTTTTAAAGGAACAGCATCAGTCTTTAATTCTTCATAAATATTGTGTCATATTGATTGCAGTCGTATTAACAGGGTATCCAATCCCACACCAACAATTGCCTGACACGTGTTTCACGGCCCAAGGCCGCTTCCTCAGAGGCAAACAAGTATATTCAATCTGTTAAAAATATACAATACATACAAAAATTTGTCATTACACCTACCCTACATCAGATGTCTGCGTAAAGAAAGACCGGGGTAAACCCCCGTCTAATTAAGGTTACCTTACCAAAATAGGCCGAACAATCCATCAAAGAAATAAGCAAGTGGATCATAATCTAAAGGACATGTAAAGACAAAAATTGGGGTCAACCAAGTATGGGACCACAAAAAACCACGTTCCCTGCCGTAAAGAAGTATACAGACCCGCTATAAATGTGCCATAAATCATGCAAAATTGTGTAATAGATAGCGGAGATGCCGCCGCAGCGGTGAGCGGCATGGCTGCTGTCTCCGCGTCTCAGCCGGCGGCCTCCGCCGCACAATTACATGGTGGAGTTTTGCCTGGTCCTTCAGTTGCACATAGACTGAGGGCTACGCGCGTGCGCGCCAGGCGATAGGACCTTTATGCGAATAGAAGGGGAGTCAGCTGATCGGCCGGTCAGCTGACTCCAGCAGTGCTCCTGATTGGCTGAGTGACTGGGGCGGCGCTGTGGGGCGCTCTCAGTATATATAGGACCTGCCTGTCAGTAGCTCCTCGTCTGCTGTTGCAAATGCTACGTGTTAGCACTCAGACCTTAGTCAGATCCCAAAGTGTGCTAGAACCAGCAGGAGCTGGGGATCCACACTTAGTCAGATTCTGTTGATAGCTAAAGTACTACCGTAATTGAATTGTATTATTTGTTATGACCTTCTGCTAGCCTTGACTACTCTTCTGCCTATTGATTCTGTGCTTCTGCCTATCTGATCCTGTTGCCGACTCAGCCTGAACACTACTCTGATTTAGCCTTCTGTCTTTGTACCGTATCTGTCCGGTTGTTGCCGAATCTGCTTGTCTGACTCTCCTGCCCTCACCAGTGAGCCTAGTCCCTGGTGAGGGATTCTCTGTACAGCTTAATCACCTGCTCCTCAGGTGACCAGTAGCTGCAGTACAGTCTGAATCACCTGCTCCTCAGGTGACCAGTAGCTGCAGTACAGTCTTAATCACCTGCTCCTCAGGTGACCAGTAGCTGCAGTACAGTCTGAATCACCTGCTCCTCAGGTGACCAGTAGCTGCAGTACAGTCTTAATCACCTGCTCCTCAGGTGACCAGTAGCTGCAGTACAGTCTTAGTCACCTGCTCCTCAGGTGATTAGGAGCTGCAGTACAGTGTTGATCTCCTGCCCCTCAGGTGACCACCGGCTGCAGTGCAGTCTTAATCACCCGCTCCACGGGTGATCAGTATACGTTGTCTCACTGTGCACCACCCGCTCCTCGGGTGAGCTGATTACTAGTTCATCTGCATCTTCGGCTTGCTGGAATGCTGATCCCTGTGTTCTATAGAGATATCTCCCTCTACTAGCTCCTCTGGGAAGTTGGTATCTCTATCTGTATTACTGTTGCACCAAACACCTATCTTTACATCTGGTTGTCCTGTGTCTCGCTATACTCACATTTTTGGTGATTCTGCAGATCACCATATAATCAGGTATAGTATCTGTATTATTGGTGATACTGCAGATCACCAATAATCAGAAAATCTGTTCTTGCTGACACCAATCGTTACAGAACAGCAGACCAAATATTATGGACGCACTGCGTAGTCAGGTTGAAGTCCTGACCACCGTGGTAAACAATCTTACCGGGGTGATCAATACCCAACAGACTCAGATCACTCAACTGTCTGGGACAGTACAGGTACTTCAAACGACTATCAATACAGTGCGATCCCCTTCAGTCACGGACCTTCGTATGTCCGTACCCGAAAAGTTTTCTGGGCATAGATCTGACTTTCAGAATTTCAGAAACCGTGTGCTATGCTATTTTGAGTTGAGGCCCAATCTGTCAGGATCTGAGAACCAGAGGGTAACCTTTATAAAGACCCTTTTGTCAGGAGATTCACAAACATGGGCATATAGTCTTCACACAGGGCATGAGGCTTTATCCTCAGTTCAGGAGTTTTTTAAGGCCATGGCCGTTATATACAATGATCCGGATATTGCTATCACGGCTGAGAGGAAACTAAAGACTCTCAGGCAGGGTCGTAATCCAGTGGAGGTTTATGCCGCAGAATTTAGGAGGTGGGCTGTATCAGCTAGATGGGGAACGTATGCTTTATTAGACTGTTTCCTGTCAGGACTATCCGATGTAGTTTCTGATTTGATGTTAGGTCATCCTGAGCCTAAATCTCTAGACTAAGCTATTTCATTGGCGGTGCGGGTTGATCGCCGCCTTCGCTATCAAAAACAAACCCGAGGGAGAAATGCTGTAAGATCTGTTTCCTACGCCTCTTCTCCACCCTCGTCACCTCAGGACGAACCGATGCAGATCGGTCAGTCTAGGTTAACACAAGTGGAGAAGAATCGCAGAAGGTCAGAAAGACTCTGTCTATACTGTGCTGAGGAGGGTCACATTGTCCAGAATTGCCCTAAAAAGTCGGGAAACGCTGCCGCCTAGGTGTAGTCAGAGGTAATACCCTAGGCGAGCCGTGTTTACATCTAGATAATAACCGTTTACTCCTCCCTTGCTCCATTACCAGGGAGGGTTGGGCCACGGCCACAGAAGCATTTGTGGACTCAGGCTCTGCAGCTAATTTTATAGATTATGACTTTGTCAAAAAATTGGGAATTCCCTTACTTCCTTTAGACCGTCAGATTTTGATCACAGCGGTAGATGACTCTCCGTTACAGTGTAGACAGCCTCTCTCCCAGACCCCCTTATTGTTGTATAATATAGGGGTTCTACATAAGGAGAATCTACAGTTCTTTGTCCTGCAAATGGCAACCTCTACCATAATCCTCGGTATGCCTTGGTTGCAACTACACTCCCCTCAGATCGACTGGGCTTTAGGTCAGCTACAGAGCTGGCCAGCCCATTGTCATCATCATTGTTTGGAGAAAGTTGCTGTTTGCGCCACCAAGGTTCAGGTGAAAGGGGTGCCAGTGCAGTACGCAGAATTGTCTGACGTGTTTTTTCCAAAATCAGCAGAGAAACTACCGCCACACCGTAGCTTCGACTGTCCCATAGAGTTAAGATCAGGTTGTATGCCCCCTAGAGGCCATCTCTATAATCTGTCGGGGCCAGAGAATCTGGCTATGCAGGAATACATTAAAGAAAATTTGGCCAAGGGCTTTATCCGTCCTTCCCGGTCACCAGCAGGGGCTGGGTTCTTTTTTGTACAGAAAAAGGACGGTGGGCTTCGACCTTGTATTGACTATCGGGGTTTAAGTAAGATCACAGTGAAAAATCGCAATCCACTGCCTTTGATTAACGATTTGATTGCTCAGGTGACTAATGCCAGTATCTTCTCTAAGCTAGACCTACGAGGAGCATACAACCTGGTACGCATTAGGGACGGTGATGAATGGAAGACGGCATTCAACACGCCCAATGGGCACTACGAGTATCTGGTCATGCCCTTCGGGTTGTGTAATGCTCCTGCCGTCTTCCAGGAGTTGATCAATGAAGTCTTTAGGGAAGTTCTGGGAAAATTCGTGTTAGTGTATCTGGATGATATACTGATTTTCTCACCCAATCTAACAGAACATCGGAAACGTGAAGTTCGTTTTAAGAAAATTGAGGCAGAACTCGTTGCATGCGAAGTTAGAGAAATGACTCTTTGAAGTCACTAAGGTCCCTTTTTTGGGATATATCATTTCCACTTCAGGTCTCTCCATGGATCCTTAAAAAGTCTCTGCTGTATTGGAGTGGCCTCAACCTGTAGGATTGAAGGCACTCCAAAGATTTCGTGGCTTCGCCAATTACTACAGGAAGTTCATCAAAAGGTTTTCTTCTGTAGTGTCACCCCTCACCAATCTTACCAAGAAGGGGGCTGACACCTACCATTGGACAGTAGAGGCACAGTCTGCCTTCGCTACGCTGAAAAAAGTTATTTTGTTCTGCTCCCATTTTGAGACACGTGGATGTCACCTTCCCCTTCATTGTTGAGGTGGATGCATCGGAGATCGGGGTTGGGGCTGTGCTGTCTCAACGCTCTGGCCTTCAAGGCAAACTACATCCCTGTGCCTTCTTTTCTCATAGGTTCTCTCCAGCCGAGAGGAACTACGATATTGGCAATAGGGAGCTCTTGGCCATTAAGTTAGCCTTTGAAGAATGGCGCTATTGGCTGGAAGGGGCAGAACATACAATCACGGTCTATACTGATCATAAAAATTTGGAGTACATCGAAGGGGCTAAAAGACTTAGCCCCAGACAGACTCGCTGGTCCTTGTTCTTTTCAAGGTTTAGATGTGTCATTACGTATACACCGGGAAGTAAGTGTAACGTTCGCGGAATCGTTTTCGTGGTCAGCGCACGAGATGCGCACTGACACAGCAAAAACCTTCCACAAGCGTATAATTGGGTGAACACAGGCTAGGTGCAATGCACCAGCAGAGGGCAATTCCCACCAGCAGATGGTGCTGTGGAGTGCAGACGAGTATGGCCTCTGCACGGCCGCAAATGCCAGATGGGAATTGTACAGATCTAAGACAGTGCGGGGCTGAACAGCCCTTAACCACTTGCCGACCGCCTACTTCATATTGGCGGCGGCAAAGTGGCAGCCCCAGGACCACGTAACGCAGAATGGCGTCAGGTCCTGGGGCACTGTTTTGCCGGGGATCACGCGCTGGGATGCGCGCGCATCCGCCGGCAATAGGCTCCGCCCACCCGCGACGTCAACCCGCCGGCCAATCGGAAGCGCCGGCGGGTTGTTAACCCGACGATCGCCGGATAGGAAGCGTATAATACGCTTTGTAATGTTTACAAAGTGTATTATACAGGCTGCCTCCTGCCCTGGTGGTCCCAGTGTCCGAGGGACCACCAGGGCAGGCTGCAGCCACCCTAGTCTGCACCCAAACACACTGATCTGCCCTCCCCTGCCCCCTGATCGCCCACAGCACCCCTCAGACCCCCCTCCTGCCCACCCCCCAGACCACTGTTTGCACACAATCACCCCCCTAATCACCCATCAATCACTCCCTGTCACTATCTATCAACGCTATTTTTTTTTTTAGTCCCTAAACTGCCCCCTGGGGACTCCTGATCACCCCCCACCCCTCAGATTCTCCCCAGACCCCCCCCCCCCCCCCGTGTACTGTATGCATCTATACCCCCTGATCACCTGTCAATCAGCCCCTAACCTGCCCCTTGCGGGCAATCTGATCACCCACCCACACCAATAGATCGCCCGCAGATCCGACGTCAGATCACCTCCCAAGTGCAGTGTTTACATCTGTTCTCTACCCTAAACACCCACTAATTACCCATCAATCACCCCGTCACTGCTACCCATCAGATTAGACCACTATCTGCCCCTTGCGGGCACCCAATCACCCGCCCACACGCTCAGATTGCCCTCAGACCCCCCCTTATCAATTCGCCAGTGCAATATTTACATCTGTTATTCCCTGTAATAACCCACTGATCACCTGTCAATCACCTGTCAATCACCTATCAATCACCCATATCACCCATCAATCACCCCCTGTCACTGCCACCCATCAATCACCCCCTGTCACTGCCACCCATCAATCAGCCCCTAACCTGCCCCTTGCGGGCAATCTGATCACCCACCCACACCAATAGATCGCCCGCAGATCCGACATCAGATCACCTCCCAAGTGCAGTGTTTACATCTGTTCTCTCCTCTAAACACCCACTAATTACCCATCAATCACCCCCTATCACCACCTGTCACTGTTACCCATCAGAATAGACCCTAATCTGCCCCTTGCGGGCACCCAATCACCCGCCCACACGCTCAGATTGCCCTCAGACCCCCCCTTATCAATTCGCCAGTGCATTATTTACATCTGTTCTTCCCTGTAATAACCCACTGATCACCTGTCAATCACCCATCAATCACCCCCTGTCACTGCCACCCATCAATCAGCACCTAACCTGCCCCTTGCGGGCAATCTGATTACCCACCCACACCATTAGATCGCCTGCAGACCCGACGTCAGATCACCTCCCAAGTGCACTGTTTACATCTGTTCTCTCCTCTAAACACCCACTAATTACCCATCAATCACCCCCTGTCACCACCTGTCACTGCTACCCATCAGATTAGACCCCTATCAGCCCCTAGGGCACCCAATCACCCGCCCACACCCTCAGAACACCCTCAGACCCCAGCCCCGATCAACTCGCCAGTGCATTGCTTGCATCTATTCCCCCCACTAATCACACCTTGAGACACCCATCAATCACCTCCTGTCACCACCTGTCACCCCCTAACACACCAACCCATCAAATCAGGCCCTAATTTGCCCCGTGTGGGCTCCTGATCACTCGGCCAAACCCTCAGATCCCCTTCAGACCCCCTTCCGATCACCTCCCCAGTGCATTGATTGCATCTATTTTCCCCTCTAACCACCCTCTGAGACACCCATCAATCACCTCCTGTCACCCCCCTAGCACTCCTATCCATCAGATCAGGCCCAATACAACCTGTCATGTGGGAGGCCACCCTGCTTATGACTGGTTCCACAAAATTCGCCCCCTCATAGACCACCTGCCATCAAAATTTGCAGATGCTTATACCCCTGAACAGTCATTTTGAGACATTTGGTTTCCAGACTACTCACGGTTTTGGGCCCGTAAAATGCCAGGGCAGTATAGGAACTCCACAAGTGACCCCTTTTTAGAAAAAAGACACCCCAAGGTATTCTGTTAGGTGTATGAAGCGTTCATAGGAGATTTTATTTTTTGTCAAAATTTGGCGGAAATTGATTTTTATTGTTTTTTCACAAAGTTTCATTTTTCACTAACTTGTAACAAAAAATAAGATCTTCTATGAACTCACCATACACCTAACGGAATACCTTGGGGTGTCTTCTTTCTAAAATGGGGTCACTTGTGGCGTTCCTATACTGCCCTGGCATTTTAGGGGCCCTAAACCGTGAGGAGTAGTCTAGAAAACTAATGCCTCAAAATGACCTGTGAATAGGACGTTGGGCCCCTTAGCGCACCTAGGCTGCAAAAAAGTGTCACACATGTCGTATCGCCGTACTCAGGAGAAGTAGTATAATGTGTTTTGGGGTGTATTTTTACACATACCCATGCTGGGTGGGAGAAATCTCTCTGTAAATGGACAATTGTGTGTAAAAAAAATCTAATATATGTCATTTACAGAGATATTTCTCCCACCCAGCATGGGTATATGTAAAAATACACCACAAAACACAGGGCCCAAAGTCCAATGAGTACCGTTAGGATTTCACAGGTCATTTTGCGACATTTGGGTTCAAGACTACTCCTCACGGTTTAGGGCCCCTAAAATGCCAGGGCAGTATAGGAACCCCACAAGTGACCCCATTTTAGAAAGAAGACACCCCAAGGTATTCTGTTAGGTGTATGACGAGTTCATACAAGATTTTATTTTTTTGTCACAAGTTAGCGGAAATTGATTTGTATTGGGTTTTTTTTTCACAAAGTGTCAATTTCCGCTAATTTGTGACAAAAAAAAATCTTCTATGAACTCACCATACTCCTAACAGAATACCTTGGGGTGTCTTCTTTCTAAAATGTGGTCACTTGTGGGGTTCCTATACTGCCCTGGCATTTTAGGGGCCCTAAACCGTGAGGAGTAGTCTAGAATCCAAATGCCTCAAAATGACCTGTGAATAGGACGTTAGGCCCCTTAGTGCACCTAGGTTGCAAAAAAGTGCCACACATGTGGTATTGCCGTACTCAGGAGAAGTAGTATAATGTGTTTTGGGGTGTATTTTTACACATACCCATGCTGGGTGGGAGATATATCTCTGTAAATGGACAATTGTGTGTAAAAAAAAATCAAACAATTGTCATTTACAGAGATATTTCTCCCACCCAGCATGGGTATGTGTAAAATTACACCCCAAAACACATTATACTACCTCTCCTGAGTACGGCAATACCACATGTGTGGCACTTTTTTGCAGCCTAACTGCGCTAAGGGGCCCAAAGTCCAATGAGTACCTTTAGGATTTCACAGGTCATTTTTGTTTCAAGAATACTCCTCACGGTTTAGGGCCCCTAAAATGCCAGGGCAGTATAGGAACCCCACTAATGACCCCATTTTAGAAAGAAGACACCCCAAGGTATTCCGTTAGGAGTATGGTGAGTTTTCAGTGTGAAGCAAGCACCCAGAAGGACAGAAAGCTTGGTGTGCCTTGACTCTCAGTACTCTGCACTCCAGTACTCCACCAAACAATCCACAGTAGAGTCGGCACCACCAAATTGTATTAAAGCTCTTTTATTCCATCAAATCGTAATCTGTAGCAGCGACAGCTCCGCTGTTTCGGTCATGTGACCTTTCTCAAGCTGTTCAGCATTACATATCATCACATTTAAAACCAACACACTTATATACTCCTCTTAACCATAGCCAACCAATCAGTTTGAAATACCAACAACCAATCAGATGGGAGTGGACATCCAGTGGACCTGATGGGGAACAGCCTCACCTAACATTCAAATTATACCCCTCCCTTTTGGTGCATCATAGCGTAGCCTATTACATCTATATCCTCCCCCTCCCATCAAGAGCTAATGGAGAGTATTATACGATCACCTGTTAGCATAGGCCACCTCCTTCCCAACCTCCATTGAGCAGATGGTTCGTGTATGGTCTCCGCCCCCCGCCGCAGCTTCACCAATCGCATCCATGCGCGTCACTTCCCCTCTCCATGCGTCCAATCAGACGCATTCACCTATCCATCATGCGTATAAATTATGTCGCATACCCGCATACGTCACTTAGGATGGCGCATATTACATACGCTACATCCCCATAGCGACGTTTGTACGCGTGACCATGGCTACCAAGCCACTAGTTACACTCGTACATATCATCTTATTGCGGATTGTATGGGGTCCACTAATCACTGCCGCTAAAGGAAGAAGAGACTCACCACTCGCCACCTGCTGCCTGGAGATGGTATTGCAACCTCATAGGGAAACCATAAAATCACAGGATGTCCACAAAACCCTCTTATGGCCGTCAGCTTTCATCTAAAATTAAACATATCAATACAATATTAATACAGATTCCTCTGAACTCTCTTTGGTAGATATAGCAAACATCATATGACTATACATCACTAAAATCCAACTATCATAAACAGGGCAATAGATCATATTCTTTGTTCATTCCTCCCCTTCCCAAAGTACCCAATCTGCGAATCCACCTTGCTTCTTTAATCAGTAATGTCTTATTTCTGTCTCCCCTCCTCATATTAAAGGGGACATGATCAATTATCTGCACCCTTAACTGTGCCACCGAATGCCCAAATCTTTTAAAGTGACAGGAAACTGCTTGATCCTCCTCACCATTCCTTATCGCTGTTTTATGGGATGATATTCTGTCTTTTAAAGCCTGAGTGGTCTTACCCACGTATCCTAACCCACATGGGCACTTGATTAAGTAAACCACATGGGTTGATTCACAATTATAACAACCATCCATAAAATATTTCCGTCCGGTCGACGGGTGAGTAAAGCAGTTTCCTTTAGTGATATGACTGCACATGTGGCAATTTAGACAGGGGAATGTCCCTTTTCTACCCCCTTTCTCTCTAGTCTGTTCATACGTCTGTACCACTTTATCTTTAATGGACGGTGGTCGCCGAAATGACATCAAAGGTGGATGTCTAAACTCTTCTATATGTGGGAATGCAGTTTGCAAGATTTTCCAATGTTTTTTAATGGCCATCCCTATTTTATCACTCAGACTATTGTATGTACTTACAAAGGGGATCCTTGATCCTCCACTACCTCCCCTATTCTGTTTTCTGCTCTTAGTGCATATCTCACTAGGATAACCCCTTCTCTGAAATTTATTTTGCATCTGCTCTACTCTCACTAGGCGTTTATCTGGATCTGCCACCAATCTTTCCACTCTCGTGATCTGCCCTTTAGGGATGTTATTTTTCATATGCTGAGGGTGAAAGCTACTATATTCCAATATGGAATTACGATCCGTTGGTTTGGTGTACAGGTCCGTGAGTAATCTATCACCAGACCTGTACACCAATGTATCCAAAAAAGACACACTATCCATCGCCACATGCGCAGTCAATCCAATACAAGGGCACTTTATTTTCAACTCAGCTATAAAGTCATCTAGGGTCGAACGTGGCCCCGCCCACACGCAAAAAATATCATCGATAAATCTAAGCCAACACTTCGCATACTGTTTAAACAAGGCATTGTTATAAACAAATGCCTCCTCGTATTGGCCCAAGAATAAATTTGCGTAGGACGGGGCCACATTCGACCCCATCGCCGTACCACGGCGCTGCACATAAAATTGACCCTCAAACAGAAAATAATTCTCTCTCAAGATAATCTGCAAGATTGTAACAACAAATTTCCTCTGGGGTTCAGAGAGATCCGTGTGTAGCATTAGGTACCATTCTACAGCCTCTACACCCCCATCATGTGGGATGGAGGTGTAGAGGCTTTCTACATCCAAAGTTACCAACCAAGAGTCAGACGTCAATGCTGGCAAATCATTTAATCTATCTATAAACATGCTTGTATCACGTAAGTAAGAATCCACAGATTGAACCAACGGTTGGAGTATTCTGTCCACAAATTGGGCAAGAGGGACAAATACAGAGTCCACCCCGGAGACTATTGGTCTACCGGGGGGAGCCTGCATACTTTTGTGGATTTTGGGCAGTGTATAAAGTATTGGAGTCCTCGGGTGAGATTTGATTAGGAACCGTGAACATTCCTGTTCTATAATCCCTTTTTCCAAAGCAGTGTCTACCAAACATTTGATCTTCTTTTGAATTGAAAAAAGTGGATCCACACTAACTTTAGTGTAGACCTCCTCCTGAGACAGTTGTTGTAGAATCTCCTGCCTATAGTAACTTGCATCCAACACTACGACTGCTCCCCCTTTGTCCGCTGCTCTTATTACAATTTGTTTATTCTCCTGCAATGCCTTCAGCGCTTTCCTCTCTCCACTAGATAGATTTGGCCTCATAGAGAAATGTCCCTTTTCATGCTCAACCTCAAGTAATTGTAATTCCGTATTAACCTTATTGATAAACATCTCAATTGATGGATGACTCGGTGGGTTAAAATTACTCTTATTTCTTAAACCCAGAGGTTTCAGAGCCAGTTCTTGTTCCTCTCTAGCTTCTGTGGGCACTGGCCAGGGTGGCATTGATGAAAAATACTGTTTTAGCCTGATAGTCCTGTAAAAGCGACACAAATCAAGATCTAGAGAGAAAAAAAGTCTGGACCAAACGTTGGACAAAAACCCAGGCCGTGGTTCAGGACACGGGTCTCATCTTCTGACAAGACATGCTTTGATAGATTAACTACTAATTGTTGTTCTTCTGTGCACGTTGGCGTAGATTCATCTTTCCTGTCCCGGCTTTGTTTCCTTTTTCTTTTTTGCTGGTACCTCCTGCCTCCCCTCCTCCTGTGCCTTCTGCCGACATCGGGGAGGTATCCCTGGAGGAGGGTAAAAAATCAGACGAGGAGTCTCCTCCAGTTGGTTGCCGAGGTCCTTTCCCACGTTTTGGGTTTGGATTGCGTCCCCTCCTCTTGACGCTAAAACCCTCTTTTTGCCATATGTACACATAGCCATTTGTATAGTCTGATACATCTCTTTGGTATTTCGATCTTTTGGTATCTTCCACGTTCTTACGGTATAGCTCCATTTTTTCTTTCAATCCATCACTATATTCAATTCCTGCTGCGGGAGGTAACAACACCCTCAGTTGTTTATCCAGGTCCGCTATCTTCTCCTGGATTTTTGGAATTTCACGTTGGATACGATCAACCATATGCAGCATCGCATCAAACGATGCTCGGTTCCAGATACGTTCCCAAATATTGCAGAACTCTTTTTCCCTTGTAAACATCATTGGAGCCACCTGTGCTCGAATAGAACGTGGAATCTTTTTTTGTTGATGGTATTCCACCAAAGTGGCAGCATGTAATTCATAATTTATCAATGTCCTGCTCCAAGACTCCAGATCTCTTTTGATCAATTTTTCATCCGGTCTTTGTAGAAATGAGCCTCCCTGTTTAGCTCTGCCTATGATGCGTGCCGCATCCTCCTCCGAGAATCCGAAGATCTCACTTGTATTATCTCCTTCCACCTCCATGGTGCTTTAAGCTCCTTGTGCAATCCAATAACTTTTCAGTGTGAAGCAAGCACCCAGAAGGACAGAAAGCTTGGTGAGCCTTGACTCTCAGTACTCTGCACTCCAGTACTCCACCAAACAATCCACAGTAGAGTCGGCACCACCAAATTGTATTAAAGCTCTTTTATTCCATCAAATCGTAATCTGTAGCAGCGACAGCTCCGCTGTTTCGGTCATGCGACCTTTCTCAAGCTGTTCAGCATTACATATCATCACATTTAAAACCAACACACTTATATACTCCTCTTAACCATAGCCAACCAATCAGTTTGAAATACCAACAACCAATCAGATGGGAGTGGACATCCAGTGGACCTGATGGGGAACAGCCTCACCTAACATTCAAATTATACCCCTCCCTTTTGGTGCATCATAGCGTAGCCTATTACATCTATATCCTCCCCCTCCCATCAAGAGCTAATGGAGAGTATTATACGATCACCTGTTAGCATAGGCCACCTCCTTCCCAACCTCCATTGAGCAGATGGTTCGTGTATGGTCTCCGCCCCCCGCCGCAGCTTCACCAATCGCATCCATGCGCGTCACTTCCCCTCTCCATGCGTCCAATCAGACGCATTCACCTATCCATCATGCGTATAAATTATGTCGCATACCCGCATACGTCACTTAGGATGGCGCATATTACATACGCTACATCCCCATAGCGACGTTTGTACGCGTGACCATGGCTACCAAGCCACTAGTTACACTCGTACATATCATCTTAATGCGGATTGTATGGGGTCCACTAATCACCGCCGCTAAAGGAAGAAGAGACTCACCACTCGCCACCTGCTGCCTGGAGATGGTATTGCAACCTCATAGGGAAACCATAAAATCACAGGATGTCCACAAAACCCTCTTATGGCCGTCAGCTTTCATCTAAAATTAAACATATCAATACAATATTAATACAGATTCCTCTGAACTCTCTTTGGTAGATATAGCAAACATCATATGACTATACATCACTAAAATCCAACTATCATAAACAGGGCAATAGATCATATTCTTTGTTCATTCCTCCCCTTCCCAAAGTACCCAATCTGCGAATCCACCTTGCTTCTTTAATCAGTAATGTCTTATTTCTGTCTCCCCTCCTCATATTAGAGGGGACATGATCAATTATCTGCACCCTTAACTGTGCCACCGAATGCCCAAATCTTTTAAAGTGACAGGAAACTGCTTGATCCTCCTCACCATTCCTTATCGCTGTTTTATGGGATGATATTCTGTCTTTTAAAGCCTGAGTGGTCTTACCCACGTATCCTAACCCACATGGGCACTTGATTAAGTAAACCACATGGGTTGATTCACAATTATAACAACCATCCATAAAATATTTCCGTCCGGTCGACGGGTGAGTAAAGCAGTTTCCTTTAGTGATATGACTGCACATGTGGCAATTTAGACAGGGGAATGTCCCTTTTCTACCCCCTCTCTCTCTAGTCTGTTCATACGTCTGTACCACTTTATCTTTAATGGACGGTGGTCGCCGAAATGACATCAAAGGTGGATGTCTAAACTCTTCTATATGTGGGAATGCAGTTTGCAAGATTTTCCAATGTTTTTTAATGGCCATCCCTATTTTATCACTCAGACTATTGTATGTACTTACAAAGGGGATCCTTGATCCTCCACTACCTCCCCTATTCTGTTTTCTGCTCTTAGTGCATATCTCACTAGGATAACCCCTTCTCTGAAATTTATTTTGCATCTGCTCTACTCTCACTAGGCGTTTATCTGGATCTGCCACCAATCTTTCCACTCTCGTGATCTGCCCTTTAGGGATGTTATTTTTCATATGCTGAGGGTGAAAGCTACTATATTCCAATATGGAATTACGATCCGTTGGTTTGGTGTACAGGTCCGTGCGTAATATTTGGGAACGTATCTGGAACCGAGCATCGTTTGATGCGATGCTGCATATGGTTGATCGTATCCAACGTGAAATTCCAAAAATCCAGGAGAAGATAGCGGACCTGGATAAACAACTGAGGGTGTTGTTACCTCCCGCAGCAGGAATTGAATATAGTGATGGATTGAAAGAAAAAATGGAGCTATACCGTAAGAACGTGGAAGATACCAAAAGATCGAAATACCAAAGAGATGTATCAGACTATACAAATGGCTATGTGTACATATGGCAAAAAGAGGGTTTTAGCGTCAAGAGGAGGGGACGCAATCCAAACCCAAAACGTGGGAAAGGACCTCGGCAACCAACTGGAGGAGACTCCTCGTCTGATTTTTTACCCTCCTCCAGGGATACCTCCCCGATGTCGGCAGAAGGCACAGGAGGAGGGGAGGCAGGAGGTACCAGCAAAAAAGAAAAAGGAAACAAAGCCGGGACAGGAAAGATGAATCTACGCCAACGTGCACAGAAGAACAACAATTAGTAGTTAATCTATCAAAGCATGTCTTGTCAGAAGATGAGACCCGTGTCCTGAACCACGGCCTGGGTTTTTGTCCAACGTTTGGTCCAGACTTTTTTTCTCTCTAGATCTTGATTTGTGTCGCTTTTACAGGACTATCAGGCTAAAACAGTATTTTTCATCAATGCCACCCTGGCCAGTGCCCACAGAAGCTAGAGAGGAACAAGAACTGGCTCTGAAACCTCTGGGTTTAAGAAATAAGAGTAATTTTAACCCACCGAGTCATCCATCAATTGAGATGTTTATCAATAAGGTTAATACGGAATTACAATTACTTGAGGTTGAGCATGAAAAGGGACATTTCTCTATGAGGCCAAATCTATCTAGTGGAGAGAGGAAAGCGCTGAAGGCATTGCAGGAGAATAAACAAATTGTAATAAGAGCAGCGGACAAAGGGGGAGCAGTCGTAGTGTTGGATGCAAGTTACTATAGGCAGGAGATTCTACAACAACTGTCTCAGGAGGAGGTCTACACTAAAGTTAGTGTGGATCCACTTTTTTCAATTCAAAAGAAGATCAAATGTTTGGTAGACACTGCTTTGGAAAAAGGGATTATAGAACAGGAATGTTCACGGTTCCTAATCAAATCTCACCCGAGGACTCCAATACTTTATACACTGCCCAAAATCCACAAAAGTATGCAGGCTCCCCCCGGTAGACCAATAGTCTCCGGGGTGGACTCTGTATTTGTCCCTCTTGCCCAATTTGTGGACAGAATACTCCAACCGTTGGTTCAATCTGTGGATTCTTACTTACGTGATACAAGCATGTTTATAGATAGATTAAATGATTTGCCAGCATTGACGTCTGACTCTTGGTTGGTAACTTTGGATGTAGAAAGCCTCTACACCTCCATCCCACATGATGGGGGTGTAGAGGCTGTAGAATGGTACCTAATGCTACACACGGATCTCTCTGAACCCCAGAGGAAATTTGTTGTTACAATCTTGCAGATTATCTTGAGAGAGAATTATTTTCTGTTTGAGGGTCAATTTTATGTGCAGCGCCGTGGTACGGCGATGGGGTCGAATGTGGCCCCGTCCTACGCAAATTTATTCTTGGGCCAATACGAGGAGGCATTTGTTTATAACAATGCCTTGTTTAAACAGTATGCGAAGTGTTGGCTTAGATTTATCGATGATATTTTTTGCGTGTGGGCGGGGCCACGTTCGACCCTAGATGACTTTATAGCTGAGTTGAAAATAAAGTGCCCTTGTATTGGATTGACTGCGCATGTGGCGATGGATAGTGTGTCTTTTTTGGATACATTGGTGTACAGGTCTGGTGATAGATTACTCACGGACCTGTACACCAAACCAACGGATCGTAATTCCATATTGGAATATAGTAGCTTTCACCCTCAGCATATGAAAAATAACATCCCTAAAGGGCAGATCACGAGAGTGGAAAGATTGGTGGCAGATCCAGATAAACGCCTAGTGAGAGTAGAGCAGATGCAAAATAAATTTCAGAGAAGGGGTTATCCTAGTGAGATATGCACTAAGAGCAGAAAACAGAATAGGGGAGGTAGTGGAGGATCAAGGATCCCCTTTGTAAGTACATACAATAGTCTGAGTGATAAAATAGGGATGGCCATTAAAAAACATTGGAAAATCTTGCAAACTGCATTCCCACATATAGAAGAGTTTAGACATCCACCTTTGATGTCATTTCGGCGACCACCGTCCATTAAAGATAAAGTGGTACAGACGTATGAACAGACTAGAGAGAGAGGGGGTAGAAAAGGGACATTCCCCTGTCTAAATTGCCACATGTGCAGTCATATCACTAAAGGAAACTGCTTTACTCACCCGTCGACCGGACGGAAATATTTTATGGATGGTTGTTATAATTGTGAATCAACCCATGTGGTTTACTTAATCAAGTGCCCATGTGGGTTAGGATACGTGGGTAAGACCACTCAGGCTTTAAAAGACAGAATATCATCCCATAAAACAGCGATAAGGAATGGTGAGGAGGATCAAGCAGTTTCCTGTCACTTTAAAAGATTTGGGCATTCGGTGGCACAGTTAAGGGTGCAGATAATTGATCATGTCCCCTTTAATATGAGGAGGGGAGACAGAAATAAGACATTACTGATTAAAGAAGCAAGGTGGATTCGCAGATTGGGTACTTTGGGAAGGGGAGGAATGAACAAAGAATATGATCTATTGCCCTGTTTATGATAGTTGGATTTTAGTGATGTATAGTCATATGATGTTTGCTATATCTACCAAAGAGAGTTCAGAGGAATCTGTATTAATATTGTATTGATATGTTTAATTTTAGATGAAAGCTGACGGCCATAAGAGGGTTTTGTGGACATCCTGTGATTTTATGGTTTCCCTATGAGGTTGCAATACCATCTCCAGGCAGCAGGTGGCGAGTGGTGAGTCTCTTCTTCCTTTAGCGGCGGTGATTAGTGGACCCCATACAATCCGCATTAAGATGATATGTACGAGTGTAACTAGTGGCTTGGTAGCCATGGTCACGCGTACAAACGTCGCTATGGGGATGTAGCGTATGTAATATGCGCCATCCTAAGTGACGTATGCGGGTATGCGACATAATTTATACGCATGATGGATAGGTGAATGCGTCTGATTGGACGCATGGAGAGGGGAAGTGACGCGCATGGATGCGATTGGTGAAGCTGCGGCGGGGGGCGGAGACCATACACGAACCATCTGCTCAATGGAGGTTGGGAAGGAGGTGGCCTATGCTAACAGGTGATCGTATAATACTCTCCATTAGCTCTTGATGGGAGGGGGAGGATATAGATGTAATAGGCTACGCTATGATGCACCAAAAGGGAGGGGTATAATTTGAATGTTAGGTGAGGCTGTTCCCCATCAGGTCCACTGGATGTCCACTCCCATCTGATTGGTTGTTGGTATTTCAAACTGATTGGTTGGCTATGGTTAAGAGGAGTATATAAGTGTGTTGGTTTTAAATGTGATGATATGTAATGCTGAACAGCTTGAGAAAGGTCGCATGACCGAAACAGCGGAGCTGTCGCTGCTACAGATTACGATTTGATGGAATAAAAGAGCTTTAATACAATTTGGTGGTGCCGACTCTACTGTGGATTGTTAGGAGTATGGTGAGTTCATAGAAGTTTTTATTTTTTTGTCACAAGTTAGCGGAAATTGATTTTAATTGTTTTTTTTTCACAAAGTGTAATTTTCCGCTAACTTGTGACAAAAAATAAAATCTTCTATGAACTCACCATACTCCTAACGGAATACCTTTGGGTGTCTTCTTTCTAGAATGGGGTCATTTGTGGGGTTCCTATACTGCCCTGGCATTTTAGGTGCCCTAAACCGTAAAGAGTAGTCTTGAAACCAAATGTCGCAAAATGACCTGTGAAATCCTAAAGGTACTCATTGGACTTTGGGCCCCTTAGCGTACTTAGGGTGTAAAAAAAGTGCCACACATGTGGTATCGCCGTACTCAGGAAAAGTAGTATAATGTGTTTTGGGGTGTATTTTTACACATACCCATGCTGGGTGGGAGAAATATCTCTGTAAATGACAATTGTTTGATTTTTTTTACACACAATTGTCCATTTACAGAGAGATTTCCCCCACCCAGCATGGGTATGTGTAAAAATACACCCCAAAACACATTATACTACTTCTCCTGAGTACGGCGATACCACATGTGTGACACTTTTTTGCAGCCTAGGTGCGCTAAGGGGCCCAACGTCCTATTCACAGGTCATTTTGAGGCATTTGTTTTCTAGACTACTCCTCACGGTTTAGGGTCCCTAAAATGTCAGGGCAGTATAGGAACCCCACAAGTGACCCCATTTTAGAAAGAAGACACCCAAAGGTATTCCATTAGGTGTATGGCGAGTTCATAGAAGATTTTATTTTTTGTCACAAGTTAGTGAAAAATGACACTTTGTGAAAAAAAAAACAATAAAAATCAATTTCCGCTAACGTTTGACAAACTATAAAATCTTCTATGAACTCACCATACTCCTAACAGAATACCTTGGGGTGTCTTCTTTCTAAAATGGGGTCATTTGTGGGGTTCCTATACTGCCCTGGCATTTTAGGGGCCCTAAACCGTGAGGAGTAGTCTTGAAACCAAATGTCGCAAAATGACCTGTGAAATCCTAAAGGTACTCATTGGACTTTGGGCCCCTTAGCGCAGTTAGGGTGCAAAAACGTGCCACACATGTGGTATTGCCGTACTCAGGAGAAGTAGTATAATGTGTTTTGGGGTGTATTTTTACACATACCCATGCTGAGTGGGAGAAATATCTCTGTAAATGGACAATTGTGTGTAAAAAAAAAAAAATCAAAAAATTGTCATTTACAGAGATATTTCTCCCACCCAGCATGGGTATGTGTAAAAATACACCCCAAAACACATTATACTACTTCTCCTGAGTACGGCAATACCACATATGTGGCACTTTTTTGCAGCCTAACTGCGCTAAGGGGCCCTAAGTCCAATGAGCACCTTTAGGCTTTACAGGGGTGCTTACAATTTAGCACCCCCCAAAATGCCAGGACAGTAAACACACCCCACAAATGACCCCATTTTGGAAAGTAGACACTTCAAGGTATTCAGAGAGGAGCATAGTAAGTCCGTAGCAGATTTCATTTTTTTTTGTCGCAAGTTAGAAGAGATGGAAACTTATTTTTTCCTCTTTTTTTTTGGTCACAAAGTGTCATTTTCCGCTAACTTGTGACAAAAAATAAAATCTTCTATGAACTCACCATGCCTCTCAGTGAATACTTTGGGATGTCTTCTTTCCAAAATGGGGTCATTTGGGGGGTATTTATACTATCCTGGAATTTTAGCACCTCATGAAACATGACAGGTGCACAGAAAAGTCGGAGATGCTTAAAAATGGGAAAATTCACTTTTTGCACCATAGTTTGTAAACGCTATAACTTTTATCCAAACCAATAAATATACACTGAATGGGGTTTTTTTTATCAAAGACATGTAGCAGAATAACTTTCGCGCTCAAATGTATAGGAAAATTTGCTTTATTTGAAAAATGTCAGCACAGAAAATAAAAAAAGTCATTTTTTTGACAAAATTCATGTCTTTTTTGATGAATATAATAAAAAGTAAAACTCATTTTCAGTATTTTTTTATTGGAATTTCCCAAAAAATTTTAACAATATGCCAAGACATATTAAAACAATATAAAAATAAACTTACTTTTTACATTACAGCAGTCCAATGAGAAATATACTGTTGATTTTTCAAATATACATTCAGTTTCAGTTATACATAAACAGTGTATAATAACTTTCCCTTATAAATCAATGGCTAGTATCTCTTAAGATGATTGCTGAGTATACTTGTTGCTATTTAGTTCTTAAAAGGTTAAATATGTGCATCTCTACACTTTAATAGTCATTCAGTATCTTTACGCAAGAATACGCATAACAATACGCGTGAGTGCAACCCAATGAGGTTTTACGCATAATAACGCGTAAACGCGTAAAAACGCGTCAAACGCCACTTAAACGCGCGAAAACGCGCAAAAATCGCTAAACGCGCAGAAAACGCCTAGTAAACGCGCAAAAAACAATAGCGCGTAAATATGCAAATAGTGCAAATTTCAAGAAAAAAATGTTTAAATCAATCTTAAACCATACATTTTTAAAGAAAGGATTGTTTATTTATCTTTGTAGGCCTATTAGCACCTATCTTTCCAAAATAACCTAAATGTCATTTTTGTTATTTTAAACAGTGATCCTGTTAGTTACATTCTAACGAATTCCTAAAATGTATTGTTAATTAAGGTTTAGTAGGAGCAGTACCTCTGGAGAATGGGGGCCTTAAATCCTCCCTACAGAGACTCCAGAGGACGCATCCTCTTTAAGTATTATTCCTATATACTTGCCGTCCCCACAGGATCACTGCTATCTCACTTAGCTGTTAAACTACATCGAGTTGGGCTACATAGAGTACATGTAGATATTTTGGTATACGTCTTGCTTTCCCAATTCCAATTAATTATTCAGATATTAATGTTATGACTTAACTAATATAATTAAACTAATTCTAAACTAAACTAAACTATACTAAACAGTTGAAAATTACTTTTCACAGTTCTTACTGAGGTATTCTTGTACAATAACAGTAATATACTTATCTTATTACTTTGTAGGTCTAAGTGATGTAATGTAACAGTGGAGAGTCCAAGCCAGGCAACAACGACACTAAGTTTCTAGACAATGCCCTAGTACAACAACATTAATAGTCACTATTCATTTATCCATGTGAGGGTTAGATAAGATATTAGACTTCTTGAATCTTAGAATCAACATATATAGTAGGCCATAGATAAGCTTTTTTCCAAAATGCACCTATAGTACTGTTTTTTATAGCCCAAGATCTTTCAGCTCTCATGTTGGAGTCCACTTTCCTTAATACTTCTTCTAATGTTGGTACATAGTGTGACTTCCAGTTGTCGGCAATCAATATTCTAGTTACTACACAAATGTGGTTGAAAATAAACCTTTCACTCGGGGGAAGGTCCCATGTTCTAACATGGAGTAATACCATTTCAGGTGAAATTGTGCTCAGAAACATAGGCAATTGTTTAAGAAATGTCTCTATCTCTCCCCAGAGATTAGTGATCTTTGGACATGACCAGAAAATGTGAATTAAAGATCCAGTTTCATTGCAATTTCTCCAGCAAAGGGGTGAAGTATTGCCATCAAACTTAGAAATTTTTTCTGGAGTATAATACCACTGCCACAGAAGCTTCAAAAAGTTTTCATAATGCAGGACACATTTAGTTGATTTTTTAAGAGACCTGTAGGCCCTCTCCCACTCTTCCTGATCAAGATCTATGTTTAATAGATCCTGCCATTTATTCAGTTGCCATCTTTGGCCTTCATCTTTAAGTTGTAAAAGTGTTTTATTAAATATGGCAATTCCCTTTTTCTTATTATTTTGTGGGTCTAAAAGTTTTTTTATTTGAGGTAAATAGGATATATTTTGAGGGGAGTGTTTATCTAAGAATTTTTTAATTCTAAAGTATTTGGGTTTGTCAGATTGTTGGATGTCATATGTTGAGGTAAGTTCTTCAAAGGATTTAAGCTTATCATTTTCCATGAGATCAGCTACTTTAATTATACCATTTTGTGACCAATTTTCTAAATCTAAATTTTTCAAGGCCTTTGCTAAATTAAGTAATGGGACTTCTATATGTAGTGATAAAGGATGTTTTTCACTGTAGTGGATCATCTCCTTCCATACTCTAATAAAGTTATCTGTGATAGGATTAGGAATTTTTAAGGGAATTTTCCAGTTTAGTCTGGCTTCCAAATAGGGGAGGGGTTCATTATCCGGGATTTGTTCCAATTCTATTATTACCCATTGTTTACTCCTATCATTACACCAGATAGCTCTTGATTGTTCTAGGATTACTGATTTGTAATACATTTCCAAATCTGGTACTCCTAGTCCCATATTCAAAGAAGGGGTAATTAAGATTTTATTTGAGAACCTTGGTTTTTTATTCATAAGAACAAACTTATTTATCACTCTTTGTGCTGATGTAAAGAATTTTTGTGGGATCTTTATAGGGATATTTCTAAATAAATATAATAATTGGGGCAAAATTAACATTTTAAAAGCGTCTGATCTTCCTAACCAAGAAAATTCGAATTTAGAAAGATTGTCTAGTTGAATCTTGAGTTTACCTAACCATGGTTCAAAATTTTCTCTGTATAACTGGTTGATGGTGGGGGTTAAATGTATGCCTAGGTATTTTATAAATGTAGGCTCCCAAGTATATGAACAAGATTGTTTAAGTTGTTCTAATAACTTAGCTGGTACATTACATGGCAATATAGTTGTCTTATTTTCATTCAGTTTATAATGGGATATTTTTGAGAAGTGATCTAATTCAATTTTAAGGTTGGGTAAAGTTTCTACAGGTCTCTGAAGGTACAATAAAATGTCATCAGCAAATAAGCCAAGTTTGGCCTCTGCTGAGGGTAATTTAATTCCATGGATGTTCTTATTGTCTCTGATGCTCTGTGCCAAGGGCTCAAGTGTTAACACATATATCAAAGGGGAGAGAGGACATCCCTGTCGTGTGCCATTGTGAATATCAAAGGATGATGAAAAGGTATTAGATGATATTACCTTTGCAGAAGGCTGTGTGTAAAGAGACATAATAGCTCTGTGGATGTGTCCCACACACCCAAATCTCTGTAGTACAGAAGACATGTATGCCCAGCTGACTCTGTCGAACGCCTTCTCCGCATCCAAAGAGATGAAGAGAGTAGGCGTCCGACAGAGACCAACCTGATGCAGAAGTGCCATAACTTTCCTTGCTCCATCACATGTTCCTCTTCCCTGCACAAAACCTACTTGATCTGGAGAAACTAATTGCGGTATAAGGGGAGCAAGTCTGTTTGCTAATACTCTTGCATAGAGTTTGAGATCTGTATTCAACAAGGAGATAGGCCTGTAGCTCCCTGGGTCAGATGGGTCCTTCCCTTCTTTGGGGATAGTGGTTATTATTGCTGTCAAGTTTTCTTTAGGAAAGACACCAAGAGTTGCTGCCTCATTGAACATATTTACCAAATGTTTTGATAGAATACTTGAGTGTTTTTTATAATAGGCATTGATAAATCCATCAACTCCTGGTGCCTTGTCCTGTTTCAGCATTCTGATAGCTAATTCCACTTTTAAGTGGAAAAAAGTAAAACTCGCAGCAGCAATCAAATAGCACCAAAAGAAAGCTGTATTAGTGACAAGAAAAGGAGGTAAAATTCATTTAGGTGGTAGGTTGTATGACCGAGCAATAAACCGTTAAAGCTGCAGTGGTCTGAATGGAAAAAAAGGCTCTGGTCCTTAAGGGGTTTTATGACTGCAGTCCTTAAGTGGTTAAAGCAGCCTTTCTCAACCTTTCTACCCTGGAGGAACCGTGCAAATAACTTTTGGATCCCTGCAAACTATTATTTGATCTCGAGATACCCCCGCATTTATTTTGCAGGAGGCATGGTCTTTAAAAGTATGTGTGGCTGTTTATTTCACTACCCCTATTACACTGCCACTCATTATACTGTCTCCTAAGCCCCTAATGTAGTGCTTCTTGTTACAGTACCACCTATTATAGTGAGCTCCATTATACATCCCCACGATGGGGGAAAATGCCAAGGAACCCCTGCAGAGTCCTCAAGGAGCCCTGGGGTTTCAGGGAACCCTGGTTGAGAAAGCCTGGGTTAAAGAGAAGAGCACAGAGATAGGCTAAATGTGTGTTCCTCAATCTAGTCACCACCCAGCGACGGTGAACACACATTCGCAGAAACAAAGTATGATCGCGAGAGAGGCAATCACCAGAAGTGACACAAGTTTGAACAGAACAGAACAAGATTAGCACAGACACTGAACCAAGAATCAGAACGATAAAGAAAACAATAAACGCTACCTAAACGCGATCACTGCGCGTTACGCGCAACAGTGACAAGCGCGTTTTACAGCGTGATCTCCGCACGTTACGTGCAACAGAGACAAGCACGCCTAACTAACCCTCGACAGACAAACACGAAACAGAGCGCGAACGCTTGCTTAACGGTTACCTCACCGAGCCTACAGCAAGCGTTCGTATCAGACAAACGAGAAACAGGAATAAGGTAGAGGGATCCACAGCCACTACCGCTAGAGGCTAGTGCGATCCCGGCAAGACAGATCAGAAGGATCGCTAGCGCTAGAAGCTAGTGCGATCCAGGCAGGACAGAACAGAAGGATCCACAGCGCTAGCGCAAGGCTAGTGCGATCCAGACAAGACAGATCAGATGAGGTAGCCAGTTGCAACCGCTGCTCCAGCTAACACTCCAGAATACAGATCAGAAGGATCCACTACCGCTAGAGGCTAGTGCAATCCAAGTAAGACAGATCATAAGGGGCTACCAGTAGCAACCGCTGCTCTGGCTAGCACCCCAGACAGACAGGACGATTTCCTGTCGACCACCATTGGGACAGGACAATCGCAACAGACAGACAAAACAGATATGCAAGCTAACTGCACTAGGGAAACTGCCTAGTGCAGTTCCAAGAATTACCCTAAGATAAACGTTAGCAAATCTATAGGGAAGGCTGACACTCCAGGAGTGTTTCAATTACAAACCATGAAAGGAAGTGACCAGCAAAGCATTCTGGGAAAAACATGGCTTATATGGTGCCAGTCATCACAGGAGGCAGGTAGGGGATTTGCATAACGAATGTATGCAAATTCCTCAACAGCAGAACAGACCAGAAACTTGCAAAGGAAAGACAGGTCTCTCTTCCAGAGACCTGTAACCTTCAGACTAGAGGAATGGTCAAACAGCTGTCTGCCTGTGCAGCCAGCTGAGCGGATCATCACAGTAAGAATGTCAAAGCAGATGCATTATCTAGGTGTTTTGAGCCTGAGACAGTTCAGCCATCAACCCCTGAGACCATCTTACCTCAAAGACTGGTGGTGGCAGCCACGAAGACCTGGGAAGACTGGGCACTTACCCTAGGGCCTTACCAGCAAGATATTCCCGAAGGGAAGCCCGAGGGGGTTCTGTTTGTGCCACTTCCTTTTCGCCTACAACTCTTGCAATTGTTCCACGCCCATAAGAATGCAGGGCATCCCGGGGCTGCTCGAACTCAGGACCTACTGGCCAGATGTGTATGGTGGCCTTCGTTGGCTCTTGATTGCAAAGAGTTTGTGAGAGAGTGCTCTGTGTGTGCCAGAAATAAGCCCTCTCGTCAAGCACCAGTAGGTACGCTACAACCCTTACCGGTGCCAAATGAACCATGGACTCACTTGTCTATGGACTTTGTAGGAGAACTCCCCAGGTCTGAGGGCAAGTCGGTCATCTGGGTGGTAGTTGATAGGTTCAGTAAAATGGCTCATTTTGTCCCTCTGAAGGGACTCCCCTTGGCCCAGGAATTGGCTGATCTCTTCATCCAGCACATTTTCTGGCTGCATGGCATTCTGGAGAATGTGGTGTCAGATAGGGGAATCCAGTTTGTGTCTAAATTCTGGGGAGCCTTTTGCCACCAGCTCGGTATGGACCTTTCATTTTCATCAGGCTACCACCCACAGACCAATGGACAGACCGAAAGAGTTAACCAGTCCTTGGAGCAATTTCTCAGGTGTTATGTGGCAGATGCGAAGTCAGATTGGGTAAAGTTCCTGCCATTTGCGGATTTGAAGCATAATAATCTGAAGAGTTCCTCTTCAGGTTTTTCTCCTTTCCAGGTGGTTTCGGGGATATCTCCCAAATTCTCTCCTATACCAGTGGCATGTTCCCCTTTTCCGGCTCTATAAGATTGGCAAAGGGCTTTGAAGGAAATTTGGGTGCTTGTAAAAAGGAATCTGGGAAAAGCCTTCCAGACGCAGAAAAAACAGGCAGATAAAAGGCGGTCTGTTGAGTGGAAGTTTTCCCCAGGAGACATGGTGTGGGTGGGTGTGCATCAGGCGTTAAAGCAACCATCACCTAAGTTAGGACCCAGATTTGTAGGCCCATACCCTGTGTCCAGAAAGATTAATGACGTGACATATGTGATTGATCTCCCAGCCAGCATGAGAGGTGTGAGATAATTTCATGTTTCTTTGTTGAAGCCTGCTGTGCATGTGGATTCCTCCCCCCCCCCCCCACCCTGTGATGATTGACGACCAACCTGAGTATGAGATCAAGAAGATTTTAGATTGTCGATTAGTGCAGAATTCTGTACAGTACCTGGTCCATTGGAAGGGGTATGGCCTGGAGGAGAGAACTTGGGTTCCGGATTGCCGCATGCATGCCGAGGATCTAAAGAGAGAGTTTCATGAGTTATACCCTGAAAAGCCGTGTAAGAAGTGTCCGGGGTCCACTCCTCAGGGGGGGGTTACTGTAATAGATAGCGGAGATGCTGCCGCAGCAGTGAGCGACATGGCGGCTGTCTCCGCGTCTCAGCCGGCGGCCTCCGCCGCGCAATTACATGGTGGAGTTTTGCCTGGTCCTTCAGTTGCACATAGACTGAGGGCTGCGCGCACGCCAGGCGACAGGACCTTTATGCGAATAGAAGGGGAGTCAGCTGATCGGCCGGTCAGCTGACTCCAGCAGTGCTCCTGATTGGCTGAGTGACTGGGGCGGCGCTGTGGGGCGCTCTCAGTATATATAGGACCTGCCTGTCAGTAGCTCCTCGTCTGCTGTTGCAAATGCTACGTGTTAGCACTCAGACCTTAGTCAGATCCCAAAGTGTGCTAGAACCAGCAGGAGCTGGGGATCCACACTTAGTCAGATTCTGTTGATAGCTAAAGTACTAATTGAATTGTATTATTTGTTATGACCTTCTGCTAGCCTTGACTACTCTTCTGCCTACTGATTCTGTGCTTCTGCCTATCTGATACTGTTGCCGACTCAGCCTGAACACTACTCTGATTTAGCCTTCTGTCTTTGTACCGTATCTGTCCGGTTGTTGCCGAATCTGCTTGTCTGACTCTCCTGCCCTCACCAGTGAACCTAGTCCCTGGTGAGGGATTCTCTGTACAGCTTAATCACCTGCTCCTCAGGTGACCAGTAGCTGCAGTACAGTCTTAGTCACCTGCTCCTCAGGTGATTAGGAGCTGCAGTACAGTGTTGATCTCCTGCCCCTCAGGTGACCACCGTCTGCAGTGCAGTCTGAATCACCCGCTCCATGGGTAATCAGTATACGTTGTCTTACTGTGCACCACCCGCTCCTCGGGTGAGCTGATTACTAGTTCATCTGCATCTCTGGCTTGCTGGAATGCTGATCCCTGTGTTCTATAGAGATATCTCCCTTTACTAGCTCCTCTGGGAAGTTGGTATCTCTATCTGTATTACTGTTGCACCAAACACCTATCTTTACATCTGGTTGTCCTGTGTCTCGCTATACTCGCATTATTGCTGATTCTGCAGATCACTACATAATCAGGTATAGCATCTGTATTATTGGTGATACTGCAGATCACCAATAATCAGAAAATCTGTTCTTGCTGACACCAATCGTTACAAGTTGCCAAAAAGAACCCCATTATATAGTGCGTGATAGCATAGAAATAGATGCCCAGATAAGTACTATATAGAAAAATTATAAAGGACTACCTAGAATACCATCACCACAGGCTGCTACAATTATCTGAGGAACCGACACAAGCAGTGCATAACTATATACCAAAAGATCAAACATACCATGTGTATATGTCTCACATGATACATGGTCCCTATAGAAACCCAAAGTCTAGCTAACAAAATAGTGTGCAAGTGAGTTGGGAGGCTGCATTGTATCTTACTATTTTGGCAGTTAAACTGCTGTTCAGGAAATGCTGTTGAAAACAAAGAAAACCCGGGTGTAGCCATGGCTAGGGGTGCCACTGTGGTGCTTAGCCACTGTGTTCTTCCACCTGGGACCTTTATTCATAGTTTGGACAAATAGGGAAAATAGCAGCAGGCAGTGCAGAGGACTGTACTACTTCCTGCACCTACTTCCTGCACTAGATGTAGCACTTCTCCCCTTCCTTTCCCATGGGCAATGTGCCACACACTGCATGTAGTAAGTGAATGTGCAGAGCAGCAGGGTGAGTAGAGAGAATGATTGCTGTTCTGCAGCTGGGACATTAGCAGGGACAGGTGGCAGGATGTGTTTAGTGCTGCAGAAATTGTCATTAGTAGTCATGTGCACTGGCTACTGTAATACCAGAGTGCCCTGGACTATTGATTATTTATCCTGATCAGAGTAATTAGTCAATAATGCAGGGCAGCCTGCTGTTGCAGAAGTCAGTGGCACTGACATCTTCAGCAGCACTGTATAGAGCAGTGTTCCCCAACCCTGTCCTCAAGGCCCACCAATGGTGCATGTTTTGTGGAAATCCACACAGGTAGGTAAACAGCTCTGCTGACACACTTATTACCTCACCTGTGAATGTTTGGGGTTTCTTGCAAAACATGTACTGTTGGTGGGCCTTGAGGATAGGGTTGGGGAGCTCTGGTAGAGTACAGGGTTTCATAACAGTTAGCTCCGTCCCAAAAATCCCCCAAACTTTGCAGTCCACCCTCCCGTTAAGAAAACGGGTTTTTTTTTTTGGAGGGGGGGGGGGGCTGTAAATAATCAGCACCGGGTGTTAAATTCCCCAGGTACAGAGGCGGACATATACCCGTGCACCAATGTGTTTGTCACCTGTAACCGGGAGCAGGAAAAGCCTTGACATTTGCTTGTCACAGCTAGCCCAGATGTGACAGAGGGCTCGGCAGACGGTGATGTCACACTTTGGGGAAATTGCATTAGATTGTGGGACTGAACATCCATTGCCCGAGGCAACACTTGGGACTATAAGAACCAGACTGGACAGTCACAGATGATTTTTTCCCAAGAGTAGCTCATCGCTAGAGATGATCCCAAGGAAATCGGAAAATTCGTGTCTCTCCACGGTTCGACATTTGCGCTGGTAAAAGTTCAATTAATGTTTATCCCATTTTATTTTTATGCAAACTTGTCTTGCTGTGTATCCTTATAAACTTGTTTTTGTAAATCTTTTGTATATATTATTTTCTGCATTGTTCCACTTTTTTCCTGGAATATTAAATCGTTATTTAATAAGTTTGACTTCTGCTGTACTAAACTAACACTTATAGCCTAGTAGAGGAAACTGAAGTGTAACGGTGTATAAGTCCATGCCTGATTGTATGATTGAGCAACACTACCGTATAAGATTGTAATTGCATTGTGTGTATGGGGCACTTCTGCGCTCGACAGCAGAGTGGGAAGTCTCGGAGTGGCTAACAGTATCGTTCGGAACGACTGTTAGTGGTTTTGCTTCACTACAGTGTAAGATTGCAACTGTGTGTGTGTGTGCGTGGCGTTCCCGTATTCGGCCTAAACCGCAAAGCTGACCCGAATACGAAAACGCAGATTGCGTGCTGAGCACTCGACAGCAGAGTAGACGTGTCTAGCAACAGCTAGTGGTGGCAGTGAGAAGTGTTTGAGGGGGTCACAGCTTTGTGGTAGCTCGACTAAGGCTGCTTCCCCTCTCGATCTGGTCAAACCCGCAGGCGTGCCGCGGACCGGTTCCTGACAAGCATGATTCTACTTTTTATTCTCTACAGCAAGCAGATTTAGTGGAGGTTTTGCACTTTATTTTTCTTAGATTTTCTTTAGACTTGTTTCCATAAATCTGCTCAATGTCACATAAGCAACAGGTATAGCTACAACCAGAGGCAGCCTTTGGGGGGGGCGGGGGTAAGTGGGGTGATCGCCCGAGGCCCCGCACCTCAAGGAGGCCCTGCAATCATACCCGCCATGCCCATTTTGGTGGTGTTGCAGGAAAGGGATACAGAAGTCTAGCTGTTTGAGATCTGAACAGTAGTAAGTCATTTAGAAATAGAGATGGCCCGAACGGTTCGCACACGAACTTATTCGCGCAAATTTTGGTGGTTCGCGTTCGCAGTGAACCGCGAACTATATGCGAGTTCGACCCGCCCGCTATACTACATCATTAGCGTCAACTTTGACCCTATACATCACAGTCAGCAGACACAGGGTAGCCAATCAGGCTACACTCCCTCCTGGAGCCCCCCTTCCCCTTGTAAAACGCAGGCAGTGTCAGCCTTTTCACTCACTCGTGTGGCTGCAGTAATTAGAGAAGGGAGAGAACATGCTGACATGGGGAAAGCTTAGTTAGGCTCTTGTGTTAGGCTTGTTAGGTTGCTCCTTCTTGCTGATACTTATTGCTAAAAAGCACTCCTCATCCTCAACAGCTCTTTTGATAGCTAGTGTTGTTCTTGTGATCTATTTTTTTCTTTTGTTTGTGTCCCACAGACACTTGTGTTGCATATACAGCCGTGTCAGTTAGTCGCAGCTGCTGGACCTTGGCCCCTTGGTATTTCCTACTGTGCCACTGCCAGGCCCAGCACATTCAGTGACTACCTGTATGTGTGACAACATTTGTAATACCAATAACTGCATACCCACCTGTTCAGTGCACCTACCTACCTACGTGAGCCCAGCAGTGTTATATACCACCAGTCACTGCACCTGTTCACAGTACCTGTGTGTGACAACTGCACATTTGTAATACCAATCACTGCGTAATTGTTCACAGTACCTGTGAGACCACACACTGTTTAATATACCAGTCCGTGCATACCTGTTAACTGCACCTGTGTGACAGCTGCACATTGTATTGCAATACCAGTTACTGCATACGTTTCACTGCACATTGTATTAGTCAAATCAGTGCATACCTTTCACCCCTACCCCCCGATATGTACAAAACAACAGGCAGAGGCAGGCCACCCTGCTTTCTCCCTTGTACCTTAACAATCACAGCCACCCTCCTCAACACCGCCTCTCAACTTGAGCGGTTCCTGCTCCTCTGCACACAGCAGCAGCCAGGTGTCTGTAAGGGCAATCTTTGAGCGTAAGAAGCCAATGTCTGCCAGTCACCCCCTTGCCCGGCGTCTGACAGCTGGCTTGGCGGAACTGTTAGCTCGCCAGCTGTTACCATACCAGCTGGTGGACTCTGAGGCCTCCCGAAAATTTGTGGCCATTGGGACACCGCAGTGGAAGATACCAGGCCGCAATTATTTCTCCAAAAAGGCGATACCCAAACTGTACCGTGAAGTTGAAAGGCAAGTGGTGTCATCTCTAGCACACAGCGTTGGGTCAAGGGTCCATCTGACCACGGATGCCTGGTCTGCCAAGCACAGTCAGGGCAGGTACATTACTTACACAGCCCATTGGGTCAACCTGGTGACCGCTGGAAAGCAGGGAGTATGTGGCTGTGCAGCGGACCTAGTTGTGACACCGCCACGGCTTGCAGGCAGGCCTTCTGCCACCTCCTCTCCTCCTGCTACATCCTCTTCACTGTCCTCCTCCTCCTTGGCTGAGTGGCAGTTCAACTCTACTGGTGCTGCGATCTCCTCTCCAGCTACACGGCCCCAGCTCCCCAGGGCCTATGCTGCATGCCAGGTACGACGGTGTCACGCCATCTTAGACATGTCTTGCCTCAAAGTGGAAAGTCACACTGGAGCAGCTCTCCTGGCTGCTCTGAACAAACAGGTGGATCAGTAGCTGAGCCCGCACCAACTGGAGATCGGCAACGTGTTGTGTGACAAAGGCAGAAATCTCATTTCGGCTTTGAATTTGGGAAAGTTGATACATGTACCCTGCATGGCACATGTGCTGAATCTAATAATTCAGAGATTTGTGTCTAAGTACCCAGGCTTACAGGACGTTCTGAAACAGTCCAGGAAGATGTGTGGGCATTTCACGTGGTCTTACACGGCCATGGCACGCTTTGCCAATATTCAGCGGATAAACAAATTGTGAGACGCTTGATTTGCGATAGCCCGACTCGCTGGAATTCAATGCTTCTGATGTTCAACCGCCTGCTACAACAGGAGAAAGCCGTCAAACAGTATCTATACAACTACTGTCAAAGGACATGCTCTGGGGAGATGGGGATTTTCTGGCCGAAGTACTGGACACTCATGCGAAATGCCTGCAGGCTCATGCAGCCGTTTGCAGAGGTGACAAACCTGGTGAGTCGCAGTGAAGGCGCCATCAGCGACTTGATCCCATATGCTTTCTTCCTGGAGCGTGCCGTGCGTAGAGTGGTGGATCTGGCTGCACTGCAGCTGCAGCAGCAAAACAAAAGGCATGTATATGTGTCGATTCCCCTTCGTGATCCCCTTCGTTACCTTGCTGCGCTGAAGGGGCTTGGGTATCACAATGAAACAATGACACTGGCTATATGAGTGTCTCGGGGGGTGGCACACCCAAGATAATAAGGTCGTTGCTTCATTGTGGACAGACCAAATTCGATCAGCTGGACAGTCACTGTTCTGTCATTGAGCTACCTCAGCCCGGCGACCATATGGGCTGGAAAGCCGCCATCACCTGCACTCTCATCATGGTGCGCACCAGTCCAGCATGGCCGTCACTACCCAAACAGCTGTGTGCGGTGCGTTACACAGTGAGTTTGGTCTGTCAGTGTGAAGCAGTACACTAATTACACTACCTGATTGATGTATACACATGCAAAATGTTTTAAAGCACTTTAGGCCTCCAATTTAGCATGCAATGTGATTTCTGCCCTTAAAACGCTGCTGTGCGTCAAATCCAGATTTTTTCCCCGGGACTTTTGGCGTGTATCCCACTCCTCCATGCAAAAACTCAGATGTTAGACCCCTTGAAACATCTTTTCCATCACTTTTGTGGCCAGCATAAAGGTTTCTTGTTTTTGAAGTTCGCCTCCCCATTGAAGTCTATTGCGGTTCGAAAAGTTTGCGGGAACCAAACTCTTTGTGGAGGTTCGCGTTCGAGGTTCGCGAACCTAAAATCGGAGGTTTGAGCCATCTCTATTTAGAAATTTACAGATCTTCCTGTTTAGTTTTATGCATCTTATATTTTGCACTGACCACCCTTTTATTGCTTAGGTTTTTGTTTTCAGCATGCTTTACTGTACTATACAATTTGCATTTTTCTATTCATCGGCCTATGATTTTTTGCAAAGCAATTTTCAAAGTGGTTTTACAGAGCAATTTGTTTTTTCACTTCCTGACGCAATGTATTTATTCTTAAAAGCGCGAACGCAATCGCCGCATAAAGCGATTTTGTGTTCCTATACCTTCCATTGTAGTAAAATTGCCTTAAAAATGGTACAGGCAGCGGTTTGGTCAGCGAAAAGCTGACGAAATGCGCTGATATAAACTATCCCATAAGGATTCATTACACAAGCGAATTTAGGGCGTTTTTTAAAATCGCTGGTACTCAAAAAGACCCACAAAATGCTCTAGGTGTAAACGAGCCCTTAACCACAGTCAAACTGAAGCAACAGGCTAAGTTCACCCTATGCGCGATGTCCACACTACAGCGCAGGTATAACACAGCACACACTCTGCACGTTGTAACAAGCACATTACTTTTGGTAGCACAAACTGAACATGCATTAGCATTGTATGAGCATTGATTTCCCATCCAGAAACAGCATGCAGTAATGCATAACTTTCATTGATAACTGATTAAAAATAAATGTAGTGGTTCTGGGTCACCACAAGTTATCTTGGTACTTTGATAACTGATTAAGGGAAAGAGCAGACTTGTGTCTACAGAAACCGCAGACGATACCTGGCAAGCATTTTATGCACTATATGTGCATTTGTGATTGAACGCAGGCATTTACAGTATCCAGTGAATTGCAATGAGGAGCTGCATGCATTGTGTGAAAAAGTAGTGCAGATTGCATCGTTCTTTAAACAGTATACAGAATTGCAGATGGCTCCTGAAAATGCAGAAGCCCCGTAGGGAAGCATTACTAGTATTCTCAGATTGCGAAAAAATGCCTGCGATTTCAAAAAGTTTGACCCCTGCCTAAAGCTAATTAAGCACTATGCTACTAAAGCCTTTTATGCACTATATGTGCATTTGTGATTGAACGCAGGCATTTACAGTATCCAGTGAATTGCAATGAGGAGTTGCATACATTGTGTGAAAAAGTAGCGCAGATTGCATCGTTCTTTAAACAGTATACAGAATTGCAGATGGCTCCTGAAAATGCAGAAGCCCCGTAGGGAAGCATTACTAGTATTCTCAGATTGCGAAAGAATGCCTGCGATTTCAAAAAGTTTGACCCCTGCCTAAAGCTAATTAAGCACTATGCTACTAAAGCCTTGCACACACACAAGAAGGAACTTGGCTAAGGTGATCATATGAGCCATCTTGGCTGAAAATCTAGTGTGAATACAACTGCTCCACTACATTGTTCAGTGTGGAAAACTAGCCCATTGCGGTTGCATTTACCATCCGAATATTAATTTATGTACTGCCCGTCATTCCTCCTCCTGCTCTATTGACATGTGCTGAGCAGCATATCTGTACAGCGCATATTCCCCACTATGTTGCTCTACCAATTGACTAATAACCATTCATTATAGTGACATTAACTGACAGTGTGGGCAAGGCTTAAAGGTCCCATCAATATTGCAGCACGTGTCCCCAGCGGCAATGCAGACGCTGACAGGTGAAGACAGAAGGTGACAGATGAAGGTAGAAGGTGAGAGATGAGCAAACGTATACTATACAGAAAACAGCCGATGTGAGAATTCCCATAGGCTTTCACTGTTTCCATTGGCATCCACACCTTCTGCTGTGTTCAGAAAAGGTATGGAAGAACTGAGCTTATGCTGAAACGTGTTTAAACGGATGTGTTGGAAACAGGCAAGTCTGAACGGTCCCATAGATAACATAAGATCCATTAACATGTCCATTTCTCTCTGTTGCAGAGAAGCATTTTATGTGTAGTAGGAACCTGGCCTAAAAGGGTAAGTAAAAATAAAATGGTGCCATGAAATTTGGGAACCTGGGAATAGCCGACAGTAGAATATCAGCAACATTTATCAATATTCTACTTTTTTTCACAGTAGAAATTAAGTAAATGTGACTGATATTTTACTACAATCACACCTAACCCTATTCTCACACAGAACCCTACCCTCTACTGATGCTTAAGCCCCCCTCCCCCCCCCCCCCTCCCATGCCTAACTTAAAACATAATGCTTAAAGCCCTGTTCATACGATGGATTAAAACTGGCGGTCAGTATCGTTCACCTCAGCCGATAATCCAGCATGTGTACAGCAGCCGACTGACAAGCCTTACTCTAGGCAGATCAACTTGGCCCATGTCTTTGTTCACACCACCCGCCACGTGACAGAACTGTTGACCCTCTACCTCCCCACATTACAACAGAACGCAGTGTCAGCTGTACAGACTCGGCCCAGTGATGTTGCTTGAGGAATCGCATTCCGATCCTCATCAATCCAGCATGTATACGGGCCTTAAAGGGTACCTAAACTAACACTATAGTTCCCAGTTTAACTTACCTGGCGCTTCTTCCCCCTCCGAACTCTGACCGACTCAGCTGTGCTCACCACGATCATGCTCCCTGGAGCATTCTGCGAATGAGCAGTTGCAGTTTTTCAAACTGCACAACACTCCCAGCTACAAGAGTGCAATTGAGGCACGAGCGGCCCAGGGTCACATCTGCCGAACACAGTGAATCCAGCGCAGCCGGCGCCACCATAGGCCGTAATAGGAATTACGGTTATAGCAGTGGACAGGGGTAACTTCGGCGCCGTTAGAAGATGGAGCTAAAGTTACTTTTAAAACACAATGATTCGGCTTCCAGCAATTGCTGGATGCCGAATTATTTTATTCCCCACCATCCATGGAGGCCTGGAGGGGCAATAGTATTTAACACGGCCGGGAACTTGTGCAGCAGCAGGATCAGCCATATACCGGCTGTATCTTGCGCCCAAATCTCCTGCGCCAATTCCTCTCGTATGCACATCTGCAGCTCTCAGGTGGGCACATCGACTGATGAGAGAAGAGAAAGACAGCGAGGGACCAGGAAGTCAACAGGTGGCTGGAAGAAGCCTCATGTAAGTTATAGTGGTCTGAAAATCAGCATTTCTACTTTGCTCTAAAACAGTGTTCCCCAACCCTGTCCTCAAGGCCCACCAACACTGCATGTTTTGTGGAAAACCACACACATGCACAGGTGGGGTAATTAGTGTCTCAGCAGAGCTGATTAACTACTTCTGTGGATTTCCACAAAACATGCAGTGTTGGTAGGCCTTGAGGATAGTGTTGGGGAACACTGCTCTAAAAGATTCCTTACAGATTTAAAGCTACTATCCCAGAAAAAAATTTGTGGCAGAAGATCATTGAATGGGTTAAACACAGCACTTTGTCCTGCTATGGAAAGCTATTCAGCTTCAAATTCGCATTCAGACTAGAGATAACAGTATCTTTGTTTACATTCTAATGTTGTTACATTTGTGTGTAAACAACTGAAACACTCATTGAGAAGCTCTCTGTGCTTCAGGCATACAGACAGAACTGCTCACTGGAAGATTTTAATATAATAATAAAAAGCATCTGGAATAAAATGCAATGGCAGCTCTCAGGGCAAGATAAACTACACTTTCGAAACTTGTAGACAGGCAATATTACTTGTGCACAAAATCAAATAAAACTGTATGAGTAATAAAAAATAGGAAAACACATTTTTATTGAATGTTATGTCAGAGTTTCAGACCACTTTAAACTGGGGACCTTAGTGTTGCTTCAAGTGTTGAGTTAAGAAACACATCTGAGTGCAGGGAACAGATTAAAAAATCGGATACAAAAAAAAAAACAGATTAAAAAAAAATCCCTAGGTCAAGATTTTTCTGCGTGGGAGCTGAAAAACTATTGTCATTCACCCACTAAAGTACAAACTTTTAAAGAGAACCCGAGGTGTGTTTAAAGAATGTTATCTGCATACAGAGGCTGGATCTGCCTATACAGCCCAGACTCTGTTGCTATCCCAAACCCCACTAAGGTCCCCCTGCACTCTGCAATCCCTCATAAATCACAGCCATGCTGTGAGGCTGTGTATACATCTGTAGTGTCAGTCTCAGCTGCTCCCCCGCCACCTGCATAGCTCCGGTCCATGCTACCGTCCCTTCCCTCCAATCAGCAGGGAGGGAAGGGATGCAGGCGGGGACTGGAGTTCTGCAGGAGGCGGGGAGAGCAGCAGACTGACACTATAGAGATAAACACAGCCAGCTCTGACAAGCTGTTTGTCAGCAGCGTGGCTGTGATTTATGAGGGATTGCAGAGTGCAGGGGGACCTTAGGGGGGTTTGGGATAGCAACAGAGGCTGGGCTGTATAGGCAGATCCAGCCTCTGTATGCAGATAATATTCTTCAAACCCACCTCGGGTTCTCTTTAAGCTGGTTTACACTATACCAGATGCACAATAGTGTGTAAACAGCATATCCACTCAGGAAATGCTGTGGTCCCTCGCATGTCCAAGTGTGTTGCTCATATTATCTCCCCTTGTGCATCCAGTCGGCTTGCATCGCCAGTCGCCACCTGTCCGGTGAAACTGCAGCCGTCAGATTACGTTCCACCACCACTGCTGGCATTACCGCTTTGGTCCACTGCAGTGGAGAAGTGGCTGTATACAGATCGGAGCCTCAGGCTACCCATAGGATTGCAATAGGTGCAAGACAGGTGAGTAAACTGGCAAAACATGTAGCAGCCAGCCTAGTGGGAACAGACACTACTATTCTCATAGGCTTCCATTGATTCCGTTGGCATTAAAGTCTTATTTAGGATTATAGATACAGTTTATCTACACTTCAAGATTGCTTTAATAGAGAGAATAGAAATGGTCATAAAGATGCAGATTTTTATGACTTGCATACAAATTAAATGCAGCTCAGAATTTGGCCAATCAACTGCACTGCCTCTTATTGCTAAGCAATAAGAATGTGGAACCTCTACAGAAATGATGCAGATGTTAGCTGCATGTTGCTATGACACTCTGGAGATTCTACAGATCTGTCACAACATAGAGCCGCAGCCTTGTGATATGGCTCTTGCAGTATAACATAATCTAAGAATAAATAAACATGTTGTGCATAAGCAGTATGTATATATTAAGCTGCAGTGAACTGTTTCTTTATGTGTAAATGTATGTGCCTCATACACACTTCCTTTGTAAAATGGACTGCAGAGAACAAATCAATCAGATTTAGATTTTCTATTTGCGGTCTGTATTTCTGTAATAAATACTGCAATGTTTAAAGGGCATTATAAGCAAGACCGTATGATGTATGATGTCCAGTCATGAACATAGCTAGGTTCTAGGTTGAAGTGATGTTGAAGTCCCAAAATAACAATAAAATAAAAAAATTGATACTTACCTCATTACTGGGAAGCCTCTGATAGTCCAGGGGCTTCCCATATCTTCGTATACCATATCGTTCCACCACCAGGTCCCTCTTAGCATCAGGGTTGCTCAGCAGGACCCCGAATGCGAAGTTTCCCCGAAAAATTCGGGTGTTTTTTGGGTTTGCCGCATGTGAACCCGAACCCGAATGCTGCAATCTGAGCCGAACCCGAATACGAAGCCTGCCGAATGTGCGCACTCGAATTCGGCCGGATGGAACTGTGGGTTCGGTTTCGGCTTCGGGATTCGGGGATGACGTGATTGGGTCAATCAGAAGTCCTTCTGCCGAGGAACCAATCAGAGGAGGGGAGCCTGGCCCTCCCCTCCTCTATATAAGGCGGCGGCCATGTTGCGGAGCCACGCACTTGTGTGACTGCTGCTGGTACTGAGAGATTCTCCAGTGCTGTGCTGTGTCTGAGCAAGTGCTTTTCTCTGCTAAACCTAGTGTTTTGCTTCCTAAACACCTCCTAAACACATTTATTGTTGTCTTATATAGTTAGCTAGTATTTTGATTGTTTTTAGTCAGCTAGTCAGGGCCGGCGCTACCATTAAGGCAAAGGAGGCAGCTGCCCCAGGGCCCCAGAGCTTGTAGGGGCCCCCAGTGGCTACAAGAGGAAAAAAAATTCAAATTGGCCTTATAGTTTTTGAGAAAATCGATTTTAAAGTTTCAAAGGAAAAAAAAATACACATTTAAAAACCTGCCAACTTTAATGGTTAATAGCAAATCCACCTTAAATGCTAGAAACCCTAAATTTGCAGGATATGTTAAAGAGACACTGAAGCGGAAAAAAAATGATGATATTATGATTTGTATGTGTAGCACAGCTAAGAAATAAAACATTAAGATCAGATACATCAGTGTAATTGTTTCCAGTACAGGAAGAGTTTAGAAACTCCAGTTGTTATTTCTATGCAAACAAGCCATTAAGCTCTCCGACTAAGTTAGTCGTGGAGAGGGCTGTTATCTGACTTTTATTATCTCAACTGTTCCTGGACTATTTACTTTTCCTCTGCTAGAGGAGAGGTCATTACTTCACAGACTGCTCTGAAAGACTCATTTTGAATGCTGAGTGTTGTGTAATCTGCACATATTATAGCATGATGCAATGTTAGAAAAACACTATATACCTGAAAATAAAAGTATGAGAATATTTTCTTTGCTGCTAATCTTCTAGTAATTATTCATAATTAGTACACAAACAATTCACTATATCATATTTTTTTTTTCGCTTCAGTGTCTCTTTAAGGAGATCATTAGGAATAAGAGGAAAAAACAATTTTTCAAAAAAAAAATTATAGTTTTTGAGAAAATCGATTTTGAAGTTTCGAAGGAAAAAAGTATACTTTTAAATGCAATAAGTAACTGTGGTATGTGCGCTCCTTTCATAAATTAGACAGAATTCAGTATAAAATATACTCCTACACACTGACACGTGGATCGCCGTACAATTGGGTGGGTATGACCACCCTAAATAATGCAACAGAATAATAAGTGCGGCGCTCTACACCTATCAGTTTAAAGTGTCTAAGACACTAATAACTATACCACAAGTCCCAGAAAATTGTCCATAGATCACATTTAAAATTTGAAAGTTCTCCGCTCCCCTTCAGCAGTGACAAGCAATTAGCATATCAATAGGTATCGCTCTCACCAAATCCATAGGCTAAATAATTACAGTCAGCAAGCTCGCATTATACAGTAGATATGGCCCACGTGTCCAGCTTCTTCCTCCTGGTTATGCTCAGATAGGAAAAAACAGCAAATAGCATAATATTGATGGGACCATATTGAGAAAATCCTCCACCAAGAATAACAGCACCAATCCGTGCCAGGAAACCACAAGGTCACCACCACTCCGTGCATCCACACATAGTAAGACTGAAGGCTTACCAGAGGGAATGGCTGACCACTACAGTTCAGCAAAAACGCATCTTGTCCAATCCTTCAGTAATTAATTCACAGCCTTCTCCCTTAATAAAGCTCAGAGGAGAAGTGACATAGCGTAACTCCGTTTATTTAAAACATTTAAAATGAGTAGTAGCACACTCACAATCAGTTATAAGAACATGCGCATATATGTATATAAAAACTTCAGGACGTCCTCACCACCGCCGCTCAGCGCGTCTCCACTCTTGCCACGAGGCCACGCCCTACCGGTTTCGTCATATGACTCATCAGGGGCTCGCCTACGTGGCTGCGTGGAGACGCTTTTAAGCTTCCGCATATGTCAAACTTCCGCATATGCAACATATCTATTGGTGACGGCGGCCATTTTTAGAGCAGCTCAGATTGATACGCATTAGCCTGATCTGACAATGCAGGCATGGCTGTGTGCGCATCTCCCCGCATCTTCATAGCTACACATTGTAGACACAATAACATGAGTACAATTAAAACATACATCTAACGGTAAAAAAACAGAACAATGGGAATATTGCACATACTTAGAACATTAATACATTTCATAAAAAGCGCCGCAGCGTGACTTCCTCTAAGCTTCTTCGTATCTCATATTGCATAAAGTGTACATTGTCAGGACCATATAAATCTATCCTGTCCCCCTGGATGCCCACCTATCCAAAACCATAATGGCACCTAACATATAGTGCCTCTGTAAATGTATGCACATATAGTGTAATTTCATCAGCACCCACAATTAGATCACCCCTCCATCACCCCTCACATAGATATCATGACAAATATATATGGGCTAGTCCCAGCACCCCAGTAGAGACCACCCGTATCACCCAACCTTAACACATGTGATCCCCCCTGTATCTGTGACACCCAGGGTCCTTACCCATTGATATTAGCTGGAATCCCTGTGTGTGACAGAAACAGAAACCTATAAGCCCCCTCATACATCCTAACATTTTACTTGCCCTTATTGGTGAGCTGTGAAATTCATTAACCCACTCCTCCCACCCCCCCATTTTTTTGGAACATTATATACATTGGATTGCCGCAATATAATGATACGTTCAAATTTAGCCCCAACAGTTCCCAATACACCCAGAACCCTCCTAATTAGTGAAACATATCAAATAACTATCACCTCTCATTCCCCCTACCTAATCATCCGAAATGAAGCAATTCAGATCCAGGTCCACGTTCAACCCCCTTGGTTTCATTGTTCCCATCTGGTAAATCCACTTTGTTTCTAATTTTGAAATCTCCCTTATTTTGTTACAACCTCTCCATTTGGTGGTCAGCTTTTGCAGTGCCGAAAACTGCATAAGTGAAGCATCACAGTTGTGCTTCTCCTTGAAATGTTTGGACAGACTGTGATTTTGAAATCCCTTTTTTATATTATTAACATGTTCATTAACCCTTGATTTTAGCATCCTTTTTGTACGTCCGATGTATTGAAGGCCACACGGGCACCAAATGAGATAAATCACATGTGTACTGGCGCAAGTGATAAATTCCCTAATAGGGAACTGCTCGCCAGTGCTGTGAGATACATTTGACAACATTTTACATGCCTTAGCCTCGATGCAGGGATTACATTTCTTACAGGGAAAAAAACCTTTTAAGCCACATATGTCAGTTTTATTGTTGAGTTTCGGTTCGTCAATGCATGTTTTGACCAGTGATCTTTGTAAATTTCTAGCCCTCCTATAAATGAATTTAGGGCACCTGGGTAACTGAACTTTTAACACTGGGTCGTTTAACAGTAGACCCCAGTATCTTTTTATTATCCGTTCAATCTCTTTATGCTGGGAATTGTAGTCCAACATAATAGCATAGTCAAACTTTCCATCCTGTATTGGTTTAATTTTATCTATAAGCATCTCATTCCTATCCCGATGTTTGATGGCTGCCATTTCCTTTCTTAGAGGGGTCTCCTGATAGCCCTTTTCCAGGAATCTGCCCAACAGCATTTCGGCCTGTTCATCATAATCTTTCAAATCAGAGCAATTCCTTCTGAGTCTTGTGAACTGGCTCCTAGGAATACTGTTAAGCCAGTTTCGATGGTGACAACTCTTAATGGGTATATATGCGTTGCGGTCCGTTTGTTTAAAGAAAGTTCTCGTACCCACCCCTTGGTCATTTTTAAAGATGACCACATCTAGAAACTCAATGGATTCTTGACTCCAAACAGCTGTCAGTTTGATCCCTTTGCTGTTGGAATTCAACCATTCCACATATGTTTTTAATTCTTCCTCTGTGCCCTTCCAGACCCATACTAAGTCATCAATGTATCTTTTCCAGGAGGTTACATTATTGCTTTCGGACTGTGCCAGAACCTGCATCTCCCAATCATCCATAAAAATATTTGCCACACTTGGTGCATATTTTGCACCCATGGCACAGCCTAGAATTTGTAAATAAAATTGATCTCCGTACCAGAAATAATTGTGGGTTAACGAGAACTGGAGTAGTTGTAGAATGAACTCAATTTGTTCGGCATCCAGGTCAGTGTAGATGTTTAGGCCCTGTCTTACCGTTCGAATAGCTTCGTCATGTGGTATGATGGTATATAAGGCACTGACGTCTGCCGTTACCAGAAAATGTCTGTCATCCACCTCTACGCCACCCAATTCTTGCAAGAGCTGTTTGGTATCTTTTAATAGCAGCGCTAATTTCTTAACAACGGGTTGTAGGAATGTATCTATATATTCCCCAATCCTCTGATTGAGGGATTCGATGCCACTGATAATGGGTCTGCCAGGGGGATTCACCAAATCTTTGTGTATTTTAGGATTTATATACATTACAGGGATCCTTGGTGCATCTAATAGCAGGTATTTAAACTCTGCATCATTGAGGATTCCCCTATCAAGGCCTTCTTTTAAAAGGATCCTTAGTTCACTCATATACTGCCTTGTAGGGTCACCTCTCAATTTTTTATACGTTTGTGAATCCGCCAAAATCCGCTCCATTTCTCTCCGATACTGGTCTACATGCATGACTACCACTCCTCCCCCTTTGTCAGCTGGCCTAATCAATACTTCTTTTCTCCGGCTCAGCTCCCCAATTGTCTTCATTTCCCCCCCATTTTTGATTGTATGGATTTTTTCAAGGTCTTTAAGGACCATCGATTTAAATACCTGCACCGTGCTTTCCTTGGATACATCAGGTGGGTTAAACGTGGACCTGTTCCTCAAAGTAGTGTGTACAAACCCCTTTGTGCTATCAAAATTATTAGCCCTGGTTGTGGGTCCTTCTTTTGAAAGGAAATACTTTTTAATATTCAATTTCCTAACGTATTTGTTCACGTCAATGTATACTCCAAATTTGTCCAGGCCCTGCTTCGGGGCATACTTCAACCCTTTATCAAGAATGTGCAATTCATTTTGGGATAACGGAACCCCACTAATATTAAATATCCCCTTTCCCTTCTCTATCTCCTTCTTTTTACTACTTCTCCCTCCTCTTCGTCCTCGTCTAGTCCTCTTTTCCTGAAAAACCTGTGATTGTGCTCCATTTCTTCCCAGTCTACTCTGGGTGACCCTCCCCCCAAAAAATGATGGTGAATGGTCTCAGCTGCTTGTCTGTCCAGCTAATATCAATGGGTAAGGACCCTGGGTGTCACAGATACAGGGGGGATCACATGTGTTAAGGTTGGGTGATACGGGTGGTCTCTACTGGGGTGCTGGGACTAGCCCATATATATTTGTCATGATATCTATGTGAGGGGTGATGGGGGGGTGATCTAATTGTGGGTGCTGATGAAATTACACTATATGTGCATACATTTACAGAGGCACTATATGTTAGGTGCCATTATGGTTTTGGATAGGTGGGCATCCAGGGGGACAGGATAGATTTATATGGTCCTGACAATGTACACTTTATGCAATATGAGATACGAAGAAGCTTAGAGGAAGTCACGCTGCGGCGCTTTTTATGAAATGTATTAATGTTCTAAGTATGTGCAATATTCCCATTGTTCTGTTTTTTTACCGTTAGATGTATGTTTTAATTGTACTCATGTTATTGTGTCTACAATGTGTAGCTATGAAGATGCGGGGAGATGCGCACACAGCCATGCCTGCATTGTCAGATCAGGCTAATGCGTATCAATCTGAGCTGCTCTAAAAATGGCCGCCGTCACCAATAGATATGTTGCATATGCGGAAGTTTGACATATGCGGAAGCTTAAAAGCGTCTCCACGCAGCCACGTAGGCGAGCCCCTGATGAGTCATATGACGAAACCGGTAGGGCGTGGCCTCGTGGCAAGAGTGGAGACGCGCTGAGCGGCGGTGGTGAGGACGTCCTGAAGTTTTTATATACATATATGCGCATGTTCTTATAACTGATTGTGAGTGTGCTACTACTCATTTTAAATGTTTTAAATAAACGGAGTTACGCTATGTCACTTCTCCTCTGAGCTTTATTAAGGGAGAAGGCTGTGAATTAATTACTGAAGGATTGGACAAGATGCGTTTTTGCTGAACTGTAGTGGTCAGCCATTCCCTCTGGTAAGCCTTCAGTCTTACTATGTGTGGATGCACGGAGTGGTGGTGACCTTGTGGTTTCCTGGCACGGATTGGTGCTGTTATTCTTGGTGGAGGATTTTCTCAATATGGTCCCAACAATATTATGCTATTTGCTGTTTTTTCCTATCTGAGCATAACCAGGAGGAAGAAGCTGGACACGTGGGCCATATCTACTGTATAATGCGAGCTTGCTGACTGTAATTAATCAGCCTATGGATTTGGTGAGAGCGATACCTATTGATATGCTAATTGCTTGTCACTGCTGAAGGGGAGCGGAGAACTTTCAAATTTTAAATGTGATCTATGGACAATTTTCTGGGACTTGTGGTATAGTTATTAGTGTCTTAGACACTTTAAACTGATAGGTGTAGAGCGCCGCACTTATTATTCTGTTGCATACTTTTAAATGCGGTAAATGTCACTTTTAGTAGCAAACCTAACAGTAGTGTAATTTTACATGCATCAAACGAAAGCGCAATAAATTTCCTGACGGGGTTTCAAGGGGGTCTATACGCAGCCGCAGCGCTTTGGCCAGGGATCGCTATACAGCCGCAATATGGCTGTATGAAGATCCCTGGCATTTTTTCCTATTTTCCCAATTTTTTTTTTTATGTTTAGAGTGTGGGAATTAAAAAAAAAAAATTATGTGGGGTCCCCCCTCCTGAAACTTTTTAACCCCTTGTCCCCCATGCAGGCTGGGATAGCCAGAATGTGGAGCTCCGACCGATTGGGACTTCACACCCTGACTATGCCAGCTGCAAAAAAGGTCCCCTAATGCCGATTTTTGTTCCGGGGTATATGTTGGGGGGGCCCCCCAGGTTTATTTTGCCCTGGGGCCCCATTGTTGCTTAAACCGGCCCTGCAGCTAGTGTATAGTGTATACTGTGCTAGGCTAGTGTTAGTCTGTGTGCAGGCTAGGCCTGCTAGCCTAGGTAGCCTTAGCCTACTACTAGCTTAGGTAGGTTAGGGATTCTAGTAAGTTGTGTACTTAGTAGTACTAGTTTAGTTAATTATTACTGCTGTAGTCTGTTACTTTATTAGTTTCAGTACTGTGTTAGTTAGTTACTGACTGTGACAGGTCACCACCAGCATCCATGTGAGTGACCTGACCTGTGACTGTCTGTCACCTGCCCGAGCCTATTGATTGATTGCGTCTGACCGTGTATGACCGATTGTTGTAATTGTAACCGACTGTCTGCCGCACGACTTACTTGAAGCGTAGTACGCTAGGTGCTTCTTAGTTACCTGCGTGCGTGTGTACTACTACTAGTGTCTACTACTATACTACTAGTCTACTAGTGCCCGTTCACTTATTTTTTTTCACTTTTACTGTGTGATTTTATTATCATCTGTAGTGTGTGTAATAAATAAGAGTTACAACACATACAGGCCACCACCAGCATCCATTGTGAGTGACCTGTGACTGTCTGTCGCCTGCCCGAGCCTATTGATTGATTGCGTCTGACCGTGTGTGACCGTTTGTAATTGTCACCGACTGTCTGCCGCACGACTTACTTGTAGCGTAGTACGCTAGGTGTTTCTTAGTTACCTGCGTGCGTGCTACTACTAGTGTCTACTACTAGTCTACTAGTACCCGTTCACTTATTTTTTTTTTCACTTTTACTGTTTGATTTATTATCATCTGTAGTGTGTGTAATAAATAAGAGTTACAACACATACAGGCCACCACCAGCATCCGTTGTGAGTGACCTGTGTCTGTCTGTCACCTGCCCGAGCTTATTGATTGATTGCGCCTGACCGTGTGTGACCGTTTGTAATTGTCACCGACTGTCTGCCGCACGACTTACTTGTAGCGTAGTACGCTAGGTGTTTCTTAGCTACCTGCGTGCGTACTACTACTGCCTACTACTACTACTAATCACCACCAAGTCACTACCAACACAGACTTTATTAAAGTTTACACCCTTTCCCGCCCTCGTCTACTTATTTTTTTTTACTGTATTTGTATAGTGCACAATGACTGGCAGAGGTAGAGGCACCACCAGGAGAGGAAGCGCCATTGCAGGAGCCACTGCCAGCAGCAGCAGGTCTGGGACTGGTCCGCCGCCAGCCACTGACCACAGGGAGGAGGGAGCAGAGGCGCAACAGCAGCATGTTGCGCCCATCTTTGAGACGGGTCGTCGCCCACGGCCCATTGGGGAGAGTCAGGTGCAGGCTGTGGTGAAAATGATGGCGGGGCAGGAAGCCACCTTTTCCAGCCAGGCCTCCAGCACCAGCGAGACTAGTGCCACCAGCACCAGCACTCCTGTCCGCAGCAGGCCTCCACCAGCGCTTGAGGCCATGGTCACGGTGACCCCATCGACCAGCCTGCCCTCAATGAGCACGCTCTTCTCCCCTGAGACTTTGACCCTGTACAGGGATGTTTTTGAGAAGTATGAGTTGGAGATGATGGGGCCATCCAAGAAGGAAGAGGAGGAGTTTGAGGTGCAAAAGTTTGTTGTTGGCGCTGAGGAGGAGGGGCGTGATGCAGGGGATGTTGGGGTAGAGGAGTTGGTTGAGTCGGGCTCACAGGATTTGTTTGGGGTTGATGATGATGACTTGATAGATCCTCCCTATGTGCCACCAGTACCACCAGTACAGTTTGTTGAAGGCAGCTCATCATCGGAGGAGGAGGCGTCTCTGGCGCAGAGGCACAGCAGCAGCAGCAGCAAGGCGGCCAGCACAGGGCGTGGAAGGCAGGAGCCACAGCCTGCTGCTTCAGTCGCTACCACCACCCGCAGCAAACCTCTAACTACAACCAAAAAGGCACAATCCTCCAAGGGCACCCAAAAACCCCAGCCCTCAAGCTCAAAGAGCAGGTTGAGGTCCCCAGTCTGGCGGTACTTCACCAAGTGCCCAGTGGACCCGACCCGTGCAATTTGCAACAGTTGCAATCTCAGTCTCAGCAGAGGTCACGATATCCACAAATTGAGTACCTCGTGCCTGCAGACCCACTTACAGAGCAGACATTTTGAGGACTTTAATGAGTTGGAGAAGCTTATGCAAAGTGGTACAGGCAGTGGTCAGAGCCGGACAGCCACTGCACAGATTTCAGCAGCAGCCGATCCTCCTGCCCATCCAGCAGCAGCAGCAGCCGACCCTCCTGCCCATCCAGCAGCAGCTCCTCCTGCCTATCCAGCAGCAGCAGCAGCAGGAGCACAGCAGCAACTCACCGGGCAGCCAGTTCTCAGTGGCCTCATCAGCTCCCTCCACAGTGGCCTCCTCATCCTCCCGTGCAGGCAAACGCCGCCAGACCCTGCTCAGCGAAGCATTCCCCGGTGTGACCAAGGTGCTGCCTCCCGCCCACAGGCGCATCCGGTTGCTGAACGGGTTGCTTGCCCGGGCCATGTGCTCCCAGCTCCTGCCATATTCCTTTGTGCAGGAGGGGAGTGACATCAGAGCACTGCTGCAGGTTGGGATCCCGGAGTGGCAAGTCCCCAGCCGCCACTATTTCTCCCGCAGGGCGATCCCAGCACTGCACCGCTCTGCCATGGAGAACGTGGGCTGCGCGCTGGATCACGCTGTCAGTGCGCGGATCCACATAACCATGGATTCCTGGAGCAGCCGGTTTGGGACAGAGCGCTATCTGTCCTTTACAGCCCACTGGGTCAGCCTGGTGGAAAGCCCGAGCGAGGAAGCAGCAGGTCCATCCTCGGGCGCAGCAGCACCAGTCGCCCACTACGTGGTGCCACCGCGTGGAGTCAGGGGAGAAGCAGCAGCTCCCACCGCCAAGTGATCCCGTCTCTCCAGCTCTCCAGCAGCGTGAAGGCCCGCCACTGCCAAGCGCTGCTGGAGATGAAAAGCCTGGGGAAGAACTCCTTGACGGCATCCAACATGCTCCGGTACCTCAGGGAGCAGGAGAGGACGTGGCTGACCCCCAGAGGCCTCACTGTGGGATTGGTGGTGTCCGACAATGCCGCCAACCTGCTGTCTGCCATCAGCAGTGGAGACTTGCTCCATGTCCCTTGCTTGGCCCACGTCCTGAACCTGGTGGTGCAAAAGTTCATGCGCACCTACCTGGGGATGGAGGAGCTGTTAGAAGCGGCGCGGAAAATTGTGCGCACTTTCCGCCGCTCAGCAGCTGCCGCAGCAAAACTGGCAGACATCCAGCAGCAGGAGGGCCTGCCACGACACCGCCTCATCATAGATGTGCCAACTCGCTGGAACTCCACCCTGGCGATGTTGGAGCGGCTGGTTGAGCAGAGGAGGGCTGTCAACCGGTACATCTATGATGCCACTGTCACCGGCACCGGCAGCAGAAGCAGCACCACACTCCAGCTCCTCACCAACGTGTAATGGGGGCAGATGCAGCAGGTCTGCTTGGTGTTGGCTCCCTTCCTGCAGGAAACCAACCTGGTGAGTGAACAGCGGGCATCCCTCTGCCAGTGGGTGCCCTTTGTTTGTCTGCTGGACAGGGCACTTGGCGATTTGGTGGATTTGGGAGAGGAGGCCCTGAAGCAGCTGGAACAGCAGCCGCCTGTGCAGTCCACTGCTCCGCAGGTATTTGAGTCCCTGGAGGAGGAGGAGTTGGAGGTGCTGGACGTTGCTGCTGGGGGGAACATCGGAGCCCAGCAGCAGTGGTGCGAGGGTGGAGAGAGGAGGAAGAGTCTCAGGGGCAGGAGGAGGAGGACCCTTGTGTCTCTGTTAGACGGTCCACCCTGTTCCCCATGGCAGCGCACATGCTGCGCTGCCTGCGCACAGACCCCAGGGTCAAGCGGATGCAAGCAAGGGAGGACGCCTGCATCAGCATGATCCTGGACCCACGGCTGAGGGGGAGGTGGGATCAGTTTCTGCCTGCCAGAGACCGTGAGCAGCGAGCAAGAGAGTTGCAGGAGATCCTTGTTCGGCTACTGGAGGAAGTCTTCCCCCCGCCTTCCACTCCCTCTGTCCCTGTCCAGCAGCCAGCAGCACAGCAGCAGTTCCCTGTGGCCAGCAGCAGCGTCAGGCGCCCAGGAGACCTGCTGTTACTGACGCAGGTGTTCTACATGAAGGTACAGCAGCCGAGAGAGGAGGTGCGGGCAGCAGCCACCTTCGGTGAGAGTCACAGCCAGCGCATGATCCGGATGGTGGCCGACTACATGGGGTCCTTCAGTGGGCTTGACACCGGCAGCGAAGAGCCTCTGGACCCCATGAAGTACTCGGTGGAGCGCTTGCACATCTGGAGGGAGCTTGCGCAGTACGCCCTGGAGGTATTGTCTTGCCCCCCTTCCAGCGTGCTGTCTGAGAGGTGCTTCAGTGCGGCCGGTGGCGTGGTCACCGAGAAGCACTCTTGTCTGTCCACAGAGGGCGTGGACAGACTGACATTTTTGAAGATTAACCAGGCCTGGATAGAAGGCACGTTCCTGGCACCTGTTGTCGGCGAAAGAAGGACATGAGGTGCCTGCCTGGGAATTACAATACATTGCCTGCTGCCTGCCATACGTGACGACTCCTCCTCCTCCTGCTGGCCTGCTGCATTGATTTACCTATGAATTTGTTTATGTATTTATTGTATTTCTACCTGACTCCTGCTGCTGCTGGCCTGCTGCATTGATTTACCTATGAATTTATTTATGTATTTATTGTATTTCTACCTGACTCCTGCTGCTGCTGCTGGCCTGCTGCATTGATTTACCTATGAATTTATGTATGTATTTATTGTATTTCTACCTGACTCCTCCTGCTGCTGCTGCTTCTGGCCTGCTGCATTGATGTACCTATGAATTTATTTATGTATTTATTGTATTTCTACCTTACTCCTCCTGCTGCTGCTGCTGGCCTGCTGCATTGATTTACCTATGAATTTATGTATTTATTGTATTTCTACCTGACTCCTCCTGCTGCTGCCCTGCTGCATTGATTTGCCTATGAATTTATTTATGTATTTATTGCATTTCTACCTGACTCCTCCTGCTGCTGCTGCTGGCCTGCTGCATTGATTTACCTATGAATTTATGTATTTATTGTATTTCTACCTGACTCCTCCTGCTGCTGCTGCTGCCCTGCTGCATTGATTTACCTCTGAATTTATTTATGTATTTATTGTATTTCTACTTGACTCCTCCTGCTGCTGCTGGCCTGCTGTATTGATTTACCTATGAATTTATTTATGTATTTATTGTATTTCTACCTGACTCCTCCTGCTGCTGCTGGCCTGCTGCATTGATTTACCTATGAATTTATTTATGTATTTATTGTATTTCTACCTGACTCCTCCTGCTGCTGCTGCTGGCCTGCTGCATTGATTTACCTATGAATTTATTTATGTATTTATTGTATTTCTACCTGACTCCTCCTGCTGCTGTTGGCCTGCTCCATTGATTTACCTATGAATTTATGTATTTATTGTATTTCTACCTGACTCCTCCTGCTGCTGCTGGCCTGCTGCATTGATTTACCTATGAATTTATTTATGTATTTATTGTATTTCTACCTGACTCCTCCTGCTGCTGGCCTGCTGCATTGATTTACCTATGAATTTATTTATTGTATTTCTACCTGACTCCTCCTGCTGCTGCTGCTGGCCTGCTGCATTGATTTACCTATGAATTTTTTTATGTATTTATTGTATTTCTACCTGACTCCTCCTGCTGCTGCTGGCCTGCTGCATTGATTTACCTATGAATTTATTTATGTATTTATTGTATTTCTACCTGACTCATCCTGCTGCTGCTGCTGGCCTGCTGCATTGATTTACCTATGAATTTATTTATGTATTTATTGTATTTATAAAGCGGCAACATATTACACCGCGCTCATTTTCATCCTGTTGCTGTCAGTGGTCCCACCGCCAGGGTCCACACAATGCATTGCCTGCTGTCAGTGCCACACGTCACTCCACCTCCTCCTCCTGCTGCTGTTGTATTTATCCTGCTGCTGTCAGTGGTCCCACCGCCAGGGTCCACACTATTCATTGGCTTCTGCCAGTGCCACACGTCACTCCTCCTCCTACTGCTGCTGTTGTATTTATCCTGCTGCTGTCAGTGGTCCCACCGCCAGGGTCCACACTATGCATTGCCTGCTGCCAGTGCCACACACACGTCACTCCTCCTCCTCCTCCTGCTGCTGTTGTATTTATCCTCCTGCTGTCAGTGGTCCCACTGCCAGGGTCCACACAATGCATTGCCTGCTGCCAGTGCCACACGTCACTCCTCCTCCTACTGCTGCTGTTGTATTTATCCTGCTGCTGTCAGTGGTCCCACCGCCAGGGTCCACACTATGCATTACCTGCTGTCAGTGCCACACGTCACTCCACCTCCTCCTGCTGTTCTATTTATCCTGCTGCTGTCAGTGATCCCACCGCCAGGGTCCACACTATGCATTGCCTTCTGCCAGTGCCACACGTCACTCCTCCTGCTGCTGTTGTATTTATCCTCCTGCTGTCAGTGGTCCCACCGCCAGGGTCCACGCAATGCATTGCCTGCTGCCAGTGCCACACGTCACGTTTTTAGTTTTGTTTTTTTAAGTACACCTATTTCAATGTGAATTCCCTTTAAAAAAACACACAAAAAAAACCCGAATTCGCGAACACGAATTTTCACCGAATTTTGAGGCGTAACCCCGAACCGAATATGAATTCGAACCGAATTTCGTGGTCGAAGGCGAATTCGAATGCCATGCAGACCCGAATTCGAATGTACCCAAACAGAACTTTGGTACATCTGAGCATGCCTGCTTAGCATATTCAACCCAACAGCCTTTAACAAGCACGTCCGTATTGCACATGCACGAGTACAGTTCCTGCAGGCCCAGTGGAGCGAAGGTGCTTGTTTTCCACCACGACCGCGCTCGCACTTAGAAGACCCAGAGGGACCTGGCGCTGGAATGGTACAGTGTACAAAGATACCACAAGCCTCTGGACTATCACTTCTCTTATGCTGGGTACAGATGATGCAATTTCCTGTCCAATTAACGGGATTGAAAGATTATTTCCGACATGCCCAATCTGCTCCCGATTGACATCATCAAAAAATTGATCCTGTTATTGAATGGGAGCAGTTTGGACATGTTCACACAATACAACTTCCTGTCAGATTACCCATCAGTCGGACAGGAAACTGCTACGTATACAAGAACTGAGGGACAATCTCGCCAGTGATGACACAAACAATTGTTACCGTTATCACATGACATTTTGTTTGTCTCTGATGATCGCCTGCCATACTGTACAGACCGTGAAAAGCACTGTAATGAAAGAGAGGGATTCATTCTAGATGAGCTAGAAACATGTTGTGATTGCTTTGCTGGAAGTGTCATGACCTTAAAGCGAAACTCCAGAATGCCAGAAAAAAAAAACTTTTTGGGATAATGTAAGTTCTGGAACCTACTAGCAGCGCTACATTAGCTCTTGCTAATGTAATGCTATGTGTGTGATCCCACTTGAGGAATGTGATTTTTTTAAAAATCATGTATAGCATTACATTATCAAGAGCTTTCCAAATCAAAACCACTTAGAAAAGCCCCGCTATTGGGTTCCAGGCTTAATAAGGGATTAGAACCTTTTGACATTTTTAAAGTTGCTGCTTTTCCATATGGGAAGTGGGAACATTTCCCTCAGTTTCTGGCCTGAAAGGAATGACATACAAAAAAAACCAAAAAACACTTTTTTTTGTAGTGTGGTGCAGAGATGGAACATCTAAAGTGCAATGTAATTCCTATTATAAACTCTTCTACCTATTGCTATAAACTTAGTTTCCCCCAAATTGATGTTCCGAGCACCTCCTCCTTCGTAGTGACATGTCGCAAATACCATGATGGCACGTCACTCGCAAATGGACTTTCACTGGATCAAGCATGCTGTCAGTCTCACATTGTTCAGCCAGTTCCTAGAAACTACAGGATCAACCAGGTAATTATATACCTATATATACTTATAAAACATTTGAGGAAACTATGTTAAACTATTACTATTGTACCTAGAAATGAAATTGTACTTTTTAAATGCAAATGTATGCATTAACCAATTGCATAATTCTTCCTTGATCTACTTTGCTATTCATCAAAACCCTTGAAACTATAAAAAATGCATAATTCTGCATAAATTACAACAACTATTTGCAGCTACCTGACTATCCCTAGTGTTCAAAAGCATTTAAATCATGGCTCATAGCCCACTTCAGAATAGTCAATGTTTTGTTCTTAGCCATTCATAGGTGCTTTTAGCTATGTTTTGGATCATTATTATCTTGAGCTGCAAAAAACATAAAGCTATCAGATGACACTGGGCAGTGCGTTTTGGTCCAGAATATCCTTGATAGGCTTGAGATTTTATTGTTCCCTGCACAGACTTAAAGCAAATGTGAAGTGAGTAAACTCCCTTTCAAGTTAGATACTTACCGATGTAGAGTGAAGGCTCTGGATAGCATAGAGCATTCTTGGTTCTTGCTCCGCCCTAACGTTCCAGCACCATCCACCGGTGAAGTTCAGCGATCAAATACCTCTAAGGTCCTTCTTGGCAGCCTTCAGAAGTATTCCCGTTCCCCAGTGCTACTGAAAACTGGCACATCCATACTGCTCATGCTCAAGCCAGACTCGGGTGTCTGCTGTTCAGATTTGCCTGCCTTTTGGAAGTTCACCAAGGAACAGCACTGGAACTATGGGATGGAGCGAGGACATGGATGACTCTATGCTATCCAAAGCATTCCCTCTACACAGGTAAGTACTCAACCTCTTTTTTTTATTTTATTTATTTTTGTACCCTGCTTGAGGTTTCCTTTATGGCACCGCATGCCAGGTACAGCAAAGCAGCTCCAAAACTTGAGACTTTTCCACATTTCACAGTAAATACAGTGTTCTTTTTGCAAGCCTTAATTTATCATGTGTTGACAGAACTGTTGTGACTTGCCTAAAATCTCCAATTTTCTGTGATCTGTTTATATGACATTTTATCAGAAGCACTGTGACTTGTCAATATACATTTTAGCAAATTTCAGTCGGTTTTCCTTACATTTTTCCTTCAACAGTATAGTCCTCTTCTTGTGTCTTCTTCTATTCAGCCCCCTGTAGAAACAATAGATGGTATGATCAGACACCGACAGACTCTCCAGAAGTTTTCATTGGCTTTTTTGTCTACCATTCTTACTATCTTTCTGTCATTTCTGAAACCAATTTTTCTATTGCAGCCACATCCAGGGAGGTTGGCTACAGTCCCATGGACCGTACATTTATGTACAGTAATACTATTTTCAAACACATCAGACTCAACAATCTGCTTGGATATGGCTTCATAGGCCTTCTGTCTGAGATATTTGGCTATAATTTTCTCTCTGATCTCCACAGAGACCTCTCTCCTTTGCTTCCTCCTGACAGCATAAAGTGCTTTCTCCACCAGTCTAAGTAACATAAGTGCTTGACCTCTGAACTGCTCATCTGTTGCTGCCTTCAGCCCATGCCATTGACTTTGCCTGTCTGCTTCCAGACCCATTCTCAGCTTGTGACCTTTTCATTTCTACTACCAGCCTTGACTGATCTTGACATGGCTACTTGTCTCAATTCCTGACTGCAATCTCCAGGAAGCCTTTGCTCTGATATTTGTCCTGGATCTTCTCCCATCACAGGATCCTCTCCCATCACAGGGTCTCCCCTGCCCTTCCTGTCCCCGGCAGGACCATCTCAGTGGTCAGATAAGAATTTAACTGGGGCCCAACTGCAAGCTTAGCCACTTGCACCATGCTTAACCCCCCTTTCTTTTTCCACCTTATGTAACACAGCTAAATTTCTGCTAAACACAGGCATAGCTAGAACTAATAACCAGGCTGTTTTTAAAGATCCACAGGAAATCAACCAAGCCACTTTTCTGCTTCTAGGCAGTGGTGATAAGATTGTTCAGGCTCCCTAGAATTCATTTCTGTTACTTAATTCATACCAAAACAATTAAAGTAGATTTGATTCAATGTTACAAAATGTTTTCAATAGTAAAGCTGCATAGACTGCTGGGCTATTGGAAATTTCTGACCAGGGACTATAAGAGTACATAAGCATTCAGTAATATACAGGGAAGGGGATTGCCAGGAGCTAAGTCATGTTGGTAGGGCCAAAGTGGCTTTCCATTCTCTGTGGCTTACAGTACGCAGAAATGGCAGACCAGAGACAAGATAAGAAGCCAAGGAGAAAAGAAGATTAATGGCACATAGAAAAGTACAGTGTTTGCAAACATTATCCCTGCATGGTAGTGCTTTGGCCTGTAGCTGAGTGTGCATAGTAAATTATGCAAATTCAGTTCCACTGTAACTGTCATAAGATTTTAGTCTCCTATATCATCTCAATAAGCTCAAGCTTGATCATAAACTGGTTTATTAACAGAGCACCTTTGACCAAAGGTCAATGATTAACTTATCGAATGGTATTGTTTGACTTTAAACATTCTCTCAATACTGCAAGTGCACTTAAAGCGAGAGTGTCACCATAAAAATCAAATTTCAACAGCATCTGGTCTGAATGTATTAAGTAATAAATATGCTAATCCTGCATTCAAAAACTTTCAAAACTTTTTCTGCTGTTATGATTTGGAGTTATCACATACTTTAGGAGCACCGGCCCTTTAGTAGTCAGTGCCAAACAGTTGCATGCTGGAGGTTCTTTTTATCTATAATACATTCCTCCTCTTTCCTTTATTTCCCTTCCTAGCTGCTTATCTGAAACCGGTGTAATGTCAGATATTGCAGCCCGGAAGCAGCCTTCCTCACTGAGTATCGCGTATGCTCAGTGGGAAGTTAATTCCTGAAATACCTGAAATATCTCCGCTTCCGCACCACGTACACTCCCGAAATTTTCAGGGGAGGGAGGGGACGCCCAGATCTAGCTCTGTGTCGAATTGCAGCCCCCTAGCCCCGCTACTTCCCGAGATAGGTTTGCTGCAATCAGTCTCGGGAACCAGCAGGGCTCGGGGGCTGCAATTCAGCACAGAGCTAGATCTGGGGGTCCCCTCCCTCCCCTGAAAATTTTGGGGGTGTACGTGGTGCGGAAGCGGAGATATTTAGGACGTTTTACGTGGCTGCACAATTTAATGGGACGCAGGCTCCTACCGCGCATGCGGGGCTGCACAACGTGCGGGGCTGCAATAGCTGACATTACACCTAATCCCCTGCTCACTTGTGTTTACAAGCAAGGCTGAGGCGACTCAGCGATTGGAGGAGAAAAGAAAAAAAAGTTAAGGGAATAATGACATCAGTATTTTGCCTCAGCTGTGGGCAAAATACATGGCCCCCACCAGGAACAGAATTCTCTTCATTTACTATATAAAATTCACTGAAATCAAAATGTGGACAGTACAATACATGTGTTATGTAAGTAGATCAATTATGTATCTACTTATATATGTGTTTTTTTCCCCTGGCATAGTTGGCTAATCCTACTGCTTTAAACATGCATTATGCTTTTTACCTAAGGTCTTATTTGATTGGCAACTAGTTAGTAATAATTTTCACAGTACTGTCAGCCTTCTACCCAAACAGCATCCACTTGTGTAATCTTGACATGCTCCTGTCAAGGGTGCCATCTTTGGAAAGTCTTATTTACCATCTCTACCCTTCAAGTGTCTCTTAAAGAGAACCCGAGGTGGCTCTTCAGGGGGCAGATGGGACACAGGGGCATGTTCTCTGCCTAATGACATGCCTCTGTGTCCCCCCACCGCCACCCTATAGCCCCCGAGTTTAGCAGCAAGATTTGTCACTAACTCGGAGGTAAACACAGGGGAGAGGAATTCCCTGTTCCAAATGCCCACCAGGGGCGTTCCTGCAGGGTTTCCTGAGCTGCCATTGGGCAGCTCTCTATCCCTGGCTGCGCCTCCTGCTGCTCCCCCACCTCTCCGCACACACAGTCTCTCAGTGCAGCGTAGTGACTCCGAGGGCACACACGTGAAAGTGGGCCATTGTGGCGGTTTTTGCGGCTACCTGATCAGGTAGTCTACATTTTTTTTTTCATTTTTTGAGCCCACCTCGGGCTCTCTTTAAACTTCACCCTTTGACTCATCTGTTTAAAGTGTACCCGAGGCTATATGTGATATGATGAGATGAACATGTGTATGTACAGTACAAAACATATTAATAACCAGGCTGTTTTACTTTTTTTATTATGCTGCCTGAAAGAGTTAATTTCTTGGTATCGAATTGACAGCTTCTGCCTTGTTAGTACCTTGTCGGTAATATAGTAAACATCACTAATAAGCAAATTACAGCCATAATGGCTCATTCACACTGCAGAATGCATGTACGAACGTGATTTCGTGCATGCATTGCCTTCTCACGGAATGCACGCTGTGGTCTGCTAAAGCGCAGATGTCAGCAGCCGTACACAGTAGAGCCCATCGAGAAACGTGTTTTGTAAAATAGAATGTTCCCAGATGCGTTACATCAGGGGTGCCCACACTTTTTCGGCTCGCGAGCTACTTTAAAATTTGCCAAGTCCAGGAGATCTACCAACATTAAAGTGTTGCAGACCCCCCCCCCCCCGTCATGAATAGCCCCCAGGTACAAGTGCCTCCAGTATAGGTAGCTAAGTATAGGTTCCTTCAGCAAAGGTAGCTGGGTACAGGTGCCTTTAGCATAGGTAGGTGGGGATAGGTACCTTCAGTATAGGTAGGTGGGGATAGGTCCCTTTAGCATAGGTAGGTGGGGATAGGTGACTTTAGCATAGGTAGGTGGGGATGGGTGCCATTAGCATAGGTAGGTGGGGATGGGTGCCATTAGCATAGGTAGGTGGGGATAGGTGCCTTTAGCATAGGTAGGTGGGGATAGGTGCCTTTAGCATAGGTAGGTGGGGATGGTTGCCATTAGCATAGGTAAGTAGGTGGGGGTGGGTCCCTTTAGCATAGGTAGGTAGGTGGGGATTGGTCCCTTTAGCATAGGTAGGGGTGGGTCCCTTTAGCATAGGTAGGTAGGTGAGGATTGGTCCCTTTAGCATAGGTAGGTAGGTGGGGATGGGTGCCATTAGCATAGGTAGGTGGGGATAGGTGCCTTTAGCATAGGTAGGTGGGGATAGGTCCCTTTAGTATAGGTAGGTGGGGATGGGTCCCTTTAGCATAGGTAAGTAGGTGGGGGTGGGTCCCTTTAGCATAGGTAGGTAGGTGGGGATGGGTCCCTTTAGCAAAGGTAGGTAGGTGGGGATGGGTCCCTTTAGCATAGGTAGGTAGGTGGGGATGGGTCCCTTTAGCATAGGTAGGTAGGGATGGGTCCCTTTAGCATAGGTAGGTAGGTGGGGATGGGTCCCTTTAGCATAGGTAGGTGGGGATGGGTCCCTTTAGCATAGGTAGGTGGGGATGAGTCCCTTTAGCATAGGTAGGTGGGGATAGGTCCCTTTAGCATAGGTAGGTGGGGGTGGGTCCCTTTAGCATAGGTAGGTGGGGGTGGGTCCCTTTAGCATAGGTAGGTGGGGGTGGGTCCCTTTAGCATAGGTAGGTGGGGGTGGGTCCCTTTAGCATAGGTAGGTGGGGGTGGGTCCCTTTAGCATAGGTAGGTGGGGTGGGTCCCTTTAGCATAGGTAGGTGGGGATGGGTGCCATTAGCATAGGTAGGTGGGGATGGGTCCCTTTAGTATAGGTAGGTGGGGGATGGGTCCCTTTAGTATAGGTAAGTAGGTGGGGGTGGGTCCCTTTAGCATAGGTAGGTAGGTGGGGGTGGGTCCCTTTGGCATAGGTAGGTAGGTGGGGATAGGTGCCTCTAGCGTAGGTAGGTAGGGATAGATGCCATTAGCGTAGGTAGGATGGGTGCTCAATCACTTACCTCTCTCCAGCGGCGATGTCTCCCCTCTCGGACCCGTAGCGCTCCGGTGTAGCGTCAGCTACTGCAGCCCCTCACGTTGTGCAGCCCCGCATGCGCAGTGGGAGCCTGCGTCCTGTGCAGCCACCGTCCAGCGTGTGCGCGTGTGCCCGGCGCCGCCGCCGCCAGCCAGCCATGACATCGCGTCATGGCCTCTTCAGCCGCGCCTCCTCTCTCTTCCCCGCTTCCTATTGGCCGGCGGCTGGCAGCAAAATATGATGGGAAAGCTGCCGGCCGCAAATTGTGATGGGACGCGGCCAAGAGGCCGCGATCTACCAAATAGGCGGTCGCGATCTACTGGTAGATCGCGATCAACCTATTGGGCACCCCCGCGTTACATCATAACGCACGGGAATGCACAGCTGTAATGTGAATGGTAACATGGAAGTCTATGGACTTTCATATTGCCACGTGGATCGTACACTATGTGTGTTGCGTCAAAACGGACAGTGCAGCACATAATGTGAATAAACCCTAAAGGTTCTCCTGGCAGAATACAACTTCTGAGGGCAGGGGGCGATAAAATACATGAACCATTGACCTATTTCTAACTCTGGGACACTTATTAGGCTGCCACTGAGCAGAGGCAACAAAACATTCAATCTACTTTGTAAATGTTTAACCACTTTACCCCCACGCGTACGCATTTCTCTGTCCCTTTTTCCATCCTTTCACCACCAGGGACGGAGAAATGCGTACTTTCCGCGCTCCCGCCGCTGCCCGCGCTCCCGCTCGCACTCCCACTCGTAAACACGCCGCCGGCCGTTCGCCCGGAGATCAATGAACGGGAAAATCCATTCCCGTTCATTGATCTAAGCCCCGCAATGATCCGCTGCTTCTCCGATAAGCAGCACGATCATTGTGAAAGAAAAACGTTCCCAGATCCTAGTACTTCCTGCAAGCGTCCGGAAGGACGCTTGCAGGTCGCATTAAACAAAAAGTTACTGTTGCCATCTTGTGGCCAAATAGTAAAACTACACCCTAAAGCATTTTTCACATACAAATAAATTAGTTTTACACAAAAAATTAACTCCTTACCTCCCACACTCCCCAATTTATTTATTTTTTGTAATAAAAAAAAAAAATTACAATAAAAAAAAATACATAAATAGTTGCCTTAAGGACTGAACTTTTTAAATATTTATGTCAAGAGGGTATAACACTGTTACTTTATAAACTATGGGCTTGTAATTAGGGATTGGCGCAAAACTGAAAAAATGCACCTTTATTTCCAATTAAAATATTTGCGCCAAACATTGTGATAGGGACATAATTTAAACGGTTTTATAACCGGGACAAATGGCCAAATACATTTCATGGGTTTTAATCACAGTAGCATGCATTATTTAAAAACTATAAAGGCCAAAACCTGAAAAATAATAATTTTTTTCTCACATTTTTTTCCTATTTTCCCATTAAAACACATTTAGAATAAAATAATTCTTGGCATAATGTCCCACCTAAAGAAAGCCTAATTGGTGGCAAAAAAAAAAACAAGATATAGTTCATTTCATTGTGATAAGTAATGATAAAGTTATAGACGAATGAATGGAAGGAGCACTGAAAGGTGAAAATTGCTCTGGTGGTCAAGGGGTCAAACCCCTCAGTTGTGAAGTGGTTAAATATAAAATAAAACCATGGGATACATACAAAAAAAGTCAGTTTTAGGAGTAGGAGGATAAATACTAAGAGGATAAATAATTGTTTATCTCATCAGTTTAATTTTCACCTCGGGTTCACTTTAAGGCAGACATCATTAGTATGTACAGTGTACATATACATCTGTGAATCCTGGGGGTACATGTTTACATAAACAATATATTTAACTTTTACAATTTTTCTTTTAACTTCTAACTCCAGCATCACTGCTATGGAAGTAGATGGCTACGTTTCCATTATTTGACTGGGCCACTTGTCAAGTATGAATGAGGAAGAGGCAGCCTTCTTCATCTGTCCTCACCCAGTACCTCCCAGTTGCCACCCCTTTCCCACCCAGTGCACGACCCCTTGCCACCCAGTTGATGATCCTTTGCATGACGGACACAAGCGTGTAGTCAATGTGCATGCGTGAGCACAGTACATCTGATTGTTCGTGAAAGGCGCTGACATAGAAGAGCATTCTATGCATATGGAAGTGCTGACTCAGAAGCTGTTCGAGGGTCTCTGCCATCTTTAAAATGGAGGAGCCATATTTCTCGGACAGACAGTAGACAAACAAGACAAGGGAGAATCAAGCGAGGATGCCAGACAATCTGAGAGAGGTAAGTATCTAAAATATATGTTTATTTACTAGGTTTGTTTTGGCTTCAGGTGTGCTTTACCTAAAGCCCGTCCGGCAGCCTCTTCCGGGTCGCTGTAGTTGCCAGTGTGCAGGCGGAAGCCCAGCTGCGCAGGTCCCTCAGCCGGTTGTGGTATTGCCTGGGCAACAGAAGCAGTGTGGACAAGCAAATGCAAAAGTTAAAATAATGTCCTGGAAGGGTTAAAAGGACAGAAACAGGGCATAGATTAAAACTAGCCTGGTCCAGAAGCGGTTAAGGAACTACATCGAGGGCCAGTTCTCTCATGAAGCAGGATGAAACATTTGCATCAGGCGCAGAGATTGCAGGGGCAGCATTCTTGTACTTTGTTTACACTAACAGCATGCAGTCAGTAGGAGAAGAGCAAGGTGAAGAGGTCATTACTGGGGAAAAGCAGCTTGTTGTGCTTTGTGAGGAGTCTGACAGTCAGTAAGGAGGCAGCAATGTTGCATTTGACTTGCACAGCAGAAGGGAGGAGGTGGCACTGCTGTCCTGACTGAGGAGGAATCGAGTGGCAGAGGGTGAGCAGTTTTTTTTGTCACAGACTCACAGCCAGCCAGTGTGCTATTGTGTTTAGCTGCAGCATGTCATATGAGAACAATAGAGTAAATTGTCTACATCACATTATAACAGAGAATGAGTCTCTAAAATAAATCTTTCTAGAGCCCCTATTCTGGCATTCAGACATTCGCCCAATATCAGAAACAAAGTGGTTAGCAGGAATCTTCATTATCATTATCAAGGGAACTAAAGCAATCCAACAAAAAAAGTGTGCAATACCACTAAAGAGGAACCGTTATGACAAAGTAAAATGTAATATATTATTTATATGTGAATGTTATAAAAAAAATGTAACCAATTTTATTAATTAGGTTATACACAGTAAAGCTCCTCTTTAGCCAACATCATGGGTCAGTCACACCACAGTGACCTTTATCATCACAAGGTCATACTGCTGTCCTTCCAACCATGTGATGTGCCTCATACAATGGAGTCAATGTAACCGAGGTGTCATATTCTTAAAACATGACAAAAATTACAAAACAATGACCCTGCATACCCATACTATAAATGGACACAAGAAAAATAACTCATGTATCACCATTGGTCATCATGTTTACTAACCAGGGCATAATACTGAAGATTGGAATGTTATTTGCCTAAAAGGCTTTTTTGATCTGCGTAGGACTTAAAAAACGGTGGATGATATTCCTGTTTAATACAAGACAAACAGGACTCAGTATTGACCTTAGCCTCCTAAATCACTATTGGACATTTTTATGACTCTACTTTCGCTGCCTCCCCCCCCCCCCCCCACTCTTAGAATTCTTTATTTAGCAACCTCTCATCTTTGAGTCTTTTTTTTTCTTCTTCCCATTCTTCTCCCCCCATTTACATTCTAACATTCAGAATGTTATGTTTCATCGAGTATAGGTTTAAGAGTTCAGTCCTTGTGCTCAGGATCTAGTGAAATGAGTCACTAATGAAAGCTAATCCTTCAAGAAACTACTGTTTAAGTGCAAATAAAAAGAGAATCACATACAGCACTCAGCTTCTTTTTTATGCTGTTCTAACAAGAACATTTAGTCAGGCACTGGCTGAATGCAATGAATCCAGTACCAAATGATGTGACAGCCAACAGATGCCGCTGGAGTGTGCCCAGGAACAGGACTCCCTGGCTAAATAGAGGATGCCAGAAGCAGGTGACAGAGTCATTGTAAAGGGAGGTAAGCTCCAGCTGGCAGCTCACTACAATATCCTCCCTCTTAGTGACCTCCTAGGTCTCCTCCCCAGAGTTTTTCAAGGAAACACATGTAAAATTCCTTGTTCAACCGAGGTGTATGCAGATCTTGTTTCAGAATGCAGAAGCTCGGTTTGGAATCATAGGCTTTTAAAGTAATACTGTGGACAAGTTTCCCATTCTATGGCAGTTACTATATAAATATGGGTTTCCTGCTTGTGGGGGTTTAGTCACATAGTAATGTCCATACACTATCATGCGGATGCCTGGTCCATGCCAGACAAGCTTGAGAAAGGTTATGGTTTGCATATTAACTTTGAGGGGCTTCAGGGGTGGAGTACAGGCACAGCAAGTAATTGGAAAGTACAATATGTTCTAAAACCTTGATATGATTGCGACAGACCTCAAGCAATCATGCATATTGGATAATGTTATAGGAAACTGATGGTTAGTCAGCTTTCCATGCACTCTTACTACCATGCCTAAGAAGCTGGTCTGCACTCCAGGGTTTCCCTAGATAATATCAGTGAACTGGCTTTCATTTCAACAGAATATTAGTAGTTATTATTATTAAGGGATGTCATTCACTCGATCATCCTTAAAGAGGAACTTTAACCAGAGATTCTACTTCATTACATTAAGTAGCTGATACCCCCTTTCCCACGAGAAATCTATGCCTTTTTTCGAATAGATCATCAAGAGAGTCTGTATGGCTAATATTGTGGTGAAACCCCTCCCACAGTGTGATATCATGACCAAGGTCCTGAAAGTTTCTTGTCTGTGAACCTTGATGCATTGTGGGAAATAATGGCTTTTTCCAGCTGCCAAGCAAGCAGAATCTCTCTGCGCATAGAACTCTCAGTAACGACCATTCCATACAGATCACCTGGCAGAACTAAAGCTGTCACTACCAGATATACATTTCAAAATGTAAATCAAAGAGCAAATCGATATTCTATAATATCGATATTATAAACAATAGGAAATATTATTCATTATGTTATTTTCAGTACAGTTCATCTTTAAAGAGACACTGAAGCAAAAAAAAAAAAAAAAAAAGATAATATAATGATTTGTATGTGTAGTACAGCTAAGAAATAAAACATTAGGAGCAGAGACATAAGTCTATTATTGTTTCCAGTGCCGGAAGAGTTAAGAAACTCCAGTTGTTATCTATGCAAAAGAGCCATTTAGCTCCATGACTTTCAAAGTGGCAGAGAGCTCTGTCTTCTGAAGCTTGTTATATCAACTGTCAGTCAGTCATATTTTCTTTTTCTCTGCAGAGGACAGGTCAATAGTTCACTGGCCTGCTCTGTAAAATCATTTAGAATGCAGAGTAGTGTGTAAACTGCAAATATTAGAGAATGGTGCAATGTTATAAAAAAAAACCCACTATATAACTGAAAATAAGAATATGAGAATATTTTCTAGTAATTATCCGTACTTCACAACCAATTAATTATATCATAATTTATTTATTTTTTTGCTTCAGTGTCTCTTTAAAGAGACTCCGTAACAAAAATTGCATCCTGTTTTTGATCATCCTTCAAGTTCCAAAAGCTATTCTAATGTGTTCTGGCTCACTGCAGCACTTTCTACTATAACAGTCTCTGTAATAAATCAATGTATCTTTCCCCTGTCAGACTTGTCGGCCTGTGTCTGGAAGGCTGCCAAGTTCTTCAGTGTTGTGGTTCTGTGATGAATCTCCCCCTCCAGGCCACTCTCTGCACACTGCCTGTGTGTTATTTAGATTATGGCAGATTCTCTCTTCTCTCTTATCTTTTACAAGCTGGATAAATCGTCCTCTGAGCTGGCTGGGCTTTCACATACTGAGGATTACAGACAAGGGCAAAGCTGTTTGCAGGAAGAAACGAGCAGCCTGAAACTTCAGTGCATGAGAGCAGAAGGGGGAAAGAAACACACAATGATCTCTTGAGATACAAAAGGAAGGGTGTATACAGCCTGCTTGTGTATGGATGTATTTTCTATGTGTGGACATACTGTACATCAACCTACTTCCTGCTTTGGTGGCCATTTTGTTTGTTTATAAACAAACTTTTTAAAACTGTTTTTAACCACTTTTAATGCGGCGGGGAGCGGCGAAATTGTGACAGAGGGTAATAGGAGATGTCCCCTAACGCACTGGTATGTTTACTTTTGTGCGATTTTAACAATACAGATTCTCTTTAAGCTTGGTTTGCACACAACTTGAAATCTGACCATTTCCTGCAACGTTCCAACGGACAAGTTGTCCTTTTACATTTCAAAGGGGGTACAACTGTGTGACATCACGTTATATTGAGCCTACAGAATCATATAGAAGTACGGTTCTGATACAGTTCTGTATACTGCCCGAAGAAGAAATGTAACGTTCCGAAAGCTTGCAATAAAACATGTACAGTTAGTCTTTAAAGGTTTCACCAGAATCAACGTTTGTTGGTTTAATGTCTGCATTTCTGCTCCTCGGCTAAAACTGGATCAAACTTCACTTGCTACGCTGTACAAATGGCACAACTAATATATTCAACATGAACACACTTAATCACATCATATTCATCATGTGCAAACACACCCCTTCTTGAAGATGCCAACTGCTCTTCCTCTTGAAGCTAGACCCCCGACTCTCAGAAGCTATTTTTGCTTGGACCTACACTTATTTTTTTGAATTACAGTTTTTTATACTTGCAGAAAGATAATTCCCGGGTTACATTATACATCTGGTACAACCCAAGGAGATGTGTGTGAAAAATGATCTGCACTGGAGCCAAGAATATGCAAATACTTTACATAAACCAATTCTAACCCCCAACTTGTAAAAATAATAAAATAAAAACAATGTAATCCTGGTTATAATCAAGGCAATCAAGGATATATTTCTAACTACCTCCCACGTGTAAAATGTATAAAGGCCACAATTTAAAATGCATATGGGCTTCTTTTCTCTGCTAAGTTTAACAAAAGGCTATGGGTGATGGGATTACCAGAAGGCAAAAAGGAAATAGCTGGTAGACTGAAGTGAACTACCGCAGTGATTAAAATCTACGCCCGGTTTTGATGGGCTCCTGGCTGACAGGGCGTAGATTTCAATCACCGCCCGCAGCGCGCCTCCGCCGTTTCCGTTGCCCCCCGCGCCGCTCAAACCCGACGTCTCCAGCCGCAGCTCACTGGCCGTGTCTATCAATGTAAGCTGCTCCCATTGGCTTACTGTAACGGTTAGTAACTATATCTGATTATGTGGTGATCTGCAGAATCACCAATAATACAGAAATAGCAACACGGTATTGCAATGGTCAGAGAATCTCTGTTGACCAGAGTGAGCTCCAACAGACTAGTTAGCAATATAAAAACAGTATGAGGACAGAAATGTCAGTAATTTAACCACTTGCCGACCGCACACTCATACCGTGCGGCGGCAAAGTGGTAGCTGGAGGACCAGCGACGCAGATCTGCGTCGCCAGGTGCCTCCCTAATTAATCAGGAAAGGCAGCTCGCGCGAGCAGCCGTTTCCTGTCAGATCACGTAGGAGACATTTGTCTCCTTTGTTTACATTGTATGGCGCTGCTGCGCAGCAGCGCCGGAAGGCAGATCGGCGATCCCCGGCCAATCAGCGGCTGGGGATCGCCGCCATGTGACAGGGGACAGCCTGTCACTGGCTGCACAAGACGGATAGCGTCCTGTGCAGCCCGGATCATCAGGGGTGAGGGAGAAGAGGGGGGGGGGGAATTTCGCTGCGGAGGGGGGCTTTGAGGTGCCTCCCCCCGCAACATGCCAGCCAGGAGGAGCGATCAGACCCCCCTGCACATCATCCCCATAGGGGGGAAAAAAGGGGGGCGATCTGATCGCTCTGCGTGCCAGCTGATCTGTGCTGGGGGCTGCAGAGCCCACCCAGCACAGATCACAAAAAATAGCGCTGGTCCTTGAGGGGGGGGGGGGTAAAGGCTGGGTCATCAAGTGGTTAATAAAGGTGTGATCACATGTGTTTAGGTGCACAGTAGCTCAGGAGTACTCCTAAGTGGTAGCCCCTTGGCTGTGGGGACTATCACTAATACTAGAGAGGTCGTACAGGCATTGTCGGTAACTGATCGGTCATGTCGCAGTACAAAATCGGTAAACATAATCGTAGTCAGAGTAAAGCCAAGGTCGGCAACAATCAGATATGCGGAAGTACAGAATCAGAAGGCTAGAGCAGAATCGAGGTTGGGCCGGGGTCGGCAACAAGACAGATAGGCAGAGCACAGAATCGTGAGGCAAAGGATAGTCAGAAGTTCAGGCAAGGTTCATACACATTAAAGGCAATAATATCAAATTATAATTATAGCTATCAAACAATTCCTAGCTATGTGTGAAATCCCCGGGTTCCTGCCGGATCAAAGCACACTAGGATCTGACTAAGGTCTGAGAGCTTAACCGCAAAGTTTCAGCAACAGCAGACAATGATGTACTGACAGTTTAGGCCTTAAATACAGACAGAGCGTGTCAGGAACCGGCCCGCGGCACGCCTGCGTATACGGTTCCCGACTGCGGGTTTGACCAGATTAAGCGGGGAACAGCCTTATTTAAGTTACAAACAAGGCTGGAACAACTCAAACACTTCCCACTGCCACCACTAGCGTTGCTAGACACGTCCCCTCCGCTGTCAAGGGCTAAACACGCAATCTGCGTTTTCGTATTTGGGTCAGCTTTGCGCTTAGGCCGAATACGAGAACGCCACGCACCCACACACACAGTACAGTTGTACAGTAACACAGCACAATCAGACAATGATTTGTAATGCAAGTTACACTGTCGTGCAGCAAAACCACTAACAGTCGTTCCGAACGATACTGTTAGACTTCCCACTCGGCTGTCGAGCGCAGAAGTGCCCCATACACACTATGCAATTACAATTTTATATGGTAGTGTTGCTCAAACATACAATTAGGCACGGACTTATACACAGCTACACTGCAGTCTCCTCTAGGCTATGAGTGTTAGTTTAGTACCGCAGAAGTCAAGCTTATTAAATAACGATTTAATATTCCATAAAAACATAGAACAATGCAGAAAATAATATATACAGAAGATGTACAAAAAACAAAGTAAAAAAGTTACAAGATAAAAGTTACAAAAATAAGAGGTTACAAAGATACACACCAAGCAATTTGCTTACCAAAATACAGGAATCCAGATGGAAGAACCTTGGACTTTTGTGGACGGACACAATTCTGGTTAGACCAGGAGCCCACTAGCTTGGGCCAGGAGACCGGCTGCCGCTACCGTCAGGAGGGGACTGATTTGAGGTAGCTGTCCCCTGGTTTTTATAATGAAATATTCGCCTCGAGGCTGTAAGCCTGTGTGGACGGGGGGGGGGGGGGGGGAGCTAGATTTAATTACATCCTCAGTCATAATTGGATTTCCAGAGGCCTAGTCCATACATAACGCACGTCATATCCTTTCCTGTGATATGCCACTTGAAAACACTTCCTGTCTCAGTTTTCAGATCATCAAAAAGGTCTTTTCCCCAATCCAGGTGACAATTGATTAAGGCTTCCTCCCCATCCCAGCAGGCCTGTCAGATGTAAATTCTAGAGTCCTTTGTTAGCCTTTGAAGTTCCCTGACTCTGTCCTGATTTGTATAATGGGACAATAGGGCTTCTAATTAGCTCCCTGCTCTCAGAGGAACTGAGGGTAATTGTATTCCACACTGTCACACAGACAAGTACAGCTTTCCCAAAGCCAGATGATGACCCATACATACGCATCTGAAGTACATAGCAGACAGGAAAATTAAAATATTATCCTTACATCATAAGCACCCCAGTATATTCCTGACAGAGCGTTCACAAGTTCCGCCCAGCAGATTCCAGCCAATCAGTGCCAAAAGTCAGCCCAGCCCCGTCAGCTGACCGGTAGGTCAGCTGACCCGCCTCCTCAAAGCATAAAGGTCCTGTCTCCTGGTGCGCACGAGTGCTGCCCTGCTTTGATGGACTCTGGAAAGACCTGACCTGGTGGGAAGCGATGCCGAGGAGGCGGCGGCGGAATCCCTCGTGACGTCAGACACGAGAGCGGCGGCCGCGCCGCTCTCCGCTGCAGAGGTAATTTTGCTGTTACTGACACTTACATTGATAGACACGGTCACCTCCTCTCGCTCTCGCATCCAAGACTTCTCACGGGCTATCCCTTTCCTTTGGAACTTTCTCCCTCAGCCGGTTCATCATGCCACGAGTCTGGAAACCTTCAAACGTACTCTGAAAACACATCTGTTCAGACAAGCCTATAATTTGCTATAGGCAGCACTGAAAGCACACTGGCTCACCCACTAATCATTGTGTTTCCTTCCCTTTTGTTTCCTCCCCACTACCCTCTACATTGTAAGCTCGCAAAGGCAGGGACCTCCTCCTAGTGTTTCTCATACTGCTGTAATTTTAACATATGCACATGTACCAACTACACATCAACTATGTACGTATTTGTATTTATTCTATTCAATGTCATGACTGTACAGTGTCTTGTATTTGTTATGTATATTTGTTCCCCATTATTTATTTGTACTATGTACAGCGCTACGGAAGATGTTGGCGCTATATAAATAAAAAAAAAAAATAATAATAATAAGAGGAGCCAATGAAAGCGGCTCCTGACCGGCTCACATGACTCTGCCGTCATAGAGACGGCAGAGTCTATGTCAGGAGGATTGCGGCAGGTATGCGCGGCGATTCGTCTGGATTCCATTGGTATTGTACCAGCGGTCTCTGGTCCTTAAGGGGGGCAGAGACCGCTGGTACTTAAGTAGTTGATTCAGAGAAAATGCACATGCAGCAAAGAGGATCTATTGCACAATATGACACAAGGCAATAGTAGTTATGCATATGATTTGCATCTGAATTGAATGCTAAGTGTGCAGATAGCTTATTAGAGGTGCTACACGTGTGAGCTGTTGGTCATTTCAGATGCAGCCTTTGTGGTATGCACTCGCTGTCCATTAAAATGTAAGTTACATATTTTTGCTTAGCTGCTCCCAAGGTTATACATATGTTGTTTTTAATTTAAGTTAGGCCGTTTGCCCAGAGGTCTGCCTCACCGTGGCGCAAGTGTCCAGTATATTATACTTTGCATGCAAACTATAGTGGAAGCCAAAGTTCCTCCATACTACAATAAATGTAGCATGTGTTTTGGACGCAGGACATGCATTTTCAGCCTAATAGAGGTGGTGCATGCCTGAGCGATTAACCAGTCAATTGCAGCATGTTTATAGGGATGCGCAACCCCCTCCCCCCTTCCTTTTCATAATTTTGCTAGTATGTAACTGCCAGGTTAGCTGCTCCCAGCCGGTAGTCCTGAGTTTCCCGTTTGCATGGTAAGTAATAGTAGTTATGCATATGATTTGCATCTGAATTGAATGCAAAGTGTGCAGATAGCTTATTAGAGGTGCTGCACATGTGAGCTGTTGGTCATTGCAGATGCAGCCTTTGTGGTATGCGCTGGCCCTCTCCTCGCTGTCCATTAAAATGCAAGTTACATATTTTTGCTTAGCTGCTCCCAAGGTTATACATATGTTGTTTTTAATTTAAGTTAGGCCGTTTGCCCAGAGGTCTGCCTCACCGTGGCGCAAGTGTCCAGTATATTATACTTTGCATGCAAACTATAGTGGAAGCCAAGGTTCCTCCATAGTACAATAAACGTAGCATTTGTTTTGGACGCAGGGCATGCATTTTCAGCCTAATAGAGGTGGTGCATGCCTGAGCGATTAACCAGTCAATTGCGGCATGTTTATAGGGGTGCGCAAACCCCCCCCCCCTTTTCATAATTTTGCTAGTCTCCCTATCCACAGGCACCTTCCCCTCAGACTTCAAGCAGGCCACTGTACTACCCCTGCTCAAGAAACCCTCCCTCGACCCCTCGCTACCCTCCAACTACCGTCCTATCTCCCTCCTCCCCTTCGCCTCAAAACTCCTTGAGCGTCTGGTTCACAAACGCCTGACCCAGTACCTCAATGCCAACTCACTGCTAGACCCACTGCAATCTGTATTTCGGCCTGCCCACTCAACCGAAACTGCTCTCATCAAAGTGGTCAACGACCTTGCCTTAGCTAAAGCTGAAGATAAATACTCCATTCTCCTCCTCCTTGACCTTTCAGCAGCTTTTGACACACTAGATCATCCCCTACTCCTCCAGTCCCTCCAGTCCTTAGGCATTCACGATCTCGCCCTGTCCTGGCTTTCATCCTACCTCTCCAACCGCTCCTTCACGACCGCCTTCAATGAGTCCTCGTCCACCCCCAACCACCTCTCGGTGGGAGTCCCCCAAGGTTCGGTCCTTGGCCCCCTACTGTTCACCCTATACACATCCTCCATAGGCAAGGTTATCTCCTCCATGGGTTTTAACTATCATCTGTATGCAGATGACACCCAGATCTACCTCCACACCCCTGACATATCCACCACTACCATGGACAAGGTCTCCTCCTGCCTATCAGCCATCTCCTCCTGGAAGTCCGCTAGGTTCCTGAAACTAAATCTAGACAAAACGGAATTTATGATCTTCCCACCCCGGCCATCCACGAACCTCCCAGATGTGCATGTCACTGTTAACCACACTACCATTTGCCCTACCTCTCAAGCCCGCTGTCTGGGTGTCACACCCTGGACTTCGCACTCTCCTTCACTTCCCACATCCAAAACCTCACAAAGTCCTGCAACTTCCACCTTCGTAACACCTGTAAGATTCGCCCTTTCCTGACCTCTGCCACCACCAAACTCCTCATCCATGCCCTCATAATTTCCCGCCTTGACGACTGCAATGCCCTGCTGTCTGGTCTCCCTATGACCCGAACAGCCCCACTGCAGTCCATCATGAATGCGGCAGCCAGAATTATCCACTGCTCCCATCGCTCCACCACGGAAGATCCCCTTCTAGAATCCCTCCACTGGCTTCCTATCCAGTCCAGAATCAGATTCAAGATACTGTGTCTGACCTACAAATCTGTCCACAAAACCTGTCCAACCTACATTTCCGATCTTATTCAGAGGTGCACACCTAGCCGCTCACTCCGTTTTTCCAATGAACTTAGCCTAACTGCCCCCCGCATCACATAGTCCCATGCACGCCTCCAGGACTTCTCAAGAGCTGCTCCAACACTATGGAACTCCCTACCTCCACCCATTAGGGCAGCCCCCTCCTTCAACATCTTCAAGAAAGCCCTCAAAACTCACCTTTTCACTCTGGCCTACTACCCCTCACAAGTGCTCTAAACCCACAGCTGAACTCTGGTCCCCTACCGTTCGTGTCCTTACCTCTCCCTCTAGATTGTAAGCCTTTGGGCAGGGTCCTCCTCCTTTTGTGTCCTACCTGATCATGCACCTCCATTACTGTGAACCCATGCTATGCATCTGAGTGAACCTAACTTGCCTAATCTCCATGCTCCATCTAGTGACTAACTAAGCATTACCTGGTACTCATACTGTGCTGTGTGATCTGGTTTTCTTGTATTCCTGTATTGTCATATTGCTGTATGTCACCGATAAATATTGTCTGTAACCTAAATTAATGTTCAGCGCTGCGTAATATGTTGGCGCTTTATAAATACAATAAATAAATAAATAAATAATATGTAACTACCAGGTTAGCTGCTCCCAGCCTGTAGTCCTGAGTTTCCCGTTTGCATGGTAAGTAATAGTAGTTATGCATATGATTTGCATCTGAATTGAATGCAAAGTGTGCAGATAGCTTATTAGAGGTGCTGCACATGTGAGCTGTTGGTCATTTCAGATGCAGCCTTTGTGGTATGCGCTGGCCCTCTCCTCACTGTCACTCAAGAGTTCACTCAGATCCATAGGATGGGTGTACAGTAATGGAAGTGCATGAACAGGTAGGAGACACAAGGAGGAGGACCCTGCTGTAGGCTTACAATCTGGAGGGAGAGGTAAGGACACGTAAGGTAGGGGACCAGAGTTCAGCTGCCGGTTTAGAGCACCAGTGAGGGGAGTAGGCCAGAGTGAAAAGGTGCGTTTTAAGGGCCTTCTTGAAGATGGTGACGGAGGGGTCAACCCAAATGGGGGGAGGTAGGGAGTTCCATAGTGTGGGAGCAGCTCTTGAGAAGTCCTGGAGGCATGCATGTGACAGGGTGATGCAAGGGGCGGTGAGGTGAAGTTCATTGCAGGAGCAGAGTGAGCGGCTAGGTGTGCACCTCTGAGTAAGATCAGAAATTTAGGTTGGGCAGGTTTTTTGGACAGATTTGTAGGCCAGACAAAGTCTCTTGAATCTGATTCTGAACTTGATAGAAAGCAAGTGAAGAGATTCAGAGAGGATAGCCGCCGTGGTGGAGCGATGGGAGGATTGGATAATTCTGGCTGCCGCATTCATGACAGACTGCAGCTGGGCAATTTGGGTCATAGGGAGATTAGACAGGATGGCATTGCAGTAGTCGAGGCGGGACATTATGAGGGCATGGATGAAGAGTTTGGTGGTGACAGAGGTCAGGAAAGGGCAGATCTTGCAGATGTTGGAGGTGGAAGTTGCAGGACTTGTGAGGTTTTGAATGTGGGGGGTGAAGGAGAGTACGGAGTCCAGGGTGAAACCCAGACAGCGGGCTTGAGCAGTAGGGCGAATGGTAGTGTGGTTAACAGTGACATGCACATCTGGGGGGGGTCAGGAATGGCTGTGGTGGGAATATCACATTTTGTTTTGTCCAGGTTTAGTTGCAGGAACCTAGTGGACATCCAGGAGAAGATGGCTGATAGGCAAGAGGAGACCTTGTCCATGGTAGTGGTGGAAAGGTCAGGAATGTGGACGTAGATCTGGGTGTCATCTACATACAGATGATAGTTATAACCCATGGAGGAGATGACCTTGCCAACGGAGGATGTGTATAGAGAGAGCAGTAGGGGGCCATGGACCGTGCCTTGGGGGACTTCTACCGAGAGGTGGTTGGAGGTGGTTGAGGACTCATTGAAGGAGGTCGTGAACGAGCGGTTCCAGCTTGTGGAAAACGTGCTCTATATTCCAACTGTTTGGAATTGTTTGTGAGCTATCAAACAAGTGTGACGTCTGCACTACCTGTTATCAGTGCAGGATTCCCGGAAGAGTTTCCAAGAGTGTTCCAACTCCTGGCCAGCAGAGGCTAATGGCTTTAGTCTCAGTATCCACCGTTATCAATGGCGGTTTTCCACAAGGCAACCAAGGCAGATGACTAGGGGCTGATGAGTGTCCAGGGTCCTAGATGCCATCCCCACTGATGTCTGGTTGCAGCACAAAACGGCAACCCTACTGCTCAACCTCCTGCCGATGTGATGAAGATTTTCTGCCACTCCTACTCGCAGCCCTGATCAACGTTGTCCTACAAACTTACAGAACATTATTGATTGAATTTAGACACAGAGGATCAAAATAATCAAGTGTGTCTGTAGTTGACTGGGCACTGTGCCTCTCCATGTGGCCACCTTTGTGTGCTGGAAAACAGGAGGCAGCATATAATAACTCCAAGCAGAAGAGGCGGGGGATCTGTCACAGTGAGGATGGCAGAGGAAGCAGAAGAGCCCAACAGCAGCAGCTATAATTAATGATATGTGTAATGCATCGGCTGCGGACGTCTCGGCTTTGTAATCATATGCACGCAGGGTTCTTAGAGACGCGTCTGCTCAGTGTGCTGTGCTTTCTATGTATAATATGTCGGTGTGAAATGTAGTCTCACTGACTGTCACTGAGCCCAGCTCAGCTTGCTTTGGCAGCCTGCTGTTCCCAAGCTGCTTATGAACTTCTGACCCCTTTGGAACTCTCATTACTAAAAGCAGCGGGATTCATATCCCCCCTCCTTACCCGACCTACTTTCCACGTCCCGCCCTAATGCCAACACCTCTCTGCTTCCAACAGAGGATCTGCCCGAGAGTAAAATGCCTTGCTGCTGTAGGGCTTAGCTATGCTGCTCTGTCACACAGCCTTGAATAGACTCATCTCTCTGGTCCAGAGTATGGCTGTGTTTTTGCAGGCAGAGTGTCAAGTCAAGATTAGTCAAATAACGCCATGGGTTATTGCAATAAATAACAATAATTACACATATATAATTTCAAAAACTACACAACATAACAGTTATGTACACCCCCCCACCACCACCACCACCAAATCACATTCAATCATACTCTTAAAGAGACACTGAAGCGAGAAAAAAAATATGATATAGTGAATTGGTTGTGTACTATGAATAATTACTAGAAGATTAGCAGCAAAGAAAATCTTCTCACTTTTATTTTCAGGTAGATAGTGTTTTTTCTAACATTGCATCATTCTATAATATGTGCAGATTACACAGCACTCAGCATTCAAAATGAGTCTTTCAGAGCAGTCTGTGAAGTAATGACCTCTCCTCTAGCAGAGGAAAAGTAAATAGTCCAGGAACAGTTGAGATAATAAAAGTCAGATAACAGCCCTCTCCACGACTTAAGGTGGCCATACACTGGCCCGATTCGCGGCCGTTTCGACAGCAGATTTGATCCTGGGATCGAATCTGCTGCCAATCGTTCGCGCTAAACGCACCCGCCGATCCGATTTCCTCCCGAAATCGGATCGGTCCGTCGATCGCGCCGTGCGGGAAATTACCCTCGGTCGCCCGCGGGTAGGGAGCGCGTCGCTAGCGGCGGCCGATCCGATCAGGTATACATTACCTGACGCTGGCTCCCGGGAGTCTTCTCTGCATCTTCTCCGCGCTGCACCCGCTCCATCCCGGCGCTTCCTGTCACTGCAGTGACCAGGAAGTTCAAATAGAGGGCGCTCTATTTGAACTTCCTGGTCACAGAGTGACACAGGAAGCGCCGGGATGGAGCGGGTGCAGCGTGGAGAAGATGCGGAGAAGATGCCCGGGAGCCAGCGTCAGGTAATGTTTGCGGGGGGGGGGGACGACAGGCGGCAGCGGCGGCTCCACAGATTGTGATCGGTTTCAGGCTGAAATCGATTCACAATCTGTTTGCAGTAAAGGCAGCCATACGATCCCTCTCTGATCAGATTCGATCAGATAGGGATCTGTCAGCTGGTCGATCTAATGGCAAATCAACCAGTGTATGGCTACCTTTACTTAGTCGGAGAGCTTAATGGCTTGTTTGCACAGAGATAACAACTGGAGTTTCTAAACTCTTCCTGTACTGGAAACAATTACACTGATGTATCTGATCTTAATGTTTTATTTCTTAGCTGTGCTACACATACAAATCATAATATCATCATTTTTTTTCGCTTCAGTGTCTCTTTAAGATACAGAATACACTTTAGCTTCCATTTTCTAGCAATATATCAAATGTCTAGTGATTAATTTCAGACAACTGAACAAAAACAGTATTGTAATACACCTACACAGCAGTGATAGGATCTGTTCTTAGATATTAAAGGGATACTTGAGTCTGGGCAAAAAAATGAGTTTAACTCACCTGGGCCTTCCCTCAGCCTCCTGCAGCTGATCGGTGCCCTCGCAGCTCCGCTCCGATGCTCCTGGACCCGCCGGCGACGACTTCCGGTTTCGCCGTCACCGGCCGACAGGCATGTCGGCCGGTGACGGCGAAACCGGAAGTCGTCGCCGGCGGGTCCAGGAGCATCGGAGCGGAGCTGCGAGGGCACCGATCAGCTGCAGGGGGCTGAGGGAAGCCCCAGGTGAGTTAATCTCATTTTTTTGGCCAGACTTAAAGAGAACCTGTACTGAGTAAAATTATTTAAAATAAACACATGAGGTAACTTCAAACGAACATTACATAGTTGCCTTGCCATCAGTTCCTCTCAGAAGCTCACCATTTTCTTCTTACTGTGATCCCTTCCAGTTCTGACAACATTTTGTCAGAACTGAAATATATCAGTTGCTGTCAGTTATATATCAGTTGCTGTCAGTTACAGCTGAGAGTAGAACTGATGTGTCCATGTTTCCCTATGGCTCAAGTGGGCGATGTTACAGTTTAACAGTGTACTGACCAGAAAGCTGTTATGGGGTAATAGCCATTTTCAAAATGGAGGACGGAGAATTCCATTGATCACGGTGGACAAACAGGAGGCGGAAGAGGAAAAATAGATTGAGGAGTAGACTTCACAGGAGGTAAGTATGACTTGTGTATGGTTATTTTGACTTTTAATGTTCAGTTCAGGTTTTCTTTAAGTATGCCTTTAAGGGCCCATTCCCACTAATGCAAATCTTCACATATTTTCTCCATGCAGATTTGCATGACAATACAAGTCAATGGGCCTGTCTCCGTTACAGGCAAAATTTGCTTACCCTCGCAGGTGAAAAAACCTGGCCACCTCTGTAACAATTTTCCGTGTGTTTTACACATTTTTCGCGTATTCATTTTCGCGTACGCGTTTACACGTACGCGGTTACGCATGCGGAAGTCAATAGTAATGTATGACGACGGTACAATAATTCTCATGAAAAAAAATGCCTGCAAACACATGTGAATCTGCACACTTTTTTCCTATGCAGATTCGCCTAGGTATAGTGCAACGGGCCCTAAGAGGTTACTCAACCTGATTATTTTGAAAGTGGTAAACCACTGATTTTTCAACCATAGGCTAGTGTTGGGCGAACATCTAGCTGTTCGGGTTCGGGCCAAACAGGCCGAACATGGCCGCGATGTTCGGGTGTTCGACCCGAACTCCGAACATAATGGAAGTCAATGGGGACCCAAACTTTTGTGGTTTGTAAAGCCTCCTTACATGCTACATACCCCAAATTTACAGGGTATGTGCACCTTGGGAGTGGGTACAAGAGGAAAAAAAAATTTAGCAAAAAGAGCTTATAGTTTTTGAGAAAATCGATTTTAAAGTTTCAAAGGGAAAACTGTCTTTTAAATGCGGGAAATGTCTGTTTTCTTTGCACAGGTAACATGCTTTTTGTCGGCATGCAGTCATAAATGTAATACATATAAGAGGTTCCAGGAAAAGGGACCGGTAATGCTAACCCAGCAGCAGCACACGTGATGGAACAGGAGGAGGGTGGCGCAGGAGGAGAAGGCCACGCTTTGAGACACAACAACCCAGGCCTTGCATGAGGACAAGAAGCGTGCGGATAGCATGCTTTGTACCACCATGCAGTCATAAATGTAATAAAGATAAGTGGTTCAATAAACAGGGACCACGCGGCAACGCTAACCCAGCAGCAGCACACGTGATGGAACAGGAGGAGGCGCAGGAGGAGAAGGCCACGCTTTGTGAGACACAACAACCCAGGCCTTGCATGAGGACAAAATGCGTGCGGATAGCATGCTTTGTACCGCCATGTAGTCATAAATGTAATAAAGATAAGAGGTTCAATAAACAGGGACCACGCGGCAACGCTAACCCAGCAGCAGCAGCAGCACACGTGATGGAACAGGAGGAGGCGCAGGAGGAGAAGGCCACGCTTTGTGAGACACAACAACCCAGGCCTTGCATGAGGACAAAAAGCGTGCGGATAGCATGCTTTGTACCGCCATGTAGTCATAAATGTAATAAAGATAAGAGGTTCCATAAACAGGGACCGGCAACGGTAACCCAGCAGCAGCAGCAGCAGCACACGTGATGGAACAGGAGGAGGCGCAGGAGGAGAAGGCCACGCTTTGTGAGACACAACAACCCAGGCCTTGCATGAGGACAAAAAGCGTGCGGATAGCATGCTTTGTACCGCCATGTAGTCATAAATGTAATAAAGATAAGAGGTTCCATAAACAGGGACCGGCAACGGTAACCCAGCAGCAGCAGCAGCAGCAGCAGCAGCACACGTGATGGAACAGGAGGAGGCGCAGGAGGAGAAGGCCACGCTTTGTGAGACAACAACCCAGGCCTTGCATGAGGACAAAAAGCGTGCGGATAGCATGCTTTGTACCGCCATGTAGTCATAAATGTAATAAAGATAAGAGGTTCCATAAACAGGGACCGGCAACGGTAACCCAGCAGCAGCAGCAGCAGCAGCAGCACACGTGATGGAACAGGAGGAGGCGCAGGAGGAGAAGGCCACGCTTTGTGAGACACAACAACCCAGGCCTTGCATGAGGACAAAAAGCGTGCGGATATAGCAGCAATGCTTTTTGCCGCCATGCAGTCATAAATGTAATACAGATGAGAGGTTCAATAAACAGGGACCGGAAACGCTAAACCATCCCAGATGTTCATCGGTCATGTTACTTGGTTGGGGTCCAGGAGTGTTGCGTAGTCGTTTCCAATCCAGGATTGATTCATTTTAATTTGAGTCAGACGGTCTGCATTTTCTGTGGAGAGGCGGATACGCCGATCTGTGATGATGCCTCCGGCAGCACTGAAACAGCGTTCCGACATAACGCTGGCTGCCGGGCAAGCCAGCACCTCTATTGCGTACATTGCCAGTTCGTGCCAGATGTCTAGCTTCATGCCCGGTTTCAGGTCCAGCGGTGCCAGCCACAAATCCGTCTGTTCCTTTATTCCCCTCCAAATTTCCTCCCCTGTGTGCTGCTTATCCCCAAGGCAGATCAGCTTCAGCAACGCTTGCTGACGCATGCCAACAGCTGTGCTGCACTGCTTCCACGATCCTACTGCTGCTGGTGCTGGGTTAGCATTTCCGGATGAGGTACAGCTTTGAGATGCGTTGGAGGAGAAGGAGTCAGAGAGGTAGGTGCTGCTGTTGTTATCCAGCTGTTTGCGGCGTGGGCAACACCCGCGCCGTAGCAGGTGAGGAATCGCTGCCAGGCTCCACAAGGTTCACCCAGTGCGCGGTAAGGGAGATGTATCGACCCTGGCCGAACGCACTCGTCCAGGTGTCAGTGGTGAGGTGAACCTTGCAGGCAACGGCATTCTTCAAGCTTCGGGTTATTTAGCTGACCACGTGCTCATGCAACTCAGGCACTGCAGAGCGCGCAAAGTGGTAGCGGCTGGGAACCACGTAACGTGGGATGGCCACTGACATCATGCCCTTGAAGCTGTTTGTCTCCACCACTCGATATGGCAGCATTTCGCAGGCCAGAAGCTTGGCTATGCTGGCTGGCTGTTACTGCCACGGCCCGGGGGTCATTTGCTGGCAATTTCCTCTTGTGCTCAAACATCTCAGAGACAGACAACTCAACCGTAGCGCTGCACACCGAAGGGCTGTTGGTTGTTGTGTTTGATGAACACTGGGAGACCTCAAGAGCACTAGTCCGGAAAGTGACAGTGTCAGCATCGTCTGATGTTTGTGAATGTTGTGAACCACGCAATGGCTGGGCTACTGCTGCTGCTGAGGCGGGTCTGGTGGTGAGTCTGGTGAACCCAAGGGAGGCAGTGTTGCTGGTGGTACCCTGTCCTGCCGCGTTTGCCCACAGAGTGGGATGTTTGGATAGAATGTGGCGGCTCATGCTGGTGGTGGAGAGGTTGTTAATACTTTTCCCCCTGCTCAGGCGGGTCTTGCACACCTTGCAAATCGCCATGGTAACATCCTCAGTGCAGTCTTCAAAGAAAGCCCAGACTTTAACTGGCTGAGGACTCGGACCTCGTGCGTGATGTGCTGGTGCTGCTTAACCCACTGCTGGACGCTTGAGAGGTCATCCAAGTAATTATCTGGTCCTGTTCTTTTGGATCTGTGAGGGTTGTTGTCCTGGACAACATGGGCAGTATTGAGTGGGTTTTCTTGGGTGCTCCCCTGTGGCCTGTACGTGAACCGTCAGGGGAAACACCTCTTCCCTTGCCCCTCCCTCTTTCACCGGATTTCTTCCTCATTTCACTTATCCTTAAAGTACACGCTGACTGGCAGCAGTACAGTGGCAGTACAGAAATGCTATACAGTGGTGGGTGAGCGGTGTACCACTATTGTCAGCAGTGACACAGAGCACAATGCTATACAGTGGCGGGTGAGCGGTGTACTACTGTTCCCAGCAGACACAGAGTGGAAGTAAACACAATGCTATATAGTGTGGCTGAGCCGTGTACACAGAGTGGCATTAAACACAATGCTATATAGTCTGCTATATAGTCACCCCGAACAGGGTGATGTTCTGCAGAACCCGAACAGTGGCAAACACTGTTCGCCCAACACTACTGGGAGGGAACGCAGATTTTAGTACCTAAACACACGATACAACATGTTTTCCGGGGTCGGACTCTGAGGCACATACAGATGGTCCCGATCATCATCCTCATCATACAACTCTTCTCCTGAGTCTGACCCACCCACCACCTCTGCCACCCCAACATTCCCAGACACAGACCCCTCATCGTCCTCAACATTAACTTGGGATGCTGGCCTGAGCCAGACCTCCTCCTCCACATCAGGCCCCATCATCTCCTCAATGGCAGCCCTCATTAATCGCTCTGGCGACGGACTGATGGACACAACGTTCTCCTCCGGGGAGGGCTGCTGCTGACCACTGGCTGCTGGGGTGGATGTTATAGCTTGCGTGGGGCGTTGGCTGTTGCTGTTGTTGGGAGTGCTGCTCACAGCGGAGGTCTCTGGGGAACTCATGTTGAGCTCATATAGTGGTTGACGGTGAGTGGAGTATTACTGATCCCAGCAATATACACACTGACTGGCAGAGTACGCAATGCTATATAGTGTGGCTGAGCGGTGTACACAGAGTGGCAGTAAACACAATGCTATATAGTCTGGCTGAGCGAGCGGTGTACTACTGTTCCCAGCAGAATCAGAGTGGCAGTAAACAATGGTATATAGTCTGGCTGAGCGGTGTACACAGAGTGTCAGTAAACAATGGTATATAGTCTGGCTGAGCGAGCGGTGTACTACTGTTCCCAGCAGAATCAGAGTGGCAGTAAACAATGGTATATAGTCTGGCTGAGCGGTGTACACAGAGTGTCAGTAAACAATGGTATATAGTCTGGCTGAGCGGTGTACACACAATGCTATATAGTCTGCTATATAGTGTCAGTAAACAATGGTATATAGTCTGGCTGAGCGAGCGGTGTACTACTGTTCCCAGCAGAATCAGAGTGGCAGTAAACAATGGTATATAGTCTGGCTGAGCGGTGTACACAGAGTGTCAGTAAACAATGGTATATAGTCTGGCTGAGCGAGCGGTGTACTACTGTTCCCAGCAGAATCAGAGTGGCAGTAAACAATGGTATATAGTCTGGCTGAGCGGTGTACACAGAGTGTCAGTAAACAATGGTATATAGTCTGGCTGAGCGGTGTACACACAATGCTATATAGTCTGCTATATAGTGTCAGTAAACAATGGTATATAGTCTGGCTGAGCGAGCGGTGTACTACTGTTCCCAGCAGAATCAGAGTGGCAGTAAACAATGGTATATAGTCTGGCTGAGCGGTGTACACAGAGTTTCAGTAAACAATGGTATATAGTCTGGCTGAGCGGTGTACACAGAGTGTCAGTAAACAATGGTATATAGTCTGGCTGAGCGGTGTACACAGAGTGGCAGTAAACACAATGCTATATAGTCTGGCTGAGCGAGCGGTGTACTACTGTTCCCAGCAGAATCAGAGTGGCAGTAAACAATGGTATATAGTCTGGCTGAGCGGTGTACACAGAGTGTCAGTAAACAATGGTATATAGTCTGGCTGAGCGGTGTACACAGAGTGTCAGTAAACAATGGTATATAGTCTGGCTGAGCGGTGTACACAGAGTGGCAGTAAACACAATGCTATATACTCTGGCTGAGCGAGCGGTGTACTACTGTTCCCAGCAGACACAGAACAGTAAACAGAATGCTATATAGTGTGGCTGAGCGAGCGGTGTACCACTATTCCCAGCAGACACAGAACAGTAAACAGAATGCTATATAGTGTGGCTGAGCGAGCGGTGTGCCACTATTCCCAGCAGACACAGAACAGTAAACAGAATGCTATATAGTGTGGCTGAGCGAGCGGTGTACCACTATTCCCAGCAGACACAGAACAGTGAACAGAATGCTATATAGTGTGGCTGAGCGAGCGGTGTACCACTATTCCCAGCAGACACAGAACAGTGAACAGAATGCTATATAGTGTGGCTGAGCGAGCGGTGTACCACTATTCCCAGCAGACACAGAACAGTGAACAGAATGCTATATAGTGTGGCTGAGCGAGCGGTGTACCACTATTCCCAGCAGACACAGAACAGTAAACAGAATGCTATATAGTGTGGCTGAGCGAGCGGTGTACCACTATTCCCAGCAGACACAGAACAGTGAACAGAATGCTATATAGTGTGGCTGAGCGAGCGGTGTACCACTATTCCCAGCTGACACAGAACAGTGAACAGAATGCTATATAGTGTGGCTGAGCGAGCGGTGTACCACTATTCCCAGCAGACACAGAACAGTAAACAGAATGCTATATAGTGTGGCTGAGCGAGCGGTGTACCACTATTCCCAGCAGACACAGAACAGTAAACAGAATGCTATATAGTGTGGCTGAGCGAGCGGTGTACCACTATTCCAAGCAGACACAGAACAGTGAACAGAATGCTATATAGTGTGGCTGAGCGAGCGGTGTACCACTATTCCCAGCAGACACAGAGTGGCAGTAAACAGAATGCTATATAGTGTGGCTGAGCGAGGTACACAGAGTGGCAGTAAACAGAATGCTATATAGTGTGGCTGAGCAAGCGGTGTACTACTATTCCCAGCAGACACAGAGTGGCAGTAAACAGAATGCTATATAGTGTGGCTGAGCGAGGTACACAGAGTGGCAGTAAACAGAATGCTATATAGTGTGGCTGAGCAAGCGGTGTACTACTGTTCCCAGCAGTGACACAATGACAGGGGGGACCCTGGCTAGCGTGGCTGGAGCGCGAACTACCCTGCCTGCCTACCCAAAGCTAAACCCACAGACAAATGGCGGAGATATGACGTGGTTCGGGTATTTATTTACCCGAACCACGTGACCGTTCGGCCAATCAGAGCGCGTTCGGGTCCGAACCACGTGACCCGTTCGGCCAATCACAGCGCTAGCCGAACGTTCGGGGAACGTTCGGCCATGCGCTCTTAGTTCGGCCATATGGCCGAACGGTTTGGCCGAGCACCGTCAGGTGTTCGGCCGAACTCGAACATCACCCGAACAGGGTGATGTTCTGCAGAACCCGAACAGTGGCGAACACTGTTCGCCCAACACTACCATAGGCCCTTACACTAGAGGTGGTCGATAACATGCTAATAATTGTGACTGGCATGCATTCTGAATGTGGCTTACAACTGGGCCTATCCAAATTGGTTGGCGGGGCATTTGACCAAGCTGCACACAATTTGCATAGAAGCCAGACTTGGCAGCATCACAATGACCATCTCTGCTATATACATGTACATAGGGGGCAGCACAACTGTTGGTTTAGCCAACTGATTACAGGACAGTTTGCTTGGACATGCCTAGAAAACTGTCCTATGTGCATGTATGCCATGTATTTAAATCTTGAATTGCTTTTATGGTCACAGTGATTGCTCACACACATTTTAGTAAAAATGTATACAGTAGGCTGAAAAAAGAAATCCAAGATTTACTACTTGCCATGGGCATCATCAACTGCATTCCACTGCCTATTAGAATAAGTGCTGGAGCCCTTTACTAAGCAAGTATGGCCACACAGCACTTAACCCCTTCTCTGCCTACATCACAATGAACTTGAGGCCTGTGGCCAAATCCAGCTCACCTCACCATCTTATGTTGTCGGCGACAGCTCCAAATGCACGGTTGTCTCAAATAAGGTCTATGCTAATTTAAAGAACACATTGCCCATAAACTACTTCTCCCACAATGCCATTTCATTTCATGACCCCCAAAGTGAGTGTCCCACTGCTAGAGTATTTTACAGCTGGCCTTTTAATGAGCAGAGATCAATTCCAAAATGTCCAAGAAAAAAGGTGACACCAAAAGGAAGAAAATTTAATGTGTCTTTACCAGGACAGAACTGGAAACTGACAGTGATACCTACCAGACTGAAAAGGAAAAGTTACACAAACAACCTTTGTTCTATGCAAAACACAATCTCTCTAAGGCAATGTTCAGAGGCGGGCTTCAATTCAGTGTATACTCAGAGCAGCTAAATAGCCTTTTAACCACTTGAGGACTGCAGGGCTAAACCCCCCTAGTGACCAGGCCATTTTTAGCAAAATTGGCCACTGCAGCTTTAAGGCCAAGCTGCAGGGCCGCACAACTCAGCACAGAAGTGATCCCCCCCCCTTTTCTCCCCACCAACAGAGCTCTCTGTTGGTGGGGTCTGATCGCTCCCCCCGTGTTTATTTTTTTTTAAATAAATATTATTGTTTGTGTTTTTTCTTTAAAAACCCGTTTCTTTAAAGAGAACCCGAGGTGGGTTTGAAGAATATTATCTGCATACAGAGGCTGGATCTGCCTATACAGCCCAGCCTCTGTTGCTATCCCAAACCCCCCTAAGGTCCCCCTGCACTCTGCAATCCCTCATAAATCACAGCCACGCTGCTGACAAACAGCTTGTCAGAGCTGGCTGTGTTTATCTCTATAGTGTCAGTCTGCTGCTCTCCCCGCCTCCTGCAGAACCCCAGTCCCCGCCTGCATCCCTTCCCTCGCTGCTGATTGGAGGGAAGGGACGGGGGCAGGGACCGGAGCTATGCAGGAGCAGCTGAGACTGACACTACAGATGTAAACACAGCCTCACAGCATGGCTGTGATTTATGAGGGATTGCAGAGTGCAGGGGGGCCTTAGTGGGGTTTGGGATAGCAACAGAGGCTGGGCTGTATAGGCAGATCCAGCCTCTGTATGCAGATAACATTCTTTAAACACACCTCGGGTTCTCTTTAAAGGGAAGGTTCAGGGACTATCCGAAAAAAATAAAAATCCCCATCCACTTACCTGGGGCTTCCTCCAGCCCGTGGCAGGCAGGAGGTACCCTCGGCGCCGCTCCGCAGGCTCCTGGTGGTCTCCGGTGGCGCGCCCGACCTGGCCAGGCCGGCGGCCAGGTCGGGCTCTTCTGCGCTCCAAGGCCCGGCACTTCTGCGTCCCACGCCGGCGCGCTGACGTCATCGGACGTCCTCCGGGCTGTACTGCGCAGGCGCAGTAGTTCTGCGCAGTAATTTCTTCCCTCCCTCGCTCCCTCCCTCCCTCCCCACAGCCAGCCAATTATGGCGATCGGCTGTCATAGGCTTCTGCCTATGAGAGCCGATCACTCTCTTGTCCCCCATGGGGACAGCCGTGTCACACGGCTGTCTCCGGTGCAGCGCTGCTGCTCATCGCAGCGCTGCACCTAGTAAATAGACGGCGTGATAGCCGTCTAACAGTCTCCCGAGCGGCAATAGCCGCTCGGAGACTGAAGGCGGGGCGGAGCTCCGCCCTCCGAGCATGAGATGCGCGCGCGCGATCTAATGCAAAACAGAGCCCCAGGACTTTACGCCAATTGGCGTTAGGCGGTCCTGGGGCTGCCGCCGCGGCCACGCCTACTGGCGTGACGCGGGCGGCAGAAGGTTAAAGTGGATCTGAACTCTTGCAAAGGACAGAAGAAAAACATAGAGAATTGCACCCTGTATGTATTTAGAGAGGTTAGCCTGTCTAATTCCCCCCAGCTGTGCATAATCACAAGTTGTAATTTGATCTCTCCCCGTGTCACATGACTGCCACGGCAGAGATGACAGATAATCTCATTTGAAAGCACCGGCTGTTAACAATATGTCTGCTTCCATAAATCAGGAAGTAGAAACAGTGCAGATTTATTTTAGGATTTGTATATGCAGATAGAGGCGCCAAAAGAATACATTTTACTAAACATTTTAAAATGAGAGAAGGCAGAGGTGGACTTACCACCTCCAAGCAGACACTGACTGTTGTATATATTCAAACCAGCCATGATTTATTTGTATACTCCAAAAAGTGCAATGCGTTTCACAGGCAGGCAACTGGCTAACAGGAAATAAATATGGCAGCCTCCATATCCATCTCACTTCAGTTATCCTTTAAGAATGTGTAAAAGAAAAGGAAGTAAAAACTTTATAAATACAGGTTATAAGGTGATGCTAGAGCACAGCAGCAACATAGCCATCAGCAGAACAGAAGTGCCCAAATGGTAGGAAGGGGTTAAGAAAACATGGTTTAAGTTACATGGTGCCTAAGTGAAGCATACATGCTGTCATACTGTACTCATACAGCACAGACCTTGTAGTCAAACAATAGGACCAATTCACCAAGAAGAAATTTGCACTCAGGCTTGTTGTCTATGAAGGTTCTCATTTACCCAGCCATGGTATATCTAGTGTAAATAAGTGAAATTTACCTGGATCCCTTGTGTATTCCAGGAAAGGTTTCCGCTATAGGACATGTGGCCTGTTCAAATCATTAATGTGCGGGGAAGCTCAGTCATGTAACTCCAGGCACCACAGTGTCTGCACTGCAGCTGAAGCACACAACATGCCCCAGTACATTACAACTGCAGGAGTCAAAAGCCATCTCCATGTTTAGCTAGTTTGCTACAGTGTTGGCATGGATCTCACTAAGGCTCAACACACACCATACAATCTTGGTTGTTCAATCTTACCACTTTCATGTAGTATAAGAGCTTAGCCAATCAATCATTAAAGGTATTTTCAATCTAATGGACCTTATACTACATAGATTTGGTAAATCTGTACAACCAAGATTGTATGGTGTGTGTTGAGCTTAATGCAGATTTTACAAAATACAATATACAATAACATTTCTATAGCGCTTTTCTCACATAGGACTCAAAGCGCTTAGGCTCTCTCAGATTCAGTAGTTTGTAGTAGGATGAAGTATTCACACAACAAAAGTTATATTTCTGCAAATGCCAAACTGAACAGGTGGGTTTTCAGTCTGGATTTAAACACATCCAGAGATGGAGCTGTCCTGATCTGCTGAGGTAAGGAGTTCCAAAACGTAGGAGCAGCATGACTGAAGGCTCTGGGACCAAAAGTTTCCAAGTAGACTCTGGGTATGACTAGATTATTAGAACCTGTGGATCTGAGATTGCAAGGATTGCAACACAGCTGTAACATTTCTTTCATGTATCCAGGAAGGAAAGATATAGTTGGGTGTCATCAGCATAGCAGTACTATGTTAGGCCATGTTTTTGGATTAGTTTCCCAAGCGGTAACATGTAAATTGTGAAACGCAGGGGAGAAAGGATTGAGCCCTGGGGCAGCCCATACTTAAGTGGTACAGAGGTGGACAGGAAGGGCCCCATAGACACTTTTTGGGTTCTGCAGCTCAAGAAGGATTGGAACCTCTGAAGAACTATGCCATCAATGCCGCAGTATTCCTGTAGCCTGCTTATCAAGATGTCATGGTTAACTGTATCAAAGGCTGCAGAAAGGTCTAGCCATAGGCAAATGCGGGGGGGATTACAGCTGCCCATAATCCCCCCTCAGACCAGGGCCCGTGCAATGTCAGGCACAAGTTAAGACACCAGAATACCTGCAGTTCACAGCACTGCCCCTTTTCTTTCCCTGCTACAGTTGATTTTGGATGGAGCAGCAGCGTGTGTACAGAGCATGGAGCACCTCTGGGGAACTTAACCTCTTGAGGACTGCAGGGCTAAACCCCCCTAGTGACCAGGCTATTTTTAGTGAAATTGGCCGCTGCAGCTTTAAGGCCAAGCTGCAGGGCCGCACAACACAGCACACAAGCGATTCCCGCCCCCCTTTTCTCCCCACCAACAGAGCTCTCAGTTGGTGGGGTCTGATGGCTCCCCCATGTTTATTTTTTTTTTTTTAATAAATATTATTGTTCGTTTTTTTTTTTTTTTTTTTAAAAACACTTTCTTTAAATCCCTTCCCTCCCTCCCCAGAGCCAGCCAATTACTGCGATCGGCTGTCATAGGCTTCTGCCTATGAGAGCCGATCGCTCTCTTGTCCCCCAGGTGGTCAGCCGTGTCACACGGCTGTCTCCAGTGCAGCGCTGCTGCTGATCGCAGCGCTGTACGGGTAAATAGATCACGCCGTCTAACAGTCTCCCGAGTGGCAATAGCCACTCGGAGACTGAAGGCGGGGTGGAGCTCCGCCCCCCAAGCAGGAGATGCGCGCGCAGCCTGCGCGGCGTTAGGCGGTCCTGGGGCTGCCGCCGCGGCCACACCCATCGGCGTGACGCGGTCGGGAAAAAGTTAACAGATTCAGGTATGAGCACAGCCCTGTGCCCTGCTGTGTGAATTCTTCACTTTCCTCTTCATTAGCAATGGCAACGTTGTCGGTTGAGAAACTGTATTATGTGTACCCAGCATGATGTCCTACCATATTATTATACTGTATTATGCATAGCTAAGGGAGACCTTTCAGGAATCCACCCCTTAAAAATCCTGGGTTTGCCCCTGATAGCAGTATCTGGATGGAGCACTCTCCTCTGTCTCTTGCCATGAGCAGATGGTTACATATCTGAATGAGAGCAGTTTCAGTGCTGTGAATGGGCCAGAACTGTTGTTTTGTAAGATTTTGGCTTCTAGCTGGAGGTATACAGCTTTTTCCATTAGCTTACCCAGAAAGGAAAGGTTAGAGACAGGTCTGTAGCTGGTCATTGCATCTGGGTCCAGGGAGGGTTCACCATTAAGGTAGATTACCAGTGGCGTAGCTAAGGAGCTGTGGGCCCCGATGCAAGTTTTACAATGGGGCCCCCCAAGCACTCTATACATAACAATTCTTATGCCGCACCAAAACCTGCCAATGGCTACTACAGTGTCAGAGGTGCAAGAAGGGGATGGGAAACAGCTTGATAATGATTATCACTATTCAAAGTATCTATAGAGGTGATTATTATGAGCACAGGACCAATAGATAGCTAATACTGTAGTTGAGGGAGGGCCCTCCAGGGCTCCTCTGGCCCAAGGGCCCCGATGCGGTTGCAACCTCTGCAACCCCTATTGCTACGCCCCTGTAGATTACTTTGGTTTTTGTGCATGTAAAGCACAGCCATTCCAAAACATTTGTATTAGAAACTTAAATAGAGATATCACAGTTGTCTGATTCTTTATTTAGTTTTGAAATGCAAACTGAGTTACAAAGGTCTCTTGCCTTTGTACAGCTCAAGCAGCAATGTGACAATTTTTGGGCCGTTTATACTCCTACTTATGCAACTCAAGTTCTATGTAAGTTTTGGAATTTTATAGAGATTCAAAAGATGTCAAAGCTCTATGCATATTAGTATGTGGACAGAGTATATTATAATAGTAGTGAATATGGCTTGATACTAGGGATGAGCAGAAACTACACCAGTGCGAATTTACGCATCGTAGTTCGCATCTACACATCATAGTTTGTAGGTGAGGTTTCAAAACTACGCTTACAAATTTACGCATAGCGAAGTACCGCTAGGCGTAGTTTAAGTAACATGTGTATTGCGAAGTAAACTACGAAATGCGTTACTCGCGTCTATTTTTCCGCGTACGATTGTATGCTTACAAAATTACATATTGGAAAGGGGAATGTACGCATAGAAGAGTTCCTGATGAAAGCATTTACAGAGGAATTAATACGGAAGTTTTTCCGCATAAGGGCTTAAGCACTACGCTTCGCACTACGCGTAATTGTGCATTTTAACGTGTAGTCTACAAAATGCATAGGAAGCGAATATTTGATTTCGAAGCTGCAGTTTGGCGAAAAGTAATTGCGTAAAACTATGCGTAATACTTGGCGGACTACGACCATCCCTGCTTAATACAAACCAATTCAATATATGGGCATAGGCCGGATTTCCTAAATTATGGAAGCTAAATTATGTCAATTAGCATTGTGCTGAACTTGCGACCAAAATGTCCTATCTCTGCCCAAGGTGGTTCCCCAACCCATCTCACTGTATAGGCCCACAATATAAAGAGAAGATGTCAGCGAAATTCAGAATTGAGGATATATTTCTTCTTTATGTTATCCCAGGCCTGTTTTTAAAATAATGTGGGAGGGAGTGAAGTGGGCCAACAGGGCAAGTTATAAGCCTTGTAAACATGGCCAAGGCCAATCTTCTAGAGGGGTTCCTAATCTGTGGACGCATCTGCATCCTATGAGAGCCCTAACCTTGTAGGGTGCAGTCTGACATTGGGGGGGGGGGGGGGGAAGAGAACCACCAGCAGATTCCCCATTCCCCCCGTACCTCTGCACGCTCCAAAACATTTGACTGGGCAAATACACAGAGAAAAAATTAAAGGGACCTGGGCTCAAAACTCACAGATAGTCTAACACAACATCCCAAAATAAACTAGATTGTTGGTGCCACATATCCAACAGACATGTAGGTTAAATCCCTCAGCCGGCATTAAGGCCAATCTCCTAGAGGGGTCCCTACGCTAACAGTTGAAGCATCTGCATCCTACACATACAATGAGCTTGTCCACGATTGAACATACACAGTCCTATTTTTCTTTCCCAATATACTCCCACTCCTACAATCGAAAGCACTAGTTCAGCACTTTTAATTCCCTTCTCTGTCCCCCTCCTCCTCCTCCTCCTTCTTCATGCTTATCAGCTGAAGAATTTGCAACATACTTTACTGATAAAATTGACAAAATCCAAAGTAGTTTTTTCATGCAACCCTCAAATTCCATCTCCACCCCACTCATCGATTGCTCTCTATCTGCCTTCTTTCCACTCTCTGAACAATATCTCTCCTCTCTAATCTCCAAATCCCATCTAACCACCTGTTCTTTTAATCCTATTTCCTTCAGTCTCATTCAGCAACTATCTTTATCCTTCATGCCTGTTCTAACATCGCTATTTAACCTATCCCTCTCTACTGACAACTTTCCATCCTCACTCAAAAAGGCTGTTATGATACCGCTACTTAAAGAGACTCTGAAGCGAGTCAAAATTCACGTTTTCACTTCTATTTATGTTAAGCACTATATAGCTAGTGCTAAACCGCCGCATCCCCGCGGCATAACGAGGGGTTTACACCCCCCAAATCCCCTGTACAAAATCCATAACTTTCTTGGTCGTGGATTTTGCTGCTCATGAAGGCAGAGCTTTGAGCTGCAGCTCTGCCTCCATTCGTGTCAATCTGCCCGCGGATCTCTGCCTCTCCCCACCCCTCTCAGTGAAGGAAGATTGAGAAGGGCGGGGAGAGGCAGCAATCAGCAGGGATTCACGTGCGAAGAGGCAGAGCTACAGCCCTAAGCTCTGCCTCAAGCAGGAAGCTCTCCCTGGAGTTAGACAAGTGGATTTGGGGGGTATAAACCCCTCGTTTTGCCACGGGGATGCGGTGGTTTAGCACTAGCTATAGTGCTTTACATCAATAGTTTCTTACTTGAATCAGATGTTTTCTCCACATCCTTTGGGAGTAAAAAAAAAAAAAGTTTCACTTACCTGGGGCTTCTACCAGTCCCATGCAGCTATCCTGTGCCCGTGTAGTCACTCACTGCTGCTCCAGTCCCCCGCCGCCAGCTAGTTTTGTTTTTGCCAACCTCGGGGTCGGCGGGCCGCATTGCATACATTTTTACGCATTCCCGCTGGTGCAGGAACATTAACACATACATTTTTACGCATTGAACCTCTAACGCGTAAAAATGTATGTGTTAATGTTTCTGCACCAGCGGGAATGCTTAAAAATGTATGCAATGTGGCCCACCGACCCTTAGGTCGGCAAAAACAAAACTAGCTGGCGGCGGGGACCGGAGCAGCAGTGAGTGACTACGAGGGCACAGTCTCGGCAACTTAATCAACTCATTTGGGTTTCAATACCACTGACATGCAGATAATACACAACAGGGGTGCATAATAATTCGGCGCCGCTCAGTCCGAATGACGGCTCTCACCGCTGCCGCTAAACTCCGAGGTGGCGTTAAATACTATTTCCCCTCCGAGTTGTAACAACTCGGAAGGAGATGTAATTACGGCTACGCTCCCTGTGCAGCATAGCATTGCTGCTATGGGGCAGCCAGTTTCGGCGCGCGGCTCTCGGAGCCGCACGCCGAAATCAGCTGATTTGAGGTCCCAGACCTTAACTCCCTCCTCACGCAAGTACCTAGCTGCGTGTCTGTCCTCTTTTATGACCTCTGCTATATCCTCCCTTTCATGAGCACAACAGAAATAATCATTTTTCCACCGTCTCTGTCCATCTATCTGCCTGATATAAAAATAAATGTTAATAACACCCCTATCACTTCAGTTCCCAAAGTACCATGCTTAGAGGAATATTTGACTTCTCGCTCTCATTTAGCGTAGTATGGATACAGAAGCACCAAAAGGATAAAATAATCTAAAAAGTTTAAAACATGAGGAGGAAATGGTGGACTTAAATCCTCCAAGTAGACACAAAAATTGCCAAAGTGTTAGCCAAATACAACAAGTTTATTTACATACTCCTGGGGACAATGCAAAGCATTACACAGGTTTGATCCCGCTTCATCAGGCAATAACAACGGAGCAATAGCATACGTGGTCAGTAGAAGAGCCAGGCACCTCTGTCAGAGGAAATGACAGAGGTGTCTGACACTTCTACTGACCACATATGCTATTGCTCCATTGTTATTTGCCTGATGAAGTGGAATCAAACCTGTGTAATGCTTTGCATCGTCCCACGGAGTATGTAAATTAACTTGTTGTATTTGGCTAACACATTGGCAATTTTTGTGTCTGCTTGGAGGATTAAGTCCACTACTGCCTCCTCATGTTTTAAACGTTTTAGATTCTTTTATCCTTTTGGTGCCTCTGTATCCATACTACGCTATATTAAGTCCACCACTGGTGGAGGGGTGTTACCCCCTTTTTTTTCCTCATCTATGGAGAGCGACTTCTTAATCCTGAGTGGGGTCAGGTCTAATCTCCCCACCTGCCTATACAGTGGTTGCTTTGGAGGTAACCCTGCTTTGTGAGTATAGCTCATTACTGTATCATACTTCATTTTAACTATCAGTACATACTACACTATATTTGGCTCTTGGTGTCCCCACTCTGTGTTCTCTCTCTCATTTATTCCTCACATTCACTTCATAACCAGCTCCTGTTATCTCCAACTCAAAAATATATTTAGCATACAACCTTTTCTTCATCAAAATGCAACTAAAATGCAAGTACATGCTCTTCTTTTTAGTTTGGATTAATGTAACAGTATACTATTTTGTGGACTATCAACTTACAGACTTGCATTGCTCCAATCCCTACTGAACTAGGCTGCTAAACCCATTCATCTTCCTTCTCACTCTGCTGCTCCTGTCTGTCAAGCTCTACGTTGGCTGCCAATTAACCAGAGGATCTTTTTCAAACTCTTAAGCCTCATCTACACGTGTAGATGAGGCAGCGATCCGGTGGCTCGATTAGCCGCCGGATCGCCTCTTCCGCGGCCCCGCTCGCCGCGCGTGCGCCAGAATCAATACCCGCTCGATTCCCGCTCGTCCCCGCGCCGCTTATCTTCCGCTCGATTCCCTGCCATTGTCCCCTCGCGGGGAGCAAGCAGGGAATCGGCGGTGGGGAGATACGAGTGTAGATGCGGCTTTAAACCTTACCTACAAAGCTCTCCACAATACATCTCCTTACTAGTTTCCAGATACCAACCCAACCTCAATGTCAGTTCTGCACACAACCTTCTTTTGTCATCCTCTAAAATCACCTCTTCGCATTCACATATACAAGATTTCTCACATGCTTCACCACTCCTCAGGAATCCTTTTCCACAACACATCTGTCACTCTCCAACCTTTGATATCTTTAACCTCTTAAAGGGAACCAGAGATGAACGATCTCTGAAAAATGAAAAAAGATGTTATACATACCTGGGGCTTTCTCCAGCTCCATAAGCCTGGATCGCTCCCACGCCACCATTCTCCGCTGCCTCTATCGCTGGTCCTGGGTCCTGTCACTTCCGTTGGACGTAACCAGTTGTACGCATGCGCAGGGGCTCCCTCCGGCTTTGTACGCATGCGCCTGCACAGTACGGAGGGAGCGCACTGCGCTTGCGTCGACTGGCCGAAAAGACGGGACCCGGTACCGGCGGACAGAGGCAGCGGAGGACGGTGGCGTGGGAGCGATCCAGGCTTATGGAGCTGGAGGAAGCCCCAGGTATGTATAAAACTGGTAAGTAGTTCGTCTCTGGGTCTCTTTAAGGACAGTGGTGTTAAACCCCCCTAGTGACTAGGCCATTTTTACTAAATGGGCCACTGCAGCTTTAAGGCCTAGCTGCAGGGCCGCACGTCAGCACACAAGTGATCCCCCCCCCCCCCACACACACACACACACCTTCTTTTTCTCCCCACCAGAGTTTTCTGTTGGTGGGGTCTGATCGCTCCCCCAGTTTTTTTGTAAATATTTTTTTTTCCATTATTTTTCCCTCCCTCCACCAGTCAGCCTATCACAGCGTCCCCAGGGGGACAGCCGTGTCACTCGGCTGTCCCCTGTACAGCGCTGCCTTAGATCGCAGCGATGTACATAGTTATTAGACGGTGGTTTCGCCGTCTAACAGTCTCCGCTGGGAGACTGAAGTCGAAACGGAGCTTCGTCATCAGAGCAGGCTCTCCTGCAAGCCCCATAGGAAGCCATTCACGCGAATTGATGTGGAGTGGTTCTGGGGCTGCCGCTGCGTTCACGCCAATTGGTGTGGAGCGGTTGTCAAGAGGTTAAAGGAACAGTAACAAACCAAGTGTTCTCAAATGACAATGTACAAATAATATCTAAGTAGTTGCATAAACATTTTCCTACGTTTCATGTTAAATATCAGAGGCAAAAGCTGTAATTCACTGTGTGTAGATTTTAGCTACGTTTGGAGTGTCTCATTTGCATAGGTGAATCTCTGCAGTCTGACATGCTAAGATCAATGTAATATTGAAGCAGAGTTATATGAAATGCCTCTGGTGTCAGGTTTAACATACTATTACAAATATTTATGTTGTACATAAGATACATTTCCTCTGCTTTTTACAGACAGCTCTCAGAGACAGGCAGCTGCAGTGAGAGCTTTCTTTCACACACAGGATTTAGCGCGAGGGAATCCCCCATCCACTCATGGTTCACTCAGCCGTCAGATTTGACGACACTGAAGTGTGAAAGGAATTTAATAACAGTAAACAAAGAGATAAGCATTGAAATGTATATACCCGTACTTAACAGCACTTCCCAAACTATTCTATCTTAACTGAAAAAACATGTTAATCGATAGTGTTCCTTTTAAACCCTCCCTCAAAACTCAAGTTTTTCGATAAGCACATGCTCTACCTTAGGCCATTGCCTCTGCCCGAGTTGTACTCCTTAGTTACTTGATAACCTACCTAAAAACGCACTGCCTTTGGGCATGAATATTGTATGCTACCCTACCTCTGTGCTACCCCCCCCACAATATTCCTTTAGATTGTAAGCTCACAAGGGCTGGGCTCTCAGCCCTTTTGTGAATTTGTTATACATTTTATTCATCGTGTAACTTTTTTCACTTTAATTACCAATTCTGTATTTTGTACCAATTCTGTATTTTGCATATTGGTATACACCATTGTCTGTATTATTATGTACCCCATTGTTTGTTTTTTACCTTGTACAGTGCCACATACATTATGTTGGCGCTTTATAAATCAATAATAATAATAACTAAAATAATAATAATACACAACATCTAAAGAAGTCCATAGAAATCCAAGCCATGTTTAAGCACCTGGACAATGCAGACATGGCCATGCAACTGCTGGAGATATCTTTACTGGGAAATAATCTAATGAATAACTCGAGTATGCCAAAGCCTCAGTCGGCCAAGTTGGGTTTGATGGGATGAATGCCTGTGAGCACACAGTTCATATCACACTTGTTAGCTTGTATAATCTTCACTAGGGAACATCAAGTGACTCTGTGTTGTGTTCAGGACATCCATGTGTCACCTCTATGGAACCACAGGTCATTGTTATAAGAAACTCTCTCTCTAGCTTTGGCAGTATAGCTTGTATGCCTTTCTTTTCTGTCAGCACTATTATGAACCGCATCAGTTAACAGAAGTCTATAATATTAAGGCAGTATCTGTGATCTAATAGATTTTCCAATCCGTTCACCTGCCATCAGCAGGTATTATAACACATACAGATGCACAGATGACTTCTGTGTCCTATCAGATTTGTCACAAGTACAAACGCAGAAGCACATGGAGCAACTTTTTCCCATTGTGAGTTTAGCACTAATGCATTCCTTATGTTAGCAGCCAGAGCCAAGTCTGAGCATACACAGAGCCATACAAGTAATGTAACAAACAGCTGGTAAAATATTGGAGCTTGAGCAGCCAAGACAGGAAAAAATATGTTTCTTTCTCGATTCACTTAACATCTGATCTGGTACAATGAAGGCTGTAGACTTGTGTCTATAAACAGGAAACAGCTGACATAGTACAGTGTGTTTTCAGAGCAGGTCAGAGCCATATTTAAATCTTCTTTCATGCGATGAGATGCTTGTTAAAGAGACAGCACCACCGTATAGCGAGCTTAAACATGATACAGGAAAAGTTGCATTAGTTTTGCTTAGTCCACTTGGAAAATGGAGTTTCCTTCCTATGACTGCCAGTGAAACTATCCAACACGCCGGATAGAAATTCTTGGTTAAATGACGCTGTCAAATATTAGTAATTCCATCAGCATGTAGCACCCCACCCTTTGTTTCCGTTTCAGAAACATTCTTATTTCTTATGCAATAAGGTATTATTAGATACAAATGTCCTTGTAAGTCTGTGTCACAGTCATTTTTTCCCCATTAATGTATGGCATCTTATGGGAGTGCTCATAAACTAGTGGTACTAGGACTGATTCCAAGGCTATATGGCTTCCTGCCCATATTACAGAATGCATGAATGTTCCAGACAAGGCACACCAAAAGCCCTCATACAGATCAGTGCCTAGTTCCGTGCTACAAAGCATAAATCGCCAGCGCCCTCTGCTGGATGCAGGGAAGAGTGCAGACTTCAGAACAATACAGGTTTTAAAATACAAATACACACCCTAGTGGTATAAATTGGTCTTATACTAGTGATGTCATACTGCTAAAATAGTGACACTACACTATAGCGATGAATTCATTACTATGGGCTACAAGAGTAGCATGAATATAGCTTTCAGATTATATCTCTACAGTTACTGAGTAGTTTTGGCACAATATGACAAACATATTACATTAAGAAGACTGAGTTGTGATAAAATAAAAATCTACGAATATGCAGATTTCTACTTACCTAGGTAAATAAAGAAATGGAGCCTATCCAAACCAAGAGCTGTCAGCTGGATATTTAACAAGACAATTGAAGTGAGAGGGATATGGAGTCTGCTATATGTATTTCCAGTTGCCTGGCAGTACTGCTGATCTATTTGGCTGCAGTATCGTCTGAATCCCACCAGAAACAAGCATGCAGCTAATCTTAGCAGATCTGACAATAATGTCAGAAACACCTGATCTGCTGCATGCTTGTTCAGGGTCTATGGCTGAACGTATTAGAGGCAGAGGATCAGCAGGATGGCCAGGCAACTGGTGTTGCTTAATGAAAGGAAATAAATATGGCAGCCTCCATATCCCTCTCATTTCAGGTTCCATTTAACCAGTAGCTAGAAACCCTGATTGGCTATATATAAAGCAAACCTCTTATGCTGGGTCCTCAGTTCAAATCCCATCCAGGGTACTATCTGCTTTGAAAATGTTCACAAAGATGCAGCCCAAGCACTGTCTCCTTTTATTCCCATGCAGTATAGCCATCAGAACAAAGACAACTCCAGCATGATGTACAAATCACACCTGGTGCCGTTGCTTGTGCTGCGGTGGACGGGAGTGGGGTGACCAGGGGAAAGTAGGACGGTACAACAGACGTTTTGTGCTAGTGCAGCGCTTGCTCACGTGCTGGTCCTGGGCCCATCATGCTGGAGTTGTCTTTGTTCTGATGACTATACTGCATGGGAATAAAAGCTTGGATCCACTTTAGGGAGACAGTGCCCGGGTTGCATCTTTGTGTACATTTACCTTGAGTGTCTTCTCCATACTTACCAGCAGCACGTCATCCAGCACTACCCAGGCTGTCTGTGCTAACAGGTGGCACTCATTCGATGTTTGCAGCATATACTGTGGCATAGCTCTCCCCCTATTTACCGAGTGCCAAGCAATTTTTTTCTTTTTGTACAAAACTATCTGCATGGAGTTTGTATGTTTTCCTCGTGTCTGCGTGGGTTTTCTCCGGGCACTCTGGTTTCCTCCCACATTTCCAAAACCAATGAATTGGCCCTAGACTATAAAGCATACACTACACGATACATACATAGGCATATGACTATTGCAGGGATTACATTGTGAGCCCCTCTGGGGTACAGTTAAATGACAAGACAATATACTATGTACAGCGCTGCAGAAGATGTTGGCGCTATATAAATACTAAATAATAATAGATACTTACCCAAGTAATGGGTAGCCTTTGGATACTCCACAGGCTTCCTAGATCATCCTCAATCCCTCTGCTGTTGCCCAAGACCCTCTTTTTTCTCGATCTATGTGGCGCTAAATTGACTTGCATCGTCAGTGAAGCCTCTGCAATATCTAGAGGCTTCCCTCTATTTTAACATTTTGTTCCAGTTTCAGGTAAGCTTTAGCTCTGTCCTTGGGTCAAGGGAGATCTGCATGTTTGTAGGTCATTACTAGGAACACTGGAAGAAAAAGTTTTACTTCTATAAAACTGCATTGTGCAGAATAGCAGCATAAAAAAGCCAACCACTAAGTGACTGATGATTTCTCAAGACAAGTGCAGAGAAAAGCACAGCAAAAGTGCAGCAGTTGTTTACAGCAGCCAATCAGAGTCCTTATCTTATTCAACTAGTGAAACCGGTTTGGTTGCTCTGAGCAGAAGAAAACAGACCTGCTGCAATTAATAGCAATTTACTACTGGTACATGCATGTTCACAGATAAATCCAGGTATATTCCCCTGATGTTATTTGCGTGTACGGTATTTACTAGTACTTCTAAAAGCTAAGTGCTTTAAAATCAATTAAAGTACAAAATGAACTATCAGAAAACATATCCAATAGGGACAAAATTGTCCAGCCAATACTTGAAGTGGCAGAAGGATGTGACCAAGATCTGATGTACCAGAATTTAGGATTCTGCATCGTACCCTTGACCAGCCAAATCACAAAGCAATTTCACAAACTGCCCAGCCAGTTTCCAATGTTTTCATGAATTTCGGACTTTGGCCATTCATTTTAGAACAAGATCAACTAGTTCTAGAAAGTCTAATGTCCCTAATATAGTCGAAGGGCTTGTTCACACTAAGTGAGTTTTGCATTTTTTTTTAAAATGCGGGCGAACTAGTGTGAATAAGCACCACTGAAATAGAGTATGATCACAATATCCCTGCATTTTGCATGTGTGGTACAAGAAAGAAAAGATCAGAACAGTACATTTCAGATAAACCTGCAATGCGCAAGATCCACGCTGCGCAATAATTATATCATGTCTAGAGAACACCTATAAATATGGTTAAACATTAGAAGGCTTTTGTATGGATATAAGGGATACAGCTGCGCTATTGGCCTTAGCTTCTAATGGATCATTTACAGTACATATAAGAGCCTGTCAAACATCATGTCTGTAATTCCATGAAATAAACAGCCAACAGTAGGGCATGGCTATTATTCCAAATATTGAGTCTTGTATAGGGGGCCACTAATAATACAATCTTTTTATTCCAATCTTACCACTTCTATGTAATACAAGGGACTACCTAAAATATCCATTCAATATATCTTTACTCAGCCTATTTACCCCTCTACTACATAGATTTGGGGATATTATTCATGAGTGGGCACCTTAATCGCAGATAAGCCCACAATGAACAAATTAACCTACATTTGTAAAGTGCATTTCTCCCACAAGGCTTTATGTGTGTTGTAGGTGTCCTCCAGTCATAGACTGATATGCCTGCCTTAGTCCAGAGCCAGTTTTTAAGGGGAACCAGAGACGCCGGAATCGTAAAAAGAAAAAAAGATTTTATACATACCTGGGGCTTCTTCCAGCCCCATAAGCCTGCATCACTCCCACGCTGCCATCCTCCGCTTCTTGGATCGCTGGTACCGGGTCCCGTCACTTCCGGCGGACGCGGGCAAATGTCCGCATGAGCAGGGGCTCCCTCCATACCCTTACGCGTGCGGCTGCGCAGTATGCAGCTGCACGCGTACGGGTATGCCGGGAGCCCCTGTGATGCGGACAATTGTCCGCGTGCTGCTGCCGCCGACTGGCCGAAACTACGGGACCCGGTACCGCCGGATACAGGAAGCGGAAGAGGGCGGCGTGGGAGCGATCCGTGTGTATGGGGCTGGAGGAAGCCCCAGGTATGTATAAAATCTTCTTTCTGGGGCCTCTGGTTCCCTTTAAGGGGAAAGCCAGTTAACCTACCAGTATGTTTTTGGGATGAGGGAGCATACCCGTATAAGCATGAGGTGAAGGGAAGGGGACTGCGGGGCACAAGTGCTAGCCGCTAAAATACTCTGCTACCCACCAGGGCTTCCTTGAAGGAGTATATTGTGCTAACTGGCTGTTTTTTAAAACGAGTGATTTTATGGAAGCGGTGCATATGTACAGTATATACTCAAATACAAGCCGACCTTCATGTATAAGTCAAATCCAATATTCAACACTCTTAAAGGATACCACAACTGACATGTGGCATAATGAGATAGACATGTGTATGTACAGTGCCTAGCACACAAATAACTAGGCTGTGTTCCTTTTTTTCTTTCTCTGCCTGAAAGGGGTAAATATCAGGTATGTAAGTGGCTAACTCAGTCCTGACTCAGACAGGAAGTGACTACAGTGTGACCTTCACTGATAAGAAATTCCAACTATAAAACACTTTCCTAGAAGAAAATGGCTTCTGAGAGCAAGAAAGAGATAAAAAAGGGGGAAATTCTTATCAGTGAGGGTCACACTGTAGTCACTTCCTGTCTGAGTCAGGATTGAGTCAGCCACTTACATACCTGATATTTACCTCTTTCAGGCAGAGAAAGAAAAAAAGGAACACAGCATAGTTATTTGTGTGCTAGGCACTGTACATACCCATGTCTATCTCATTATGCCACATGTCAGTTGTGGTATCCTTTAAGCTGGAATTTTTAATTGACTTAAGTACAAGTCTATGGCTGCACTTGGGGCTCAGGAGGGGTTAATGACTGCACTGCATACACTATTGCAGCCATTAACCCCTCCTGTCCCTAAAGTACAGCCAATACCAAGGCCACCAAGTGCTGCAATTATTCACTCCCTTTTATGCAGCGCAGCCCCCCCCCCCCCCCCCCCCTTTTCCTTGTTAATTGTTGTGGCCAGGACTTTCAGACCTGTGTTTTCTTGCCATTTCCTTTTCTCAAAGTATCACTTACCACAGGGTGAATTGCTGCAAATGGGAGTGTCCCTATTAGTACACACATTACTCAGTGTGCTTTGTTGCCGGTGACTTGTGTATAAGTCGACCCCTATACTCTTATGAAGTGAATCAGACCTAAATTTCTAGACTTATACTCGAGTATATACAGTATTATATCAGCGCTGGTGAAGATCCTGGTGGTACGCAGCAGAAGATTCCTGCACACCTTTTTCTTATCTGGTTACATAAGCGCGGCTCTGTGATTGCTCTTCCTAATGATACTGGACATGTTCATCAGTCTCCAAAATGTAAGTGAATAGCGACATTTGAAGCTTGTTCTCACCATAACATCAGTGATCTCTACACAGTGTCATGTGCAATCTATATTCACGAGCTGACATACAGCTTTCATATCTACAAGCTTTGTACACTATCCTTGCATCAACATCCAATGCTTACCATTCTAGTATGGAAAGCAATTTACTTATTATTCCCTTTTTTAAGTTGATCTGTTGTATCGACCAGAATGTAAAAAACACCAGTCCATCATGTGCTTATGGGTATAGAGCCATATGGAGCAAACTATTTCTATAAACTGTACAGTGGTGTAGTAAATGCATAAATGTATGCAACGTTATCTGGAGCTGTGACTGCATGTGGTTATCCTGCAAACTTGGAAAACTAGCATTCCACTGATCATCTCTACTGTAATCAGAATTCATACAAACCACACGACCCATGATTTATCACTGCCCCATATTCAGTGCAGTCATTACTGGAAAAGTAGTGTGTATTTTATTGGAGACAATACAGCCAATAGGTTCGTGTTTTCTGAAAGTTAGTGGAAGTGGGCACATACCATCATTGAGCATTGTGCCCTCTTCTGAGTACTTCATCCCATGTAGCTCACTATGGGAGGGGAGCTAAGCCTGGATGCCACCCACTCCTAATACAAGGGGGCTCGGTCCTGACTGGACACTCACATTGTCCAGTCTGGGCCGAGCCCCCTTGGGTGAGTGGGAGCCTGGCAGTCCATACTATGTCACCCACCCCTAACTGGACACTCACATTGTCCAGTCTGGGCCGAACCCCCTTGGGTGAGTGGGAACCTGGCAGTCCATACTATGTCACCCACCCCTAATACAAGGGGGCTCGGCCCAGACTGGACAACATGAGTGGGAGCCTGGCAGTCCATACTATGTCACCCACCCCTAATACAAGGGGGCTAGGCCCAGACTGGACAGTGCGAGTGGGAGCCTAGCACTCCATACTATGTCACCCACCCCTTATACAAGGGGGCTCGGCCCAGACTGGACAATGTGAGTGGGAGCCTGGCAGTCCATACTATGTCACCCACCCCTAATACAAGGGGGCTCGGCCCAGACTGGACAACATGAGTGGGAGCCTGGCAGTCCATACTATGTCACCCACCCCTAATACAAGAGGGCTAGGCCCAGACTGGACAGTGCGAGTGGGAGCCTAGCACTCCACACTATGTCACCCACCCCTTATACAAGGGGGCTCGGCCCAGACTGGACAATGTGAGTGGGAGCCTGGCAGTCCATACTATGTCACCCACCCCTAATACAAGGGGGCTCAGCCCAGACTGGACAACATGAGTGGGAGCCTGGCAGTCCATACTATGTCACCCACCCCTAATACAAGGGGGCTAGGCCCAGACTAGACAATGTGAGTGGGAGCCTGGCAGTCCATACTATGTCACCCACCCCTAATACAAGGGGGCTCGGCCCAGACTGGACAATGTGACTGTGAGCCTGGCAGTCCATACTATGTCACCCACCCCTAATACAAGGGGGCTTGGCCCTGACTGGACAATGTGAGTGGGAGCCTGGCAGTCTATACTAACAGAAAACACAACACTGGAGCACAAGTATATGAAATGGTAAATACCACAGCTCTTTCATTCAAGGGAAGCCCCAAAAACAGCTTGCTTGGTGTACTTAAATTACACCTGAACTAATAGGGATATAGTGGCTGCCATATTTATTTCCTTTTAAACAATACCAGTTCCCTGGCAGCATAGCTGATCTCTTTGGCTGCAGTAGTGTCTGAATCGTACACCCAAAACAAGCATACACCTAATCCAGTCAGACTTCAGTCAGAGCACCTGATCTGTGTGCTTGTTTAGGATCTATGGCTGAAGGTATTAGAGACAGAGGCTTAGCAGGCAAACCAATCTGCATTGTTTAAAAGGAAATGCATAGGACAGTCGTCATATCCCTTTCAGTTCAGGTGTGCTTTAAGAATTAGAGGTGAGAAAAATTGACCTAGAACAGCTTCTACCAGACATAGAGGTGTTGTGAATATGTGCATGAATATGTTAAGCTAGCTAGCTGTGACATCAGTTACCACACCTGGGTGTACTGTTTGTAAGGTTACCTGCAAAACATGTACTGCTGCTGGGATTTGAACTCCGGTCTGAGAAACATATCTCTAGAATATAGGAGGTATTCAATAATCAGCTAAAGTATACCTATAAGGATAGAAATATGCAGTTTTTAGCGCTGAAAACACACACACACACACACACAATTTAACAGATGCCCTTATTGAGTTGCTTACTGAAAATATCTGCACACAGGAACTTTACATTTGCTTCTTAAAGCACTGGATGCAGCCTGCAGTCACTGGCCAGAGTTATGCATTGCTGTTATAATGTAGATGTGTATTTCATTGTGCAGCATACATTAGCTGAATAGAACAAATTGCTCATAATTGTACTTGGAAATACCAATCTGCAGCACAGTAGTGCTCACAGAGTTCAGTGAACTTTACTAATAAAAGAAAGAACCATCTCAAATGCTACTGGCTTTCCCCGAAAATAAGACAGTGTCTTATATTAATTTTTGCTCTAAAAGATGTGCTAGGGCTTATTTTCAGGGGATGTCTTATATTTATATTAGGAAGTGTCTCTCAGCAGAAGATTTACTGTTCCTTTGTAATGTCATGTTCATGGATTTGCAAGTATGCTACTGTACTGATCAGGCACCTGCCCTGTCATCCCTGCACACAACTGATAACCTTGCTCTGTGCTGGGATGACAGGACCGGTGCCCGATTGGCACTGCACCATTGTGTCCCCACTTACTGGCTGCCTCTTCCTCCTCTTTAACTTCCGCTAGGGCTTATTTTTGGGGTATGGCTTATATTTCCAACATGCTCAAAATTCCAGCTAGGGCTTATTTTCAGAGTAGGTCTTATTTTCAGGGAAATAGGGTATTTAGGATGCAGGAGAAGTGTGAACACTATGAAAGTGCCTCTTTTAAAGACACCAACTTTTGCAGTTATTTTCCTCGTTTCATCTTCAGAAACACTATACAGTGTGTATGTATGTATATAATATATATATATATATATATATATATATATATATATATATATATATATATATATATATATATATATATATATATATATATATATATATATATTTATTTAATATATGAAAAATTCAAAATGAAATTGCACATGCAGCACAACAGTGATTTTACTTGTGTGTATGTACCACAGATGTGTTCAGTTTTTCCCCAGTTATGAAAAAAAGTGGATTGAAAACTGAGAAAATTGCTTGAGTGTATATATTACAAAATGTACGATCTACAAAAATCCACCAGTCCCAATCAACTAATATCGAAGAGAAACATGATGTCCAATCGGATTTCTCGCTCGGATAAAAAAAAAAAAAGAAATTTTTTTTTTTGATTTTGCGGGACAACCTATCGTCTTTATCGAATTGCCATAAAATCGGATAATTGCATTTGTTGTAGCCACCTTTAGAGACACCTGCACCTAAGATTCAAATAACTAACCACAGGGTTCCCACTATCTAGAGACAGGAATGGCATAAGGACAGACTGCTGGGAATCCAGAGAAAAACAACAATGACGCAGATGAAAAACAGACGCCCATCGCTGCCATGAGTAATGTGGTTGTAAACAAAAAAAAATGATTAAAATGTTTGTTTGTTTTTAAACGCCTTTTGGATCTACTAACCAGTTGTCAGAGTAATTGTTTTCCTATGCTGCAATGGATTGACATTCACTGCAACATCAGACCCATAAAGTAGTGAAGCAAGAGTATGGTATGGATAACCGCCTCAGGACTTCACAGGAGTAATCGTAATGTTTATCTTCAGAAAGTTCCCGGACAAATGCACATTCCAAATGTTACTTCTGCCTGCCTGTAACAACTCGCGCAAGAAATGACAAACAATTCTAACTTGTAAACTGCCAAGAGATAAATGCTTTGCACTAATTCAATAATTCAGAGTAACAATAAGAGTTCTTAAAAAAGAAATTTATTAATATGTTACAAATATAGGCATCTGTATATAGATGTGCATCTTCTTCCTTGCTGGAGAGCGCTACATGAAGGGCCTGATTTACTAAAACATCTCCAGGGATCTCCAGTGAGGATATTACAAGAAATCCAGCAGACCTGGACTGGACACTTATTTACAAACCTTCTGGTATTCAGTGGTCAAAGTATTGCAACCCTCACATGCACCATACTGAGAACTAGCCAGGGATGCTGAAAGGCTGAATATTAGCAGTTGTGTGATTGCAGTCCCATTCAAGCTCCAAAAGAAACATTTATAAAAACAAAATCAAAAAACAAACCTATAAAAATGCAGGATGGAAAGAAATCCCAAAGCCACTAATTCACGAGAGACACTCTAGGTGTGATCTGATATGACCCTGAGGAGGGTGGCAAACAGGGCTGTGAGGTTGCAGTCATGGAGTTGGAAGCAATAATTATGTCCCTGTAGTCGCAATTGGCAAAAATTTAGTGACTCCAAAGTAAACCCCGAAAGTGAACATAAATTTATAAGATAAACAATGGTTTCTATCCTTCTGCTTCTAAAAATGACTTATCAGTTATGAATATGTTTAACACGCCACGTACACGTGGTTATCTCATGTCACCCCGGGTACACTTTAAACTTCACAAATACTGTAATGGTCATAGTAAAGTATTTCTCTGATGTAAGAATAAAGCGTAGGTATAGTTTTACCAGAGTGACATGCAGCTTAGATAATATGTAACCTGACATTCTTACATAATTCTAATCTAGATCATAGCACATTATAAAAACAGTTTTCACTTTATCTAAGCTGAAATATGTTTCAGTTCATCTGCGTGAAAACACGTGTAACTATCGTTAGGTGTAAGTCCAGCTCATTATGAGTTTCAAATTTACTTGGCTCATGAAGTATTATTAAGTAAATGTAATTCTCATTACATTTTGGCTTAAAGAGACACTAAAGTGAAAAAAAAATATGATATAATGATTTGTATGTGTAATACAGCTAAGTAATAAAACATTAGGAGCATTAGGAGCAGAGACAAAAGTCTAATATTGTTTCCAGTACAGGAAGAGTTAAGAAACTCCATTTGTTATCTATGCAAAAAACCATTGAGCTCCACAACAGAGAGCTCTGTCTTCTGAAGCTTATTATCTCAAGTGTCTGGCACTGTATGGTTTGTTTTTCTGCAGAGGACTGGTCAGAAGTTCACTGGCCTGCTCTGTAAAATCATTTAGAATGCTGAGTAGTGTGTAAACTGCAAATATTAGAGAATGATGCAATGTTATATAAAAAAAACTACATACTTGAAAATAAAAATATGATATTTTCTTTGCTACTAATGTTCTAGTAATTATCCATACTACACAACCAATTCATTATATCATAATTTTTTTCATTTCAGGGTCTCTTTAAGGTACGTACACACGTTATGCTAAACTTGGCTGAGGCGGCCATTCATGGTGTTCATGGTGTGTAGAGGGGTCCCCTGTGTTCGTTTAGAAGATCTGGAATTTTGGGAAACCGCTCCATTGTACACCACATGCTGTTGTCCCTCTTCTCCTGTCCACAGAAACAGAACGCATCACTCTGCTATAGTAGAGTGAGGCATCTGCACAGCACTGAGCCGTCACCCCCCAGCCCAATATCTGTGGCCAACAATTGTGCATGCGTTTGCACCTGAAGTGTTTCTATCATTTAATCAGAATTATACAGTACTTCTACTGTATGTCTTACACATACATTCCCTGCAGATGAGCCCACCTAGTATGTTGTGGAATGCAGAACTGTTACCTACCACCCACAAACCTGGCTTATATATGGTGTGAAGAATGAGTAATAGAGGAAGATTCCCCTCATTTCCCCCGCAAGATTAACTGCACATGGCAAAAAATGAGCATGCCTAGTAGTGTTGCTCCAATTTGCCTCGGGTTCAGTTTCGATTTGTAGTTTCTTTCAAAATAAAATAAAAACCATAGTGACATAGTGTTAGACCCCATCTTTAACAATATCCACGTTCACGTTGGCAGTGACTGGCTTGGACGGCCAACAGGACAGTGCATCAAGTTTTTGGCCAGTAGTTCTTTGGTTTGTTCCCAAAAGCAGAACCCATCTTCATAAAGACTTAAAATTGCTGAGCTTTGGCAGTAATGACACGCCTGGTATGTGGTTTTCTTCCTATCAATGTAGAAAATGAATTACGATACTAGAAACTGTGAAGTCAGAGTTGGAGTTGCAGGTCACGGTGCTACCATGGAGGCAAAGGGGGCTATTGCCTGTAGGGCCCCCAAGGAGTCCCCCTCTCCCCAACTCAACTGTCACTCAGATTTATTTTTTCCCAGGGGCCCCGTTGTTACTAGAACCGGCCCTGTCAGAGGTACCATAACGTAAGCAGTCTGAGTCAAAAGATTTATGCACCGACTCCCCAGCCCTGGTGGCAAATTCTAAGCACCAATTTTTAGTAAATCCGGTCCAGGTTTGCTGGATCCCTTGTAACATCCCCACTATGGCCACTAGGAACTCTATGGAGATACCTTAGTAAATGATGCCCTGTGTTTCATTGCTAATGAGAGAGAGGTTTGGGGTAGTGACCAGCACAGAAACATGAGGGAGATCTGATTGTCATCAGTGGGAGAATGCCCTTCATTGGGGTATAGAATATATATAGTCACAGGTCATATATTCTCGTATCACAAATCCACAATGAAACTTCTCCAACAAGTCAAAACCTATCCGATCACTTTATAGAGATAGCAATACAAGTTCCCATATCTACTGTTTAAAAATATATAATTATAGCTACTATGAAAATGTGCTGATTAATTTGTCTTGGAGAGAACACCTGCTGACCCCGTTCTTTCATCAGTAGACCCATGTAGCAACATGTTACATTGCAAGAACGCCACTGAAGGCATGTACCCATCACACCTCCCTGGCTGAGCATCCTTCTCACCAGCTCTCAGAGCAGGCTTTATATATTAATACTGACATGGTTGCATAGTCGTAGGAGTACTAGGTGGCAGCAGACATGCTCAGTTAACAGTGCTGGAGCGAGGACGGAGGTTTCCCTGTGCAGGCTGCAACTCCATGAGCTTCTTTCCTTGTGCCCTGGCATGTTCCTGGTACCATTCCTGGGGAAACAGAGGTGAAGACGAAAGAGATTCATTAAGCACTATAGTAGGGAGCAGAAAATACAATGGAGCAGATGTAATGAAAACAGGAGATAAAGTGCGATGGTTACTAAGAACAACAAATCACATGGCCCCTTTTGCTTTGTTTTTCTCTGCACCTGTCTGAAAAAACTAGGCTCAATCTAAACATATTTTCTGTTTCCATGACAAAGATGCCTATTGTAACTGAAGCAGACTAATGACCAGAGAGTGTGATCTAGACTGCTAAGTTTACAAAGCCCAGAACTGCAAAGCATATGGGGTTATAAATGACTCCTTAGAGAGGTCACATATGGTCCAATAAAAACCAGATTCAACAGTACAATAAGGCTGAACTGGGCTGAACACAGGAAGTGCTCATTACAATGGACACAAACCATTCAGCACTACATAAATCCTCATCCTTCTTCTTGAGAAAACGTATGAATGTATGTTTTGTAAGCCGAATCTGAAGTTGCAACCTGCTGGGTGTCCGCTTATTGTGAATAGTAAGATGTCTTGCCATCAGTCATTATTTGAGAGATATCTCATCATTATTTGATCCTCTGGCACCTGTACGCTATTCTTGCATTTATAATGCATAAACGTTTAAGGGTACTCTAGTTCATACGCAAATGTATGTATGTACAGGACCAAACACTAGATGAAATGGCACCACACAGATCAGTTCTATGAGGAGGGGATACCTTCTTACACAGCCTTTGCTCCTGTAAATCTGTGTCAGCAGAGACTCCCTAATTTATTTCTGAAGGGTGACAGCCAACCCCCCACTGCTAAAACACTTGGAACCATATTCTAGAGGTAGAAGGCAGTGCCGGAACAAGGTCCTCCACCACCCAAGGCTGAGACACACTGATTGCTATTAGACTAAGAAGCACCCCAGGGCCCACTACACCCCCCCCCCCCCCCACCCCAAAACCTTAATCTCTAGTTATCTGGCTTTCAGTCATGGCTATCCCCTTTCCTTATTTCTCTCTGCTTCAAACACAATAGTGGAATGATAGATAGCGGAGTGAGTTGTGCACCCCCTCCTACACTGCGCTCTGAGGCTGGAGCCTCTCTCGCCTTTGCCTCGGTCCGGCCCTGGCAGAAGACACACAGCACATGAATGGCTTCTGAACCAACCTGGCACAAAGAATCGCTTAGTTGTATGCAGATCAAGTCCATTTATGTGAGATGTGCTCTACTGCAGGAGCCAAGCTCGGAATGGTCCTTTAGTAAATCAGCAGGGGCAGCCATACATGCAGGCATAATCGTCAGGCTATAAGACTTTGTTTCTGGTGTAAGGAGAGAAAGAGGGTACAGCGTGGACACTTATAGGCTTGAGATAAATGAAAGCCACTTTCCAGCAGCCAGGCACCACTACTGCCATCTGGTTATACTGCACAGCTGTCATACTAATAAATGACAGAAAGAGGTTTCTACTTTAAAAATGGTCAGTCATGTTTCACCAGCCAAAAGGACATAGCTTCCCCGTTCCCCATCTCTGGCAGGCCGGCTGTAGCATCATGGAAAATGCATGGATCAAGCTACCAATCTCTCCCCTTCTTGTTCCATTGGGACACACTATACCAAAGTTTTTCTGAGCCTGAAACAAATATGCTCTGGTTGAACTCGATGGATCTGGTTGAACTCGATGGACGTGTGTCTTTTTCAACCCAAATAACTGTGTAACTATGTACAGAAAGAAAAGCCCCACCTGAATCTCTTCTTCATACATCTTCATGCTAAGATCACTTTTGGTTTGGGATCTTCTGCCCACAAAAACAACAGATGCAGCCTAAAAGATAACAAAAAAATGTATAGTGAAAAATTCCTAAATCACAATGATGGAGGGACTGAGGGGGAGGCGGTACAGCGTAGGAGTGATGTCACACAGTGGGCTTGATTCACTAAACCGTGATAAGTCATATCACAGCTGCGCTAGCGTTTTCGTTTGCAATTTCGCGTATGTTGTGATTTTCTGTGTGGAGATAGGTTTAGTGAATTGTAACTTGGGAAAGTGATCGGTAAAATCAGCTGTTTTGAGCATTACTGAATGCGGTAATGCTTTGTGAATAGAGACCATTGTCTCGTTCATGGAGTCCCTTCCCCACATATGCTACAAATCGGGATTAGCAAACGACCAGTTCTTTGCCAATGTTTTTGTAAAAAATGCAAACATGTTTAGACGCAAGTGTTTGTATTTTTGTTATATTTTGAATATTTACTGTTTTTTCCTTATTTTGATTTTTTTGTTTTTTGTTGTTGCAAATAACACTTTACTTATTCACGTAGGGAGTGATGGGTGGCTATCGGCTTGGTGCCCAATTAATGGTCCCAGCACAGAGCATATAAACCCTATTATGGTGGTTTTCTCTTGTGGTACCAGAGTGGTGATGAGCCGAGTACATATTTGTATTGGGCACTAGTGATTTGTAGGAAAAGGATGAAAGTCCCCCACCTGTCCCCTTAAAGAGAACCAGAGAGGAAGAGTATAACAGATTTATACATACCTGGGACTTCCTCTAGCCCCATCAGCCTGGATCACTTCCATGCCGCCTTTCTCCGCTGCCTCTGTCCGCCAGTACAGGGTCCCATCCTTTCGGCCAATCGACGCAAGTGCAGTGTGCTCCCTCCATACAGCGCAAGCGCATGCGTAAAGCAGGCGCCGGCGAAATGGAGGGAGCCCCTGTGGATGAGTCCACCTGCCCGCGTCCGGCAGAAGTTACAGGACCCGGTACCGGCGATAGAGGCAGCAGAGGACAGCGGCGTGGGAGTGATCCATGCTGATGGGGCTGGAGGAAGCCCCAGGTATGTATAAAATATTTTTTTTCATTTTTCAAGTGCCTTCGTCTCTGGTTCCCTTTAAGGATCACCACCAGTGACATGGCCTTGTTGGATTAGTTAGGGAAGGTGGTGAAAGGTTTGCCTGCTTTCCTCCTACTGATGACTAGATAGCTGAGTGCTGAGCTTGTTGGCATCTCTAAGGCATATTTTTATTTGATTACAAAACATATTAAATTTAAATAACAGCTGTAATGAGAGGGATATGGAGGCAGCCATATTTATTTCCTTTCTAAGCAACACCAGTTGCCCGGCTGTCCAGCTGATCCTTTGCTTCTAGTACTTTTAGCCATAGACCCTGAACAAGAATGCAGCAGATCAGGTGTTTGTGACATTACCGTCAGATCTAACAAGATTAGCTGCATGCTTGTTTCTGGTGTGATTCAGGCACTACTGCAGTCAAATATACCAGCAGGGCTGCCAGGCAACCGTTATTGTTTAAAAGGAAATAAATATGGCAGCCTCCATATCCCTCTCACTTCAGTTGTCAAGCAGTTCTGGTCTGTATAGAGTTGGGTAATGCTGAATAGTGCCACGTTATCAGTAGTATTTTTGCAAACCAGAAATGCAACTAAACTGAATTGTAACGTTTTTACACACAAAAAAAATATCAAAAGCAATGTTTTCATACCCAAATAAACGTTGCAAAAATATAAAATTAATCTCAATTTGTTAGATCTTATAAGTACAAAAAGAAACTTTTTAAGACTGTTAGCAAGAACACAAACATTTTCATACAAAGTGAAAAGGTATCTAAATGCGGTGCTTATTTGTAACAAAACTCAATTTCCACTTTAAACTGTGCCTCTGAGCCGCAAGCAATGACGGTGTTCCATATTAAGACCACAGAGCAGAATGAATGGAGATCAATAACCCACCTCGTTGGCTTGTAGGTGTGACAGCAGTTTTCTCAGCTGGGTTTTCTCATCGTTGCTTTGTGCATGTCTAAGAATAACTGTCAGCTCCTCTCTGCCCACCTCTTCCTCCAGAGTGATACCTTTCTCATCTTAAGTAGCAAAGAGAGAACAGAAATGAGCTGGGCTGCAGTTTATTACAGACGAGCTGAGCATCAGGGCACATACTACAATCTACATAGTGATCAAAACTATTTATCTCATTTACATTAATTTGCTTAAAGCGTAACTGTCGGGCATAAAAGCAATTCTTTATTTTTATCTGGTAAACAAGTAATAGGGATGATAACCAGGCCATCCAAAAGTTAAAAATCACTCTTATTTTTCTTCTCCATAAAATATCATTCCCCAGTTTCCCTGACTCATATTTGGTACATCTGCTGCACAAAGGAAGTTGCAGGGCATTCTGGGTTTTTCTTTTTCTTCTTTACTTTCCCCTCAGAGTGTAGGAAGAGGCTGATGGAAAACAGGTTGAGTCTTGCTTTTTAAACTTTTGCAAACATTAGGGATAATAGCTCTATCACAATGCCTTTTATACACACATCTTTGTTTGTTGTACATCAATTAATTCTCTAAAGCTCCCGCGGGGCCACTGACACCATTACCATCACTAACCTTCTGCATCTTTATTCTTTCTGCAGTAGTTCATTCGGAACACAAATGCATCCAAGATACAAGCGACTATGATAGTTATTACAACCTGTGAATAGATGGAGAAATGAGTGATGCTACAGGGAAGAGGAATAGACTGCTGACCTGAAAATATATGCACTCACCATAGTGACAATATAAAACACCATGAAGTAAAGGCGTGCCCAGTGTGATGTTTGAGAGGTCACCCCTTCCTGTGCAAAAGACAATTTATATATTATAGAGCTTTAGGATATAACCAAACTAGACATTTATCAAAACCAGCTGATGTTCTATGTAAACAAAAATACAATATTACAATAATCTTACAGACAATAAAAAAAAAGAGCCATAGATATGTGAGCTGAGCTCGGGCTATGCCGTGCAGGAGGATATCTCTGCCCCTGGTGGGGCGATTTGCCCCATTTAAAGTGCTGTGCGCGCAGCTAGCAATTGCGCTAGCCGCGCGCACAGCTTGATCGCCACCGCTCTGCGGCGATCGCCCGCACGCAGCGGCTGAAGAGGGCCCCCCAGCCAGAGCCCTGCGCTGCCCGGACCAATGAGTTCCAGGCAGCGCTATGGGCTGGATCGGAGGCGTCTGACGTCAGGACGTCGGCTGACGTCCATGACGTCATTCCGATCGTCGCCATGGCGACAGGAGAAGCCAAACAGGGGAACGCGTTATATACGCGTTCCCCTGTTTGCTATTGATGCCGGCGACGATCGCACTAGAGGGACACAAGCGCCCTCTAGTGGTGTTTCATGTAGCTACCACTCTGGTATCTTTACATGAAACAAAAAAAAAATTAAAAAAAATGGATTTCTGCCTATGTGGCAGAAAAAAATTAACCGCCAGGAGGGTTAAGACAATATAGCGTGTACTTTCATTGGAAGCCTAACATCATAAAGAATAGGATGGGGAAAGTGGACACTTCCTCTGGAGTAGTGATGGTCCTGTCTAGGAGAACTCATGGAGAAGCATGGGATTTGTTTGTTCAGCTGATAGATTTGCAAATCTCTGATTTGCTGTGATCACATCCTGCTTTAGCACATAATCATGACAAGGAAATCAGAGACTTTCATATATATTAACTGACCAAAATGATCACATTCTTTTCCATGAGTTCTCCTAGGCATGACCATCACTACTCTGGAGGAGAAGGTCCAAGAACTTCCTGGTCTGCAATAGGTGAATTCTGATGTCACTGCAAGAAAACTGAAGGCCATGCCCCATATTTAACCCATGGTGACAACTACAGTTACCTGGTGGAAGGCTGAGGTAGCCTCTACCTTTGTCAGTTCTCAAACACTGACAGCAGGCAGGCCCAGAATGTGAGCATAAACAAACAATGAAGCTCCATAGACAGCCACAACGTCTTTCCTCGACTGCCAGTCACTAAGACAGGAAGTGAATATTAATGTCTTCGAAGAGACCAAGGCAAGAACAAAAATCTAATAAAGGCTCTGATCCTTCCCCACCCTGTCCAAGACTAAAATAATATGGTGGCAGTAATGTTTAGCAATACTAACTAAATCTACCTTTGAACAGAAAAAGACTTTGCAAAAATGGAGATGGATTTTGAGGAATTAAACAACACTTTACAGATTAGGTTAGTTCCATGTAAATGTTGTGTTTGATGTGAATTCCAGTTACTTTAGAACTGAAATTTTCATTTTTGTTAAACTATTTCTTGGTAGGCAGGAGATCCACTTTCAGAACAGAGAGTAGCAAGAACTGTGTCTGCCTTTGAAGGGTACCTGAACTGTTAATAAAATTGCAATACCACGTATGCAACTTTCTTTTACTATCTATAGCTGAAGATCCCATAGCAGTTCTGGCCTATTTCAGGAGTATTTACATATTGAAGCTACTATGGAATTTTCAGTTATAAAAAGGGGGCCCACCTAAGGTACCCTCTCATACTCCTAAGTTGCATTGTATTTACTAGGAATCAGAATCATATTTATTTCGCCAAGTACAACGGGGGTTGTACCCGGAATTATTTTTGGCTCATACAGGGTCGGAGATGGTACAAATACAACACATGCATGCAATTCAACACATACAATCAGGTACAGTAGTACAAGTAAGCATATGCCTATGTGTACATATCGCACATAACTGAAGTGAAGGACGCGTGGGGAAATCAGGAGTGCTATGTGAGGGGAGCTGCCTGCCAACTATCGACGGCGCTCGCTCGCTCCACAGCAGTTCCAGATGCCCGCAGTGTGTCCTGGAAAAGAGTGGATAGAGAAAGAGAGAGAGAGAAAGAGAGAAGGGATAGCTAATAGAGACAAATAGAAGAACCAAGGTAAGAAGAGAGACACAGAGGCAGAGTCCTTTTAGGGCTGCAGATTAAAAAAAACTCCCCTGGGTCCGACAAACAGTCCCACTAACAGACACACTACAAATATCAATGTCTCCACCATAACTTTATTTCCAGGACACATTCTTCCAAAAAAGCAAAACAACCATGAAAGAAGACTGACTAAAGTGGCCAAATTCACTTAAAGTGAACCTCCAGACTAAAAATCTACTCAGCAGCTCTGAAAGGCTTGGTGTTTCTTTAACAATTTCACAGCATCGGAATTTTGTTCTTACTCAAGCCTCATTTTTAGCTGCACAGAAAAAAAATCCCCGGGCATTTTTCCCCTGATGCTGTGCAAAGCATGAAGAGATTTCTGATGTTGTTGTTCTCGTTCACTTGCTTTGGTGCACTTTTTTTTTTTTAATTTGAGATTTGATGCCTAGTGGACACAGCTGGGCGGAGTTATCAGGACACAGGACAGTTGGAACTGTGTCTCATGCTCCCTGTCACCTCCTTTCAACCAAAAAGATGGCTGCCCCCATGAAATCACAAACATTTGCCATATTACCTATCTATTTCAATTAACATAACTAATGTAACTTAATGACAGTATGTTTGTTGAGGCTGAAGTTCCCCTTTAATGTGCTGCATAAAGGTTCAGGGGTAACTAAATTAAACCACCGGAACTAGCAGAGTGCACAGGAGGTGAAGGATGGCTCAGTTTATAGAAAACTTTTCATAAAAGGGCTTTTACTTCGTGAGTCTCATTAAAGGACAACTATCAAAGTTAACTAAAATTGTAAATGCCACATATATTTCCAGTAATTACTAGCAAATAGAAATACAAAGGGCTTTTTTTCATCTTTTCATGTTTTATATAAAGAAATGACATTTACAGAGAACAGTTCTCACTGTGGGCATTACTATGGAAGACCGTGTCCAGCACGTCCAGCATACAGAAACAATCTTCACTGGCTTAAATACTGTGACTGGAATATAGCTTCAAATGTGTGTAAATAACCATCATCTGAAGCCCTGTGTTCCTGCCTGTGTGTCTCTCTCTGCCACGCAGTTTAAAGCCAGTTTACAGTGCAGCTCTGCCCCCCCCCCCCCCCTCATGTGGACACAAAATTGTTACTAAACAGCTGGAAAACAAGGCTTTTTTTCACACAGGCTGTTCTGAGGGCTCTTTCACACTAGGAGCTAATCCAAGCATTTTGACGGATTGCTCTTAGTGTGCGTTTAGAAAGGTAAAATGAAAGTCTATTTGACTTTCATGTTAACTTTCACATTAGACTATTCCAGAGTGTTACGTTACAATGCATCTGGGAGCTTCGTAATCCGTCTTCCCATTGGGTAGATTAGAACTACCACCGCTAATCAGCGTCCCACCGCAACTTCCCAATGTCACGCCGCAGGCCATTAATGCGTGCAGGAAATCGGCTCCTGCATGCGTTTGGTAATTTGAAAGAACCCTAAGAGACCTCTGAAAAGCATTTTAGTGTTGCTGGCTAAAAGTTCTATAGGTATGTGGGGTTTACAGAAAAATAGTTTCTTTGATAGTTGTCACTTACCATAATTATATACCAGTTATTCACCACCGTCAGCTCAAATAATGTCACTGCAAAGAGTATGAGAACATATATTATTACTGGGAGTTGAGTCAGGATGCAAGTGTCAAAAATGTATCCGTTTTTCTTCTGCTATTTGCAATTTCTTCATATTTCTCCACAATTAACAGAGCTTTTTTTTTTCTTCCAACAAGTTTGGTAACATTTTCCAGCAGTTTTGTTCTGCTGCAAGAAGCTGCAAGAAGCTGCAAGGTAACAGGCTACCTACATTTTCCATTTGCATTTTTGCAGTGCAGGTTTGTGTCAATTCCTTGACCAATTGCTGTGTACCTTGAAAAAGGTAATTTGTTAAATAAAGCCCTGTGCAGGCAGTAATAAAATGACAGCCAGTTAGTTATTATGAACTCGCGCTTTGAGTCTGACAGGAGAACAGCGCTATATAAATGTTCGTATTATTATTTATTATTATAACTCTGCATACCTGTACAGAATTAAACAGTTATGGTGTATTCACCTGCTTGTCATGTGTGGCGATAAAGCTTAAAACAAGGGTGACATCTCAAGTACACTGTATTAACCTTTTAGCAGCCACAAGGCTGCATTTTTCCTGCTGCTGGGGAAGTGCCTGGCTACTTATACTGGGGACACCTATAGACCTGGCTACCTAAACTGGGGACACCTATACACCTGGCTATGTAAACTGGGGATACCTATAGATGTGGCTAACTAAACTGGGGACACCTACCGACCTGGCTACCTATACTGAGGACACCTATAGACCTGGCTACCTAAACTGGGGACACCTACCTGGCTACCTATACTGGGGAAACCTATATCATGGCAGCTCTGATGACGCCGTTCACATTTCACACCTATATCTAACTACCTATGCAGGGGACACTTATAGCTGGCTACCTAATACTGATATATATTGGCACATTGCTACTTAATTCTGTTTTCTGGGGAACATGGCTACTTAATTTATGTATACGGGGCCAATTTGGCTACATCATTTTATTTTGACACACCATATTTATTTTGTTCATTGTAAGGCACCTGGCTACTTAATTATTTTATGGAGGTGTGTGACTACTTAAAGGGAACCTAAACTGAGAAGGATATGGATTTTTCCTTTTAAACAATACCAGTTGACTGCCAGTCTGGCTGCATGCTTGTTTCAGGTGTGGCTAAATCACACACCTGAAACAAGCATGCAGCCAATCCAGTCTGACTTCAGTCAGAGCACCTGATCTGCATGCTTCTTTAGGGGCTGTGGCTGTAAGTATTAGAGACACAGGATCAGCAGGAGAGACAGGCAACTGGTATTATTTTAAAAGGAAATGTCCATATTCTTCTCAGTTTAGGTTCCCTTTAATATTTTTACTACTTGATTATTTTATCTTACGTTTATCTGGTCAGAGCAACTCTCTGTCAATAGCACCGCTACTTATTTTGTGTATTTTTTTGTTATTTTGTATATTTTTGGATCTGCCAATGACCCATCATGACCACTCATGTTCCAGTGCATGGTGACACCCACTCTGTCCGTCTCCTTGAACTGTCCTCAGAAGTGCTCACAATCTATTCCCTGCCATAATCTAATGTCCTACCAAATGATGTATTTATATAGTGCAACATTTCTGGTGTACATGTGTATGTGAGTTCAAAAGGTGGGGGCGATCCCGCGCTGCAGGGGGGTGCGATCCCGTGCGGTGAGGGGGATCGGCCCCAGGCTGACACTTTTCTGGTGTCCCAGTCCGACTCTGCATGTGACCGGGATTCAGGTGACGGTGTCAGCATTACAGTGTCACTTGGTGGTGGAAGAGGGGTGATGGAAGAGTCTCCTTCACCACCCCTCTTCTACCACTGAGTGGCACTGTAACACTGACACCATCTCATAGATCCTGATCACTTTATATCATGTGATTGGGAACCAAAAGACAAGTCGGAAGTTCAGCGCCGCTGCTGTGGGTGCATGAGAAGCCGATCCAGTCGTCTAGACAGGTAACTATAACAGTTCACTGCCCGCTCTGCATGGCTGTGCCAGGCAGCTGAGTTTAGACGGCCCCTGCTGCCTTGGCACAAGTTGTCTTAAAAAAGACAACATGCACAGGGCTGTTAAAAGGTGAAGTAGAGTTAATAGATTTACAGGAAAGCAACCTATGCTGTTCTCCTACGCTTACCGAAACTGATGAGGATGTTGTCAAAGTTGTTTAAGTAGTAGTAACCTTCATCGATCTGGGAATGGTTGCCCACAGTATGGTTGAGAAAACGATAAGACTCTGCCACTGTGCTTGTACTGAGAGAAGATAATCAATAACAAAAAAATGAATAACAGCTGAAGTGGAAGTCTGGCCACACGCTGTACAATCTTTATGTAGCCAAGATGTGTAGTGTGAAAGTCTACAGTTTAAAGCAAAACCTTTGTGAAAATAAACTGATGAGATAAATTGTATCTATAGCCATAATCCTAATAGGACTTTCCTGGAGTACTATAGTTTTATTTTCGTATAAAAGGTTAAAGCGAACATGCAAGGTTATATACTTACCCACGTAGAGGGACCCCTATCCCCTCAACCCCGCTGCCACTGGCCAGGAACCCCTTTTTGTTTGTGGCCATAGTGCTCTCTATGTACGAGTGCGGCCATATTGTATAAGCACAAATACACCTGTACAGTGGAGCATGGCCACGGGAACATATCAGACAAGCTCTTATAGGATTATGTTTGGAAGGACCCGGCACAGCAGTGGTGGGCTCTAAGATAGATCAGAAAGACTATGGACCATCCAGAAACTTCCCTCTGCCTTTGTAAATATATAACTTTCTCTTTTTTTTTTTTCTTTTTTACTTACTTACACGTTTGCTTTAAAAATCGGCGTTTAAAATTTGTATTGCCTCTGGGGGAATTCTAATGTTTATTCAGCTCCCACACAGACAAATCTTGAACTAATGAACTTTTTATCTGTTTTTCAGCCACAGTTTGTTATTTTGTTTAAACTGCATAAACTTTATGTACTATTTTTTTTATATGGAAGTTTCAGCCAAAGGACACTTCAAGACATTCTATCCTCCTAAAGATTCTGTAAGAGGGTGTATTGGAAGCCCACTCTTGTGCCTAGGGTATTAAATGTTTCTGGTACTCTCTGATGTCGGTTCTTGAATACCAAGCTCTCTGTTTAGAGTGGGGTAAGCAAAACAAGGGTTTAGGATCAGTCTGCAGAGAATTTCATTGTACCAAGTTTATGTTCTTTGCAAGTCATGTTAAAAGAGAGCCCTGCTGGTCATTGGATTAGGTGTATGTCCTGCCACACCCCATAATTTCATACTCACTTGCAGCAGTTGGGGTACAGCACCCCCGAAAAGAACTCCATTCCAACAATGGAAAAGGAGTAGTAGAAAATAAGCAGCGTTAAGCCTAGACTGGACAAAAAAAAAAAAATACAGGATAATCAAAGAAAAGGCTAAAACCAAGATGATGAATTGTAAAGTATAAACACAGCATCCTGCAATGTGGGGACGCTGTGACAGCTTACCTGGCCATCCTCGGCAGCAATTCAAACATGGTATCCAGTACTGTTCTATAACGCTTCTTCAATTTGAAAAGCCTAAAGTAAATATAATTAGTATATGCTGAGTCATGTGCAACAAAAAGCCGGGTGCATATTAATTAAGCGCCGCTCAGTTCGGCTCGGTGAGAGCCGAATGACAGCTCTCACCACTGCCGCTAAACTCCGAGGTTGCGTTAAATACTATTCCCCCTCCGAGTTGTCGCAACTCGGAGGGAGATGTAATTCGGGGTCTGGCAGCCGCCACAGCCCCGAATTACCGCTACGCTCCCCGTGCAGCATAGCATTTCTGCTATGGGGCGCCCAGTTTCGGCGCTCGGCTCTCAGAGCCGCACGCCGAAATCAGCTGATTTGCAAAAAGCCTAAAGGAAATATAATTAGTATATGCTGAGTCTGAGTCATGTGCACAGAAAATCCGAAAGGAAGTATAATTGGTATTCGCTGAGTCATGTGTACTAAAAGCCTAAAAGAAGTAGAATTGGTATACGCTGAGTAATGTGCACTAAAAAGCCTAAAAAAAGTATAAAGATGAAAGACGTGCTGTGCTGTCTCACGTTTGCTGCCATCTTGCTGCCTGCACATTTTGAACCTTACAGTACGTATGTGTAGAACTGTTTTTGTGAAGGGAACTCACCACAACTTTTGTATGCAAAAGTGTTCCAGATCCATTTAAGGCCTTTTGCACACTAAATGCAATTCCGATTTTTTATACAATCCGATTTTTGATTCAGATTAAAAAAACGTAGTAGCATGCAGTACTTCAAAAATCGGATTGTATAAGAAAAAAAATTAGAATCACATGTAGAGTACAAGAGGCCTTAACCACTTCCCGACCGCCGTATGTACAATTGGACCTCGCAAGGATCGCCGCATGTACAAATGGAGGCGGTCCTTGTACGGGCATGGGCGGAGCGATCAAGTCATTCGTGACGCGATCCTCCGCCGGGGACTGGCTCTGCCCCCCTCGCGCTGTAACCCGCCAGCCGTTCGGAAGCGCCGGCGGGTTACTAGCACCCGGATCGCCGCATACAAAGTGTATAATACACTTTGTAATGTATACAAAGTGTATTATACAGGCTGCCTCCTGCCCTGGTGGTCCCAGTGTCCGAGGGACCACCAGGGCAGGCTGCAGCCACCCTAGTCTGCACCCAAGCACACTGATTTCCCCCCCTGCCCCCTGATCGCCCACAGCACCCCTCAGACCCCAACCCCCTGCCCACCCCCCAGACCACTGTTTGCACTCAATCACCCACCTAATCACCCATCAATCACTCCCTGTCACTGTCTGTAAACGCTATTTTTTTTTATTCCCTAACCTGCCCACTGCTCCCTCCTGATCACCCCCCCACCCCTCAGATTCTCCCCAACCCCCTCCCCCCCCCTGTGTACTGTATGCATCTATCCCCCTGATCACCTGCCAATCACCTGTCAATCACCCATCAATCACCCCCTGTCACTGCCACCCATCAATCAGCCCCTAACCTGCCCCTTGCGAGCAATCTGATCACCCACCCACACCAATAGATCGCCCGCAGATCCGACGTCAGATCACCTCCCAAGTGCAGTGTTTACATCTGTTCTCTACCCTAAACACCCACTAATTACCCATCAAATCACCCCCTATCCCCACCTGTCACTGTTACCCATCAGATCAGACCCTAATCTGCCCCTTGCGGGCACCCAATCACCCGCCTACACGCTCAGATTGCCCTCAGACCCCCCCTTATCAATTCGCCACTGCATTATTTACATCTGTTCTTCCCTGTAATAACCCACTGGTCACCTGTCAATCACCCCTGTCACTGCCACCCATCAATCAGCCCCTAACCTGCCTCTTGCGGGTAATCTGATCACCCACCCACACCAATAGATCGCCCGCAGATCCGACGTCAGATCACCTCCCAAGTGCAGTGTTTACATCTGTTCTCTACCCTAAACACCCACTAATTACCCATCACCCCCTGTCACTGCTACCCATCAGATTCGACCCCTATCTGCCCCTAGGGCACTCAATCACCCGTCCACACCCTCAGAACACCCTCAGACCCTAGCTCTGATCACCTCACCAGTGCATAGCTTTCATCTATTCCCCCCTCTAATCACACCTTGAGACACCCATCAAACACCTCCTGTCACCCCCTAGCACACCTACCCATCAGATCAGGCCCTAATTTGCCCCGTGTGGGCTCCTGATCACTCGGCCAAACCCTCAGATCCCCTCAGACCCCCTCCCGATCACCTCCCCAGTGCATTAATTGCATCTATTTTCCCCTCTAACCACCCTGAGACACCCATCAATCACCTCCTGTCACCCCCCTAGCACTCCTATCCATCAGATCAGGCCCAATACAACCTGTCATCTAAAAGGCCACCCTGCTTATGACCGGTTCCACAAAATTCGCCCCCTCATAGACCACCTGTCATCAAAATTTGCAGATGCTTATACCCCTGAACAGACATTTTGAGACATTTGGTTTCCAGACTACTCACGGTTTTGGGCCCGTAAAATGCCGAGGCGGTATAGGAACCTCACAAGTGACCCCATTTTAGAAAAAAGACACCCCAATGTATTCTGTTAGGTGTATGACGAGTTCATAGATTTTATTTTTTGTCAAAAGTTAGTGGAAATTGATTTTTATTGTTTTTTTTCACAAAGTGTCATTTTTCACTAACTTGTGACAAAAAATAAAATCTTCTATGAACTCGCCATACACCTAACGGAATACCTTGGGGTGTCTTCTTTCTAAAATGGGGTCACTTGTGGGGTTCCTATACTGCCCTGGCATTTTAGGGGCCCTAAACCGTGAGGAGTAGTCTAGAAAACAAATGCCTCAAAATGACCTGTGAATTGGACGTTGGGCCCCTTAGCGCACCTAGGCTGCAAAAAAGTGTCACATGTGGTATCGCCGTACTCAGGAGAAGTAGTATACTGTGTTTTGGGGTGTATTTTTACACATACCCATGCTGGGTGGGAGAAATATCTCTGTAAATGACAATTGTTTGATTTTTTTTTTTACACACAATTGTCCATTTACAGAGATATTTCTCCCACTCAGCATGGGTATGTGTGAAAATACACCCCAAAACACATTATACTACTTCTCCTGAGTACGGCGATACCACATGAGTGGCACTTTTTTGCACCCTAACTGCGCTAAGGGGCCCAAAGTCCAATGAGTTCCTTTAGGATTTCACAGGTCATTTTTGTTTCAAGACTACTCCTCACGGTTTAGGGCCCCTAAAATGCCAGGGCAGTATAGGAACCCCACTAATGACCCCATTTTAGAAAGAAGAAACCCCAAGGTATTCCGTTAGGAGTATGGTGAGTTCATAGAAGATTTTATTTTTTGTCACAAGTTAGCGGAAAATGACACTTTGTGAAAAAAAACATTTAAAATCAATTTCCGCTAACTTGTGACAAAAAATAAAATCTTCTATGAACTCACCATACTTCAGTGAATAATTTGGGATGTCTTCTTTCCAAAATGGGGTCATTTGGGGGGGTATTTATACTATCCTGGAATTCTAGCCCCTCATGAAACATGACAAGGGGTCAGAAAAGTCAGAGATGCTTGAAAATGGGAAAATTCACTTTTTGCACCATAGTTTGTAAACGCTATAACTTTTACCCAAACCAATAAATATAGGCTGAATGGGTTTTTTTTTTATCAAAAACATGTTTGTCCACATTTTTCATGCTGCATGTATACTGAAATTTTACTTTATTTGAAAAATGTCAGCACAGAAAGTTAAAAAAAATCATTTTTTTGCCAAAATTCATGTCTTTTTTGATGAATATAATAAAAAGTAAAAATCGCAGCAGCAATCAAATAGCACCAAAAGAAAGCTTTATTAGTGACAAGAAAAGGAGCCAAAATTCATTTAGGTGGTAGGTTGTATGAGCGAGCAATAAACCGTGAAAGCTGCAGTGGTCTGAATGGAAAAAAAGGGTCTGGTCCTTAAGGGGGGTAAAGCCCGCGGTCCTCAAGTGTACCCAGCGCCCCTGTACAAATTGTTCCTTTACCTCCCCCCCCCCCCCCCGGTGCATAATGTTCCTGACATTGGGACTTCTTTTTAAAATAGCAACAACACTGCTACCTTGTGGAGTTTTATTCTACCCCACAAATTCAGTAAATATTCAGTGCCTTCCACCCCTCTCTATCTATCCAAACAGTAACTAGCACTCCTCCACCTCTTCCCTGTACACTGTGGTTCTCTGAGCCCCACCCACTGTAACTAGAGCTTCCCATAGTGAGTACTGTAATTAGTTCTCTATTGACACCACTCCCCCCCCCCCCCCCCCCCCCCCATAATGAATGCTTCTGTTTCCCACCCCCAGAAGCTAGAACTCCTCTGTTCCACCTTTTTCTGTAGTTAGCGCTTCTGTTTCCTCTCAATCCATAGTTTGCCGTCCTCCGTTAATTACTGCTTCTCTATCTCCCTTTGCCCCAGGTGGTGCTTATTTATTCTTTCCCCTGTAATTGATGCTTTGACATTAATTCTTAGAATTAGGGCTCCCCATCTCCCATGTAATCAGCTCTCCCTCTGCTCTTCACCTTGTAGTGATTGTTGTCCCAGTACTTCTGTATGGTGTTTTGGCACTTATGCCCATTTGATTTCTGATCAGGAGGTTAAACATAATGATCTGCCCACCCAGGTGTACCCGGCCTTACACTACTGCCACCCTGTTTCTGCAGATGCTTGGTGTCCTGAAGCAGCTGGCTCCTCACATGGCAGGGGGGCCCTCTTTACCAGTAAAGAGAGACAGGCATGTTCATAAAGCTCTCATTGAAAATCACTGTACTGGGTGAATATATTGGATTCAGCTGGGAAACTTGCCTGAGCAGCTGCAGAGGTCTCAGCACCACAATGAAGTAGAAGGGCTTCATGTCGAAGGCCAGGGCCAGAAGTCCCAGCAATGCCAACAAAGTCACAGAGAAATCAAATCTACAGAGCAAAATACAAAATGATATGGTTTGTCAAGTACCAGAAAACTATTACAACACAAACAAAATAAAAATAGAGTTTGCAATCCTTAATACAGTCCTATCTACCATCCTGTGCCGTGTCAGCCAGTTTACAGGCTGGAGTATAATTAGATAAGTGGACAGGAGTATGGCAATGGTCATGGCGGTCGTACTTCAGTACCAGGTAGTTAGGATGCAGCAGGATGTGTCAGTGCTATCTTCAACTTTTTTTTCTGTAAACTGGGAATTGCTGAGAGGGTGAGAAGTTTGTATGGTGTGCAGTCTAAGGTCTGGGCACACTGCTGCACTGCTGATCTGATTTCAGCAACACATATCAGTGTGAGATACGCAAGGACATCAGACAGTACATAAACAGCACAGTCTGATGGGCACATTAATGCGCTGCGCAGCAGTATATTCTGACAACACACTTCTACATGCTACACGGAAAGTGTAGTCTCGTGTTATGATTAAGGACCTTAGTGTCTGAAAAATGTCAGCTACCTGGCTGTAATTCACTGTTGCTTTAGACATTGCCTCAATTCACTAAGCTTTATCAAACACTTTATCAAACGTTTGATAATTTACCTCATGGGTAAAATCTAATTTTGAATTCAATAAGGTGTTATATATTTATCGAATGCTTTATTGATAAAACGTTCAATAAATCTAATACACCTTTGTGAATTCAAAATTAGATTTTACCCATGAGGTAAATTATCAAATGTTTGATAAAGTGTTTGATAAAGCTTAGTGAATTGAGGCCAAAGTGTGTGGGACTTTATTCCTTCTTTTTTGTCTTAATGGATCCTATAGTTACATGGGATCCTTCAACATCCAATTTTCAGGTAAATGTGAACCGAGCCTATTACACTCTTTCCTTGTTATTTAAAACCAAAAATACAATACATTCCTGAAGTTATGTTTTGAGGACAACGGTGTCGGTTTGTAACTGCAAAACCTGACAGGTTGACTATAAATATATAAATAGTAATGGCAGCAAAATATATGGCTATGTGACCTGAACATATCACAACTAAGCACCTCCTGTTCTTTTCTACAAACTAGAACATCAATCCTACTTACAGGTTCCACCCAGATGTAAAGTATTCCAATGGGCCCAATCCAGTAGCCTTCAGGAGCACTTCCGTCCCATAAACTAAAACAGAGGGCAAAAATACACTATAATAAGTAAAGAGAACGGTGATGATAGGTTTCACACAATGTCAATGCATGCTTCATATCTGACTGTTTTTCAAACTCTTTTTCATAGATAAATCACACTATATCCCTCAATGACTTTATCCAGTTTCTTTGACTTTTTCCAGTTATTTCTTGAAACACCCCCAACATACTCAGCATATCACAGCAAGCTTTGGCATTACAGTAACACAATGAGCAGCAAAGTGGCCACATAAGCAGGCAATTAAAGAGACAAAGTTTGTATAAACAGTTCATCAGTAGCAATAACAACCAGGATGCAGCAACTGCGGCCACAGCCTAAAGCCCCATACACATGCTCAACAAAAGTCTTTTAAATGCACAATTATCAGCTCCGTGAAGCTGCCCCCCCCCCCCCCCCCCTACAATCAGCACAAATAAAAATTCCATCATGCTTGTTTAGTGCATGTGTGCCCATTTGTGCTGCAAAAATTAAGATGTGTGCTGCTTCCATTTTGAAGATAATAGCACTTATTATTTCCAAAACAATACCATCACCCAGCCCCTATCCAACAACTACAGTCATGAAACTGGTATGGGTGGGTAGTGCTGTGCAAGTGCTCATTTGTGCAGCAAAATCATCTTTCTATCTTTTATAGTTTTTGAGATATGCACATTTTTATAAAGGTCAAAAGTTCACACAGCCCCCTACAGCATTGCAAAGGCAGAGTGAACCTGAGTGAACTTTGGATTGATTTGAGCTGAGTCTTATCAGTTGTTTGAACAATAGCAAACAACTTTTTTTTTGGTTGTTTCAACAACAAAAGTTGTTTGATAATTGAAATTAATTTAAAAGACTTTTGTTGAGCGTGTGTATGGGGCGTGTAGAGAGGTCAAGAAATTGACAGCGTAGGGGGGAAAAGTGTTCCTATGCTTTGGTGGAGATCGTTCAAAACCTCCAGGCTGATGGGAAGTGACTGAAGAAATGGTAGCCTGGGTGTGAGGGGTCATAGGCAATCTTATTGCTCTGGAGCGCAGTCTGGAAGTCTGTCGCCTGCAGTGGAGCTGGTGTACCAGACCAGGATGGTTGAACAGACAGAATCAATGGTGGCGGAGCAGAAGTTAGAAGTTCCTTAGAACTTGTCTTTAGAAGTTCCTGAGCCATGCCAAACTTCCATGAAAGGTGGCCATTAACTATACAATTGTATTGGCGATCGATTCTCTGATTCGATCGCAATTCCATTTAAACTGATCGAATTGGATAGCAGCATTGCCTCTGTTCGCGGGCCCCAACAATTGATATTACGATTGAATCTGAGAAATTATCGTCCGAAGAATTGTATCGTTAATGACCACCTTAAAGGGAAGATCCGAGAAAAAAATAAGTTCTACTTACCCGGGGCTTCCTCCAGCCCCTGGCAGCCGATATGTCCCTCACCGCAGCTCCGGTGACCCCTCTGTTGCAGATGCCGACTTCGACAGGTCGGCATCTTCTGTGCCTGCATGAGCGCCACTCGTGATTGCTCTCATTGCTTGATTCAATGCTTTAAAGGAACGGTAATGTTTGAAAGTGACATTGAAATGAAAAGGGAGATATTTAAAATGTTGAATTACACAAATAATAATAACTTTATACCTGTGTATGATTGTACCGGGTATAAGCTGAAAAAGTGCTAATGGATTTAGTGTGTGGACTTAGTCACAGTGGACAGAGTATGAAGAATATGAGCTACAATTCGTCTTTATAGAACAGGAATTCTTCACTACCTATGACATAGGAATAGGCTCCTACGCACAAAATGCATCAGACTTCTGTCAAACTGTAGCTTTTATTCAGTTGTATAATACACAAACATTAACATTTGCAAAACCTGCTCGCTCACCATGCAGTGGCAAACCAGGCAGGGATTAAGCATAGGAACATGGGCTATAGTATTCCCTGTAAACTCTATTGACAACAAATTCTGGTAATAGGGCCATCGTTTGTAGAGACCGCAGACTCAGCAATTTAACCATATCCTAGTGATGACATACTCTGATAATATGACCATAGCTTCTAGAGACAGCAGTCTGATAACAGGATCATAGCTTCTAGAGACAGTAGGCTCTGGTAATATGATCATAGCTTCTAGAGACAGCACACTCTGGTAATTTGACCATAGCTTCTAGAGTCAGCAGACTCTGGTAATAGGATTTTAGCTTCTAGAGACAGCAGACTGATAATATGATCATAGCTTCCAGAGACAGCAGACTGATAATATGACCATAGTTTCTAGAGACAGCAGACTCTAATAATATAATCATAGCTTCTAGAGACAGCAGGCTCGGATAATATGACCATAGCTTCTAGAGACAGCAGACTCTGGTAATATGATCATAACTTCTAGAGACAGCAGACTCAGGTAATATGACCATAGTTTATAGAGACAGCAGACTGACAATATGACTATACAGTAGCTTCTAGAGACAGTTGACTTAGATAATATGACCATAGTTTCTAGAGACTGCAGACTGCACAAGACTTTCTGTACTCTAAGTAAATTTCCATTTCAGTTGCCTATCCGTCCTGGAATCTGTTATTTCTTTGAGGAGTACAGGCTGCCTAGAAACCCTTCATCATAGCTGAACAGAGGCTTGTTGTTATTCATTTGAAACCAATAAGTAGGCTACTTACTGGTAGCAAACTTAGGCATGTCCTTATCACAGTCCTTATAGGAACTCGGTGGAACAACTATGCTTTACATGTAGCGGAGATGCAGTTCGCCATTAATCTCTGCAATGTACAGAGCTTAAAGAGAACCTGTACTGAGTAAAATTATTTAAAATAAACACATGAGGTAACTTCAAATGAACATTACATAGTTACCTTGCCATCAGTTCCTCTCAGAAACTCACCATTTTCTGCTGACAGTGATCCCTTCCAGTTCTGACAACGTTTTGTCAGAACTGAAATATATCAGTTGCTGTCGGTTATATATCAGTTGCTGTCAGTTACAGCTGAGAGGAGAACTGATGTGTCCATGTTTCCCTATGGCTCAACTGGGTCATGTTACAGTTTAACTGTGTGCTGACCAGGAAACTGTTATGGGGTAACGGCCATTTTCCAAATGGAGGACGGAGAAATCCATTGATCACAGTGGACAAACAGGATGCAGGAGAGGAAAAAGAGATTGAGGAGTAGATTACACAGGAGGTAAGTATGACTTGTGTATGCTTATTTAGACTTTTAATTTTCAGTTCAGGTTTTCTTTAACAAAAGGACTTGTTTTTTTCTCAGCAATAGCGCCATTTCGTTTTAATAAGGGAAGAGGACTTGGGTGTATTTTCAAGTTTGTGAGTACCGGTATCTGTTATCACTGATCCAGGGGCTAGAATGAAAAAATAATGGCTTACTTGTAAGGAAAACAATATAGCTCCATGGAACGCCTTCAGGAAATAAGCTACCACCTAAAAATAGAAAAAAGTATAAAAAAGGCACAAGTCATATGCTACATATATGATCCATCCAAATAGCGCAACAAAATTAAAAGAATTTTTATTCTGTGAAGACAGGTACCTGAAGAATATTTTAAACCTACCTTTTACCATGAAAGTTTCAATTAAAATCCACACTCCATTTATGGCAACTACAACATCTGAAGAGAGAAGATAAACAGAGAGTGATAATGTGATAATGCATGACAGGCATCTTAAAGAGGAACTCCAGTGAAAATAATGTAATAAAAAAGAGCTCAATTTTTACAATAATAATGTATAAATGATTTAGTCAGTGTTTGCTCATTGTAAAATATTCCCCCCCCCTAATTTACATTATGACATTTATCACATGGTGACATTTTTACTGCTGGCAAGGAAATGCTGCTTGCTTTTTTAGCAGTTGTAAACCGCTGTTATTTCCTACAATGCAACAAAGCTCTCACAGGTGATATCAGTAACTCAGTGCTGTGAGGCACTGACATCATTTGTGGGAGGGGTTTCACCACAGAATCAGCCATACAGAGCCCCCTGATGATCCATCTGAGAAAAGGAATAGATTTCTCATGTAAAAGGGGGTATCAGCTACTCATTGGGATGAAGTTCAATTCTTGGTTACGGTTTCTCTTTAAGATGCGTACACACCTTTCACTGATGTTGCCCGTCGGAGATCAGGACACCATCCCCTTGGGCAACATTGCTGGGCTGGCCTGTACAGAGGTGTAAAAACAACTTAATCCACTGCATGGTAATGTTCTACATTTTTAACAGTCCACTAGTTCACTTTCATACAAGTTCAATATACACCAACAGCGCTTCCACTATTTGGATAAACAGATGACAATCTCAACTACGCTGCATGCAGCCCTTATGCTGGGAATCTATATTCGGCAAATAGATGGCTCAACAGATAATTTCCGACAAGTTCGATATGATGTTAATCGTTTTTCTGATCAATTTTCTCATAGAAGTGAATGGAAATCAATCAGAAAAACGATCGGAAAATCTATTGGAGACTAAATCTGGTGTATTCCAGCATTAGTCACCATCAGTCCGTCACCAACATATAAACAGACCGAACTCACCAGATAGACAGACTCTTATTACAGGACAGGAGTCCACCAAAGCCTTGAGTGACTATGGCACCCCTCCTACCTCTCTGGCTCCTCCATCTCTCAGCTCATGCAGTATAACCCAGCACCAGGCAAACTATGGGCCATGGGCTGCATCCGTGCTGTTCATCTGGCCCGCCGATAGGTGGCCAGATTCCTCACTCGATTAGCGTGGGTTAATACTTAAGCCTCGTTCACATCATACACGCTTCCATGCAGATATGGAAGCGCGTATGTTGTGCTGAAACGCAGGAACGGCAGAAGGGCATAGACTGCCCTTCCGTTCATATCTACTGCGCTGCGCAGCAGTACGATGCGCTGGGAAGCGCTTGCGTACTGCTGCCTGCATTTTGCCCACACCGCAGAGCTGATCCCATCACTGTCAATGGATGGAATCAGCAGTGCAGATGGCGTGCGATCGGATGCGCTGCGTTCCGATCGCACAGCTATCTGCGTTGGCTAGATGTGAACGAGCCCTTAATTATCTGATTTTGAACCCGAGCTTCGGCTCGGATTCCCTTTAAGCCATGTACACAGGCCAGAGGCAGCCAATAACGAACACCTCTGCTGAGAATCTAGCGTGGGTACGAGCAATCTACCTGATGCATCAACTCAGCCAAGCACTGGCTGAGGACACTGTTCTCCCAACTCCGTGATGTTCCTTGTGCACCATTTCATTGGACCTCCTCCCCCAAGCCCAGCAACAGAACGTGTCCCTAGCAATGCATCTGTACAGTTTCGGCCTGGCACTGCCACCAGAGGGATTGAGTCCTGATCTGTCTATGCGCTGTCAGATGTCCCTGAGTATTGCACACTAATACACATCACTGAATGTGCCAAAGTGATCAGGTCCTGAGTCTTAATGAAAAGGTTGCAGCCAACACCACAGGTAATCAGCAGTGCAGGAAGTGAACAAGGCTTACCAATGAGCTTCAACACAGATATAAACAAGCTCAGCAACTGAGAGCCATCACCTACATGCCTGAACTGAAGCTTTAAGGTAAGCCATGAGCAGGCTAACTGTGTTTTGTTATACAAATAATCTATTCTAACTGAAAATTCAACTGGGAGAATTGAGAGAATGAACATTGCACTATATTGCATCATTTGTTCTTGATCAGATTAGCTGATAATCGTTCTGCTATGGCTGTCAATCGAGCTTCTATCAGTCATGATTCTTATTGATTAACATGTTGCAGAGACACCCGCAAATATAGTACTAGATTCTCTGCCAAGATGGCCCTGACCGGCCCCGCTGCCAAGTTCTGTGTAGCTAGTGTACGAGGCTTTAGCCTCCCTCCTATTCCCCAGCAGATCATAAATCCAATTATGCACTAAACTGAGAATACTGCCAGCAAAATAAATGCATAAGAATTCACTCAGCACTACTTGTCATAGTAGTACATTGATAGCCATACTAAATAACCCATATAGGGCCTGATGCAGGAAATGTGCACAGACATCGAACGACAATATTACCCTTACTAACAGCACCGTCTATCACATATCATGCTAATGGCATAATTTGCGGTACACAATTTGGGTGTTAGTGGGAGTAATATTGTTGTGCGATGTCTGTGCATGCCAATATTAATGTGGTTTCCTGCATCAAACCCATAGCCAGTCATTATGCAAAAACATAAAAATATATGGTACAAAAGCAAATGTATACTCACATACAGCATACTGGAATGCTCTTGAATTTGCCAACACATTAATACCTGTATGAGAAACAAAACAAGACACTAACTGTACTTCTGTGACATCACATGACATTGTGTAATGACATATATAATTTGATGTCCCCCTCCCCCCATCACTCTACAGAGTTTTACCTAAAAATCGCCTGTACAATCTATGTAGAAGACCAGACTGGATGTACGATAACTTGTATATATTGTTCAGGTTGTCTCTTAGGCCCAGTTTAAACTTGCGTTAAAAAACGGTCTGTTCCCAGATCAGAACGGATACTGTACAAAGGGAACGGATTTGAACGGATCCATTGTTAACCTATGGAACCGTTCACAGGCGTCCGTTTGAACAGATCCGTTCTGCACGATCCACAGAACTGACTGCAAGTTTCCACCTGCTGCTTTTCCCGGACCGCTGAGCCCAGCGGATAGGAAATGAAAGATGCAGCACTGCATTGGGGGCAATGAGAGAACGGACCGTTTCTTCACACTAGTGAAGTTAAGGGCAAAATCCACAGTGGGTGGGGGTCTGTGCAAACGCGAATCGGGCCGTACCTGAGGGGGCGGGTGGGTGAGGGAGGGTTAAAACTTACCCAGGTTTCTTCCAGGCTCCTATCTTCTTCCGCCTTAAATCCAGTAGGAGGAAGCGTGGTCACATGACACGATATGGGACGCAATACAAGGCGGAAGAAGACGGAAGCCTGGAAGAAACCCTCCCTACCACCTGACTGCAGTGAAGAAGACGGAAGCCTGGGTAAGTTTTAACCCTCCCTCATCCGCCCGGCTGCTGTGGCAATGGAGTGAAAAAGGATCTGATCAACCGGTGATCATATCGGTATCGGAACCAAGCCTTATGGATCCGGTGCAGCGGAAACCGGATCAATTTTCCTGGATCCGTTTAGCTGAAATCCCCAATGTGAACCGGGCCTTATACTATAGATAAGTATAATAAGAGTGGAAAATCTAAGGTTCTTGCCAAAGTCATACAAACACTGGTTATACTTGAAAGCTCAACTTATTTTAAGTTTGGATATTATTAAAAGAAGTTAGACACACCTTGGAGGCATCTGTTGCTGTCCCCAGCTGACCTCATTACGGTTTACTTTATGGGTACCTAGATTTCCTTTAGATGGGGGTTTATAACAATTGTGGATTTTAATTGTTATTTAGTAGACAACTTCGGCAGCACTTTACATGTTCACGTCACTAACTGTCCCTCAGAGGAGCTCACAATCTAATTCCTACCATATTCATATGTCCATTGTCGCCAATTTTTGGGAGGTAAGCCGTTTAACTTATCTGTATATTTTTGATATGTGGAAGGGAGCCGGAGTGCCGGAGGAAAAGCCACAGAGACACGGGGAGAACATACAGATAGTGCCCTGGCTGGGATTCCAACAGAGGACCCAGCGGTGCAAGGAGAGTGTGCCATCCACTGCGCTACCATGCTGCCCATAAGCTTCAACTTTCTTATGTACAGACAGGCTAACCTTAAAATTAGTAGCTAGGGGGAGAATTAGGTGTTATAAATAGACATGACGGTTAAGGGTTACCAATACAAATGCCGCACCGCCCTTTGCGCTCCCGCAGCCTGGAGCATTCTGCGCCTGTGCTGTAGTACTGAGCAGGTGCAGAAACCTCCTGGGCATGGGAGCGCGACAGAGGCATGAGTATGGCCAAGCCACACATGCGATGAAGACCTTGACTTGCAGTAACTGACCTTATTACCAGGAGAACAGAGGGAAAAGAGCGTGACGACAGCGAGGGACTCCAAGCAAGTATAAATTGGCCCACACACGCCATCTCAGGTACACTTTCACAAAGCTATTCACCTTTAAATATAATGAGCGCTGTAGGAGGAAGGTCATCAAACCAGTGTTCACGAATACGCTGTACCTGCAAAGAACAAAACTAATTCTAATACATCAATGGACAACAACCTGCGGTAGACACCTGGAACATAATGCTTTATAGGTCACATTTATGCAAAACTAAAGCAAACCTAAACTGAAGATAAACAATTGTATCCATCTTCCTACTCCTAAATAGGACCTTTCTTTTTGTGTTTAAAAGCTAAAAAAGCAGGGTTCAAGGTTTTTATTGTCTCAGCTGAATGGAACAGTCTTCTAGAATTCCAGAGCCACAATCTATAAATGATTGACTTTTTTTTTTTTAATAGATTCCCTGCTCTCAGAAATTGTTCTCTGCCAGGCCTGTAATTTGTTATCAGTAAGCGTTATGCTATAGTCCAACTAGACAGAAACGGTCATTTGCATACCTGAATTGATAATCATTACAAAAAGGAACAGAGCCTATATATACTGTATGTATGCTTAGCACTGTACATACACATGATTATACCACGTCACATATAAGTTTAGATACCCTTTAAAGCAAACCTGTAAGATTAAAAAAAAGAAGAAAACTACATACTTGCCTTAAGCCAAGTACCCACGTCGTGATTTTCCTGCTGATCAGTGATATTTTGAGCGTTGAGCGGTCGTCTCCGCCATATTGCAATGTGGGTACAGACGCACTACCACACGACGTCGCTTAGCATCGCAGTAACAACAGTTATGGCGGATCGGATTACTAAGATCCTCAACAACTCCTGCGCAAAGTACCGCGATCGTTTGAAGTCTCGTTCACTCCTGTTGTGTAGCGCCGCGTGACGTCTTGCGCACCCGCCGACAGGAAGAGGCGTCGCTGACTCATCAAGGGGACGTCGCAGGACCCTTCAGGCAGTGAGTATGCAGATTAAGAGGAGGGAAGATGCTGGTTGGTCCAGATCCCAATGATGCTGGCCAGGACCCTCTTCTTGTTTGTGGCAGAGCTCCCCTCGTGTACGAGCATGGCTGTACTCCGCATGTGTGAGTAAGCCTATGCTTGTACACGGAGCACGGCCGCACCTGCGCAGTAGCACTGTGCAGGCACAGCTGTACTAGCACATATGCAGTGTGGCTCTGCCCATACACAGAAGGAAGCATGGCCACAAGAACACATCTGGCAAGTTCTTGTTAGATATGTTCAGAAGGTCCCTGCACAGCAACGGTGGACTCGTGGATGGATCAGGAAGCTTTTGGACTATCCTAGTCTTTCCTCCATTTAGGTAAATATGTAACTTTTTGTTATTTGCTTTTTAAAGCATGGATTTACCGTAAATCAGGTAGACTATATAAATAACTCAGCAGTACAGCTGACAGAATGATATTTGATTTTCTGGGACTGAGCAGTATGGTTTAGATTTAATCCACTACCAATTACAAGAACTATAAACAGCACAATGGAATGCAACTTTTAACCTAATGTCCAAAACTGAAACGTCTAGGAATGTCTTGTATAGAGCTAACTTGTAAAAGGCAAGTTAAAACCAGATTATGTTTTTGTCAATTTAGCATAGATGTTTTTGTCAAATTAGTTACAACCTAAACTCGCCTTATAATTTTTTATATAAGACCGCATTTTAAATGTCAACTAAATGTTTTTCGGAATATTTTGAGCCTTCTATCTGCACAGTATCACCTTGTTTATCACAGGCATGCTTCTGTCCTGAATAAAAGACGTCAGGTTTGTTAAAACTCGATTTTTCAGTTGCAGAACTGCAGAGAGGAAGAGAATGAGTGGTATTCTCTGCAGTGTCATAAATCTCACAGCATACATCTTGGTAGGCAATATCTAGGCAACATGATCGTATGATCAGGAGCCCAACCATGGGAATTTTAGATTTTTTTTTTCACCACAACTGATAAGGGAATTGACTGTGGGGAAAAAGAAGCTGGGTAACCATTAGTGCGGCTGCCTGATGTGACATACATAAAGCTCCGACCTTAGGTTTGGCTACACTTGAAAACTATTATTTCAGATTTTTAACTCTGCATGGATTTCTAATTCTAAACACAAATGTTATGTTCTCAGTAGAAATGAATACACTTATGTGGTCACACACAGTCACTCACTCTGTATACGATACATAAATGAGTAGCATTTGGCAGGCAATCTTCAACCGCTAATCGCAGCATCTATGATTAAAAGACATTACACTAAAATACAAGACTAGAACGTGCACCTACCTTCCAATTTAAATCTACCACATCATAGAAAGGATAGAAGTCTTTTAACCTGCAAAACACATGCTGCATGAAACAAACCCAAGAACATACATCTAAAACAAAACTGTGACATACACAATTATAGGTTTGAGGATATATATCAGGATAGCAATATGTGACATCACAAAGCAATGAAAGTTGACGTAATTTGAATATCAACACTTTCTCACTGGCCAAACCACAGTCTGCTCATAAGGTTACCGGAGATTGTCTGCGTTGCTCTTCTTCAAGGCCCTGAAGCACAGGAATCGATCACGAGTGGACATTCGGGGCTTATAGTACCTCATCATGCCATCAAAGTGACGGAATGAGATTCCAGGGGGCCCCTACAAAAGCATGTATTATAACAAATGAAGATTGATTCCATAATTATCATACAGGAAAAAGTACATTAGTAAGTACCTAAAGGCATGAACTCATTATTTGCACCTATCGGTCTATGAAGAAGCCTAATGCCTGGTACACACCCTACAGTTTCCTGTCACATAGATAGGTCAAATAGATTATTTTCGACAGGTCCGATCTGCTTTCTGATCAATTTTGTATAGTGATTGGAAAAAAAAATCGATCAGAAAAAAAAATCGGAAATCAGATAGGACCTGTCAGAAATTATCTATTCAACCTGACGGGAAAATTGCATGGTGTGTTCCAGGCATTATAGGAACCTGTTGGAAATGCAGCAAAGGAGCAGCTAGTGCTGATTTCCGATCCCGTGTTGAACTATTTCCAACATTAGCACTTTCCAATACAGGCCCAATGTCAGACACAGTCTACACAGGAAAAATGACTCCTGGTAGGTGGGCTATAGCTGGATATAATTCACCACAGCGCCAGCCTCTTTAGATCAAAGTGTTGGAGTAAGTCCAACACTTTGATCGCCGCCAGCCCCATCCACTACTGTTGTGTCATGTATTGAGAATATTACATAGGTGCATTGAGGCTGCCCACAGCTTGTGCTGCTGTCATGTTGTTCCGTGCTTCCCCTTTGATAATGCTACCGCACATGAACAGCTAGGAGACCTATCCAGCAAGCACACAGTCCAGTTGTGCAATTTTACCATTTATCTAGAGTTCATTTCTTACATATACACAGAGGAAGCAGAATTATGTGACATTGCACCACATCTAGTCCAGCACATCATCAGGCTATGTGGATCAAAGTATCAGTATATCCTTCGGTACCATTTCGGACAGTTAGGGTCCTTTTACACTTAATCAGTTGCTCTCAGTTATAACTGAAAGAAAACTGATTTTCAAAGTAAAGCCCATGGTTTCCTATGGTACCTTTCATACTTAAAGGGAAGGTTCAGGGACAATAAAAAAAAAAAAAAAAAAAATCCAAATCCACTTACCTGGGGCTTCCTCCAGCCCGTGGCAGGCAGGAGGTGCCCTCGGGGGCAGAACTACTCAGCCTGCGCAGTACAGCCCGGAGGACGTCCGATGACGTCAGCGCGCCGGCGTGAAATGCATAATGGAGCGCAGAAGAAGCCCGACCTGGCCGCCGGCCTGGCCAGGTCGGGTCGGCCACCGGGAGCCTGCGGAGCGGCGCCGAGGGCACCTCCTGCCTGCCACAGGCTGGAGTTAGCCCCAGGTAAGTGGATTTGTATTTTTTTTTTTTTTTAATTGTCCCTGAATCTTCCCTTTAACGCGTTTTAACTGAAATCTTCTTCCCAATGCAATGCTATGGAAAAAAACGCTTACCAACGCGCACTAAAGCATACCAACTGATTAAGTGTAAACAGGGTCTTACGATTATGCATGCGCAATGGGGGACAGATATAAATGTATGTCTGGCCAGACATACACCACAAACAGCTTGCCCTTGGGTGTGTAGCAAGTGCCAACTTGACAGCATTTTCAAGCTACTCCAATACATTATTAACCCTAGGTTAATCTGGAGATGTCGGTTAGTGCCACAGACATGACATAGTGTAGAAATCTGGTTATATGACAATGGTTTTTATGCCTCACATTTAATCACACAGCAATTTTCCACTCAATGTATTGGCTGGGTAACTAAATGTGCAGGTTTTCATAGAGTAATGATTAATGAATACGGTACATTCTCATTGGCAAAGGTCATAACATAGCACTGCTACAGCTTTCATAAGTCTGTTTGTTATACCTGGGGGTTCACCAGTAGCTGGTAACTGTGCTGAGTAGCTGTGCGCTTGTGCAAAAGTAAAGACTTGAACTTCTTTTTCTCAATGTCATTGAATGTATCGAACACGACTGCCAAAAGCTGAGGATGACAAAATGAAAATGTGAGCAAACTGCTACCAATAACTTCTCACATACATGGAACAGATATGTTGTGGGCTCTCCAAAACTCACACTGGATGTCACACATACACTAAGGAAGTCCACGTGATGCTGTGAGGAAATAATGTCATCACGTAGCACAACACTGCTTAATATGGTTTAGGAATTAAAAACAGTAACTGTTGAATATAGTGTTTTTGTACCAAATACAGTCACTAGGAATAGAATCTGCAACGGCATTAATTTGCCTACAGCGGCATGCTATCCCATAATGCTCAGCATGACGTATGACTTGAAGTCAGCTGGCCAATAGAGATACAGTTTTCTGCGGTGACTGCGTTTCGTGAACCCACGTTCTCATCGAGATATACATTTAAAACAAACCTGCACAAAAGCTTCTTTCACTACTAATTGTTAAAACAGTTTGCTTCACTAAATTTCATCTCTGTCATGATCTACCTATCTAAACAGCAATGTTTCACTAATGCACACTGCAATCTACCCTAGTTGTCCCAAGCTCTAGAATGTATTGTCTGTGTGTCGTGGAGGCTGCCATCTTGCAGTCTGCAAATTAGGAAAATGACATCACTTGTATCTAAGAAAGTGACTTCAGGTTCATCAGTGAAAGTTTTCAGGGCTGTGGAGTCGGAGTTGGAGTCGAGGAGTCGGAGCAATTTTGGGCATCCGGAGTTGGAGTCGGAGTCATTGATTTCACAAACTGAGGAGTCGGAGTCGGATGATTTTTGTACAAAATCCACAGTCCTGTTAAGTATTAGACTAAGGAGTCGGAGTCGAGGAGTCGGAGTCAGGGCTATTTTGGGTACCCGGAGTTGGAGTCGTGGTTTCATAAACTGAGGAGTCGGAAGATTTTTGTACGACTCCACAGCCCTGGAAAGTTTCTCAAATACAAGTTATGATAATCAGCCACACATCTCCCTTAGTCAGGGGAAAAGGGAGAGTGTGAGTAGCACAGACAGCATTCCTCCTTCCAGTCAAGACAGCAGAAGGCAGGTCCTCTGCAATGACATAGTGGGCCGCCTCTAATAGACAAGAAAGCCCAGAGGTATCAGCATGAAGTCATTACTAGAACTTCCACCATTTAAATGAGGAAAACATAGGTGGGTCGCTGAGGAGGGAGGGTAGATGCCCAAAATAGGTTTAGTCAGGGGGTTGGGAGGGAGTGGGCCAAAGATACACACAGGCTTTACGATGTTCAGCACTGTTATCAGAACAGGCAGAAACACAATGGACTCTGGCATATCCTTTAATAGTCCTACTCTGAGGTGGGCACAAAACCAAAGGACTCACAAATGAAAAAAAATATTACTTAGCTGTAACAGAAACAAAACAAGTACTGGGTTTGAAGGAAACTATGAGATTTTTGCTCACCAAATTCATGATGAAATACAGCTCAATTGACAAGTAGACAATGAAAAAGATGCAGGACCATCGGTTGCGTGAATATGCTGGCATCATAACATCTGGAAAGCTACAACACAGAAGGTACATTGTTATCAGTGTGCGCTGCAATACTATGAGGTAACTACAGAAAGAGGAGTCTGGGATGCTTACTTAGCGGTTGTCAGGAGTACAAATAGGCTGACAAGACTGTTCTCCAGCGTGCTGAAAAACTGAAAGCAAATGGGACATTAATGGGAATGTTGCAAACATCGACACTGCTCTGGAATTTCATCAATTTTAGGTAAACACAAAAAGAAAAACAAATTAAATGTTCCTTATTCCAACCCCTGTAGAAATACAGCTTTACCCCTCTACTCCTTTATAGCCCTAGGCCAGGCTAAATCACTTTATTTGCTTTGGTAGCCTCTATCCTCCTATGTGGAGTGTACTGTTAGCCATGCATTATACAATTTTTTGCCCAATTAGACAAAATTAATTTGTAGTAGATTTTTGTGTTTGCAATCGTCAACACAATTGAAATACTGAACCGCAATGTTGGTTCTCAGTCAATGTCCATCGCAGTACAACATATAGTTGTATGGCCAGCTTAAAATGAACTGAACGCCATTTTTAGCACGCAGGGCATATCCGTGGCACATTAAAAATCCATGCTAACAATGTGGTTCTTTGCTTAAAAAAAAAAAAATTAAATCTATTCTACCTCTTCTTTTTACATTTAAAATGTTTGTTCCAGGCTTTTATTGTCCTATTTCCACTGGCCTGTCTTCTAAGACCATAAAGAACTGGCAGAAATGCTGTAATTAGCAGTAGCAATAGGCAAACAAAAGGACAATGTACTTCAAAAAGGTTTAGACAGTCACTCACACTTAATTAAATTCACACCTTCCCCTGGATAAATAAGGGCAGAGAGAAGGGGGGGGGGGGGGGACGGCAGCTCCTACAGCTATTAGAAGCCAGGACAAACTGCAGAAAAAGAAAGCTGATTGGATCCCTTTAAAGTGGACCTGAACTCTTGCCCAGGTCAGAAGGAAAACAGAGAAAGGCACCCTGTATGTATTTAGAGAGTTTAGCCTGTTTAATTCCCCCTCATTTGTGTCTAATCACAACTTGCAATTTGATCTCCTTCCTGTGTCACATGACTGCCACGGCAGATAAGCTCCTTTGAAAGCACTGGATGTTAACAATATGTCTGCTTCCATGAATCAGGAAGTAGAAACAGTGCATATTTATTTTAGGAATTGTATCAGTTGTAACAAAGAAATATTTTTCTTTAAAGGTTATTATGCTGTTGTGTATCTTTTAAAACAGAGAGAAAGTTCTGAGTTCATGTCCGCTTTAAGTCAAGCTGTGCTATGACCTCAATTCCCACCTCCCTATGATGCCTGCCTACCTGTTCATTCAGCTCTAATATATATATATAATATATATATATATATATATATATATATATATATATATATATATATATATATATCTCTACCTAGCACTCTAAATTACACAATGCAAGCAGACCACCTCGTAATGGTAGTGCTCATCACTGCTCACCACCACAGTGCTCACCAGTGCAAATAACCAAGTGATCTCAAATGGCAAGAAAGATATATGTGTGGAGAAAAGTACTTAAAGAGAAACTCCAACCAAAAATTGAACTTTATCCCAATCAGTAGCTGATACCCCCTTTTACATGAGAATTCTATTCCTTTTCACAAACAGACCATCAGGGGGCGCTTTATGGCTGATATTGTGGTGAAACCCCTCCCACAAGAAACTCTGAGAATGTACTCTTGACAGTTTCCTGTCTGTGAACCCTGTTGTATTGTGGGAAATAGCTGTTTACAGCTGTTTCCAACTGCCAAAAAAGCATGCAGCAGCTACATCACCTGCCAACAGTTCCACACAGCTTTCCTCACTGCGCTGTGTTGGCTTTTCCGTCAGCGATCAGACCGCAGAACAATAGAGAGCAATAATGAAAGAGGCATGAAGCCTTCCAGCCTGGAGGAGGGGAATTACAAGTGATTCTAGCAGCATACCAACTCTGCCTAATCACATTACAGGGAAGAGGACTTGCTGAGCACCAGCACAAGGTGATCCACCTCACACCCCCTGCTATGTACAGCGCTGTGCCCTGCAGCAATCTGCCCGCTATCATACAGCTTGTCTATAAAAGGGTCTCACCCCTAATCACAGCCCACCAGGGGAGAGCTTACCTAAGCGGGGATCAGCGGCTGCTGTCTATGGAGCGGAGATCAACTGCATTCAGTGTGCAGTACAGCCCCTCTATTCACATCTTACACAGACAAGTGCTGTGACTTCGGGACGGGCTACAATACTGCGCAGTGAGCAAAGCTGAATGGAACGGAGCAGCTGATCTGTGGTGAATCAGCTGCTCAAGAAGCACAGTGCACTAGTTTCCAGCCTGTCTAACTGCTGAGCCCGTTCTGCTAGACGGGATAATACACAAGTACCCTACAGACATTGGGCGACAGTGATCCACCTGTTGGATCACCGGAGGAGAGACCCCATAATGTTGGGGGCAGCTGTAGGCACTTCAGAGATTTTTGGGCCAAGACAAATCACAATTATTTTGGCTGAAGAAAACTGCATATCTGGGAAGGACTGATCTGCCAGCACAGCCTGCAGTTTCATCCTGGTCCTGCTTGTCCTGTCCACATTCTGTTCCCAGCTGATCCAGTAAGTAGTCAGCGTTCTAGGTCATGTCCTGCCCTCTCCACACTGCAAAGTCTGCCATCCTGTTCTTTATGTCACCGATTGAAAAAAACCCAGATGGCCGCAATCAGGTGCTCACTAGCAGCATAGTCCACTGACACTGAAGTCCTGGCTTATTTCAGCAACCTAACACTAAATAGCATTCTACATGCAATACAACAGCATGGCTTTATAACAGAAGAATCTCGGTGATAAACTTGGCCTGCATGCAAACCAGCCCTGTCACTAAATGACAACATCTGGTGCATTATGAAATGAAAAACATGACAAAGGAGAACCCAGAGCAGATGCAATTCTTTATCAGTCAAGAATGGGACAACATTTCCCTTTCAAAACTGCAACTGGTTTCCTGACTACCAAAACATTCACAGAAAGTCGTTAAAAGTGGAAATAATGCAACACAATGGTCAACATGCCCCGTCCCAAGTTTTCAGAAAAAAATTCTGCTGACGTCATATTTAAAATGAGAATTTAGTTTGGGAAAAAAACATTTGCCATGTTGTCTTTGTACTACTTTCAGTTAAATATGGGGCTTAAAGTGTACCTGAAATGGCAAAATCAAACCATTTTATAATCACCCGAGGCTTCCTCCAGCTCCATGAGCACCGACGCGTCCCTCGCCGTCCTCCCGAGTGCCTTCGTTTTCCCGCAATCAGCCCCAGTAATCTGGCTTAGTCGCGCCTGTCAGCTCTTCTGCGCATGCGCTGCCCCTTCGGCTTATAACAGAGGCACACGGGAGGAGGACGGTGGGGCTGGAGGAAGCCCCGGGTGAGTATAAAATATTTTGATTTCGCCATCTCAGGTTTTCTTTAAATAATTTCCAAATGATAACATTCTGGTTTACATTTTACATACTGACATAGATATTATGTTATATAGCTAGATTGTATAAAAAAAAAAAAAAAAAAAACATACGTCCAAGTCCAATGAGAAAAGAAAATCCCCAAAAGGTTGGAGGAAAAATGAGCAAAGAGAGTGTTAGAACACTCCTTTTCTATGTAAATTAACATACATTAAAGAATATTCTTAATCTGGTTATATCTTACCGGATCAGATGGGTTGGAAGAAAATAGGTAAAATCCTATAAAAGCCAAGAAAGGATATTAATCAGGAATTTCTGACAGGTAGTATACAGTCTCATCTTGTCCAGAGATCTCCCAGCTTGTTGGGCAACAGACAAAGAGCAAGCAGAGGTTGAACAAATTGCTACACAGCCAACTGAGCCCCTGTAGCCCTGAACTCCCTCAACACAGTAATTTTGATTTTTTAACACACAGAAAAATGCAAAAACAACTGACTGACTTGAATCATATGTGTGGCCATGCACTTTTGTGGTATTCTGCAAAAAGGTGCACGATTGTGCCAAATGTGTTCTTTGCCATAGTAATTGCTTTCTGTCAACTCACAAATTCCTCAAACAAAATAAACAGTTCCAAAGTAACACTCCTCTATGGAGGCAAAATTAATATCTTGTTATTGTATGGAAAACAAAAATAAACTAGTAAGTACTTAATGGACTTCTCTTAAAGAGAAACTCCGACCAAGAATTGAACTTTATCCCAATCAGGAGCTGATACCCCCTTTTACATGTGAAATCTATTCCTTTTCACAAACAGACCATCAGGGGCGCTGTATGCTTGATATTGTGGTGAAACCCCTCCCACAAGAAACTCGTACTGCTGGCAGTTTCCTGTCTGTGAACCTTGCTGCATTGTGGGAAATAGCTGTTGACAGCTGTTTCCAACTGCTAAAACATGCAGCAGCTACATCACCTGCCAACAGTAAAAATGTCACCATGTAATAAATGTCAGAATGTAAATCAGGGATTTAAAATAAAAAACACTTTTTTATTTCCTCTTTAAAATAGGTTGTGCGCTCCAATGATGGACAGTAATTGTGCTTTGTACAGCTCTGTGGAAAATATCATATGAATGAATGAATACAAAAACAAGAGCTCTTCTAGTCTAAATATCTTTCCTGTCATCTTTAGTAAAGTCATACAAAAAAAGATGTTATTTTGCTTTCTAGCATAAATTGATCTTTTTCACTGCTTACCAAGAATAGCAAAAATGACCATGAAAAATAAAAGCAGAAGAAGGATGTCAATAAATGGTGGAAGTGACTGGAAAATCTGTCGCAAGTTCCTGTAAGATAAAAACAAGAACTTCACTTTTCAAGCACAGGTTGCTGCTGGATACTGAATAAACAATTATACAAATCTATGAATAACACTTAAGGCTCATACACACATCAGACTATAGTCTTTGGAAAATGAAAGATCACAGACCAATCCTACCACCCTTCATGTAGTATGAGAGCCATACTCTACACAGTCTTTTCTATGGAGCTGAACTCCACATCAGAAAAAAATCTTTGCAAGATGCTGCACACACAGATGCTGTACAGACACAAAAGATCAGTATCTGCAAAAAATCTGTTCCTGCCAAAAATCCATTCCTGCAAATTGCAATGATAGTCTATAAGATCTGCAGATCATCATACACACATGATTTAACTGACATTCATCTACAGATCAAGCAATCATCTGCAGATCTGAAAATCCATCCTGGTGGATCTGATCTGCAGATGAATGTCAGTTAAATCATGTGTGTATGATGATCTGCAGATCTCATAGACTATCATTGCAATTTGCAGGAATGGATTTTTGGCAGGAACAGATTTTTTGCAGATACTGATCTTTTGAATGTTTACAGCATCTTTGTGTGCAGCATCTTGCAAAGATTTTTTTCTGATGGGGAGTTCAGCTCCATAGAAAAAACTGTGAAGGTATGGCTCTCATACTACATGGAAGGGGGTAAAATTGGTCTGTGATCTTTCATTTTCAAAAGACTATGGTCTGATGTGTGTATGTGGCCTTATACAAATCTACTATGCCATAGTAACTATGGTACCATGTAAATCAGCTTGGATTAATCCTGGGCACCATAATTTAACTTCCTTGCCGCTAATCGCGGCTTGTACTATTGCTACCTGTGGTGGCACTATTTTTATAGTCGTTCGTCCTGCGCCATTTTTATCTGCTCCCAGATTAAGGACTGCAGGCCACTAAAAAAAAAAAAAAAAAAAAAAAAAAAAAAAAAAAAAAAAATCACAAATGTCAGGATTTCTGGAGATTCTTAAATGATTTAAAAAATTAATGCTAGTGATTTGTACAGTGATTGCGACTTCCTTTTCTTTTTTGTGGTTCTGAGGAGTGAACACACTGCAAAATCACTTTGTGCAGCAACTGAAAAGCGATTGTGCAGCGATGCTACGCCTTGTATTGAAGCACAAATTGCTCTAAAAATGCTGCAGGACCTGCGCTTGTATTTGGGGAAATCACAATCTCTCGTGTGGAATACCCTCCATCAACTTTCATAAGCCCAACACTTTTGGAATGATGGGGACCCCGTGTGGTCCCAAAACGATTTTTGGCTTTAACAGCTGATGAATAAATTGACATTGCTGTGGACAGTTTGCACATATTTCAAGGGGCAACAAAGTGTACAATTTAAAATACATGTAAACAGACAAAGAAGAAGTGCATTTTTCCCATATTAAAATGAGACAAATTACTTTTCTACTATGTTGCTGTCACTTACAGTAGGTTGTAGAAATCTGACAGAACCGAGAGGTTTTATGCTGGGAATACACGGTACGTTTTTACTGTGTAATTGAGCCGCACGATAGATTACGGCGCATCCCCGCGGCCGCCCGGATCGATTCCCACTTGTCCCCGCGGGCGGCTTCTTATCTTCCGCTCGTTTATTATTTTGTTCTGCCCGCCAGTATCGAGCGTGAAATTGATCCGGCGGGGTATTTGACGCGTTGGAAATTATCAATCGAGCCATCAGCGGCTCGATTGATAAGACAAATCTAACGTGTATTCCCAGCATAAGACCAGCTTATCTTCTCATGGGGGGTTCTCAAGATTTACTTTATTTTCCAAAGCACTTAGTAAATGGCGGTTGCTCCATCCAACTGCCAAAAAACTGCAGCGAGCAGGGAGGCTGGCTAGGATATTTGTATAAATCCTTTTCAGGGAATGTCTTTATAAAGAAAAAGGCCATGCTGAGAATCCTCCATGAGAAGATGGGCTAATCCAAAACCTGTCAGTAATATCAGATTTGTACTACCTACTGTAAATGAGAGCAACATAGGAGAAAAGTAATTTATGTCTCATTTTACTCTGGATAAAATGTACTTCTTATTTGTATATGTGTACATGTACTTTAAATTTTACACTTTTGCCATAGTGCCCCTTTAACTGTTACAATAATAAAATAAACTTCAAATATCATACAACATAATATATTAAGGTGCCCACAGTTACTATGTGACATGAAGAACTCTCACCTTCTGACAGCTCCACAGTATCTGCAGTCCACCAAGAAAATAGGCCGTAGGGCTCTCGTTACACGCACATGGGAAGTCTGTCTAATCAGCACCACAATAGCTTCCACAAACTGGACTAGCAAGACGCAACTCTGAAGAGAAATACAGATGCAAAAACATGGAAGTTGGTAATCCAGTGTGAATGTTCAACGATACCATGGTTCGTATACCAGAAACTAACACTGACTACTGACCTTTAGCATTGTCCTGCGATGCCTCAGGAAAGTACGAAACCCAAGCCATCTCATCTTCAATCCAAGCTCAAACACTACAAAGGCCAAGATAAGCAATTCAAGTGTGGCATGGATCTGCAATATGGCCAAGGGAGAAACACATAAAAAAGACAAAGCAACACAGGCAATATTGATTTTACACATCTAGATTAGTCATTCTTTTAAGTTGGGGGCTAATCACATGCAACTGAGGGACAGAATATACCGTAATTGATCACAGAGCCACTAGTTATTACATGGCCTATGTTCTACAAACAGTGCAGGCCAAGGCAATGCCACTCAGTTTATGATTACACGGACTCCAACTCCTCTAATTTGTATATAATAATCTTGTTATTTTAAAGTATGTAACAAAAGGTATATCACTGCCAAAGTTTCGAATTTTAAAGCTATATTAAAAGTGAACCCGAGGTGAAAATAAATAATAGTATTTATCATCCTACTCATAAAAATGACGTAAGTATCCCAGGGTTTTCTTTTATATTTAAACATATACAAAGTAGGCTGTTTAACGGTCTCTAATCAGTGGCAGCCTATTAGGAACCCAGAGTTAGAAAAAGGTCAGTAGTTCATGTATTTTATCTCTGCCTGCTCTCAGTTGCATTCTGCCAGGAAAATATTTATGGCTGTAATTTGCTTATTAGTGATGTATACTATATTCCCGACAAAGACAAGACAGAAGCTGTCACTTCCATGCCTATAAATCAACTTTCATGCAGCAAAATGAAACAAGTAAAACAGCCTGGTTATTAATATGTTTTGTAAAACAAACAAACAAACACAGAACATTTATATCGCGCTTTTCTCCTGGCGGACTCAAAGCGCCAGAGCTGCAGCCACTAGGACGCGCTCTATAGGCAGTAGCAGTGTTAGGGAGTCTTGCCCAAGGTCTCCTATTGAATAGGTGCTGGCTTACTGAACAGGCAGAGCCGAGATTCGAATCCTGGTCTCCCGTGTCAGAGGCAGAGCCCTTAACCATTACACTATCCAGCCACCTGTACATACACATGACTATCTCATCATGTCACCTCGGTTACACTTTAAGACTGCATCTGCTTTTAGGAACAAAAAGCTCCTGGCCAGGAAGCTGACCCTGTAACTTACTGTAAGCCATCCCAGTCTGTCATTGCCAACATTAATGCCTCCAGCATCTTGTTTGTATAATAAGCTTCACTGGAGCCCTATGTCAGCCGGTTTCCAGCGTGTAGCCCTGCCACCATGCAGAAAAAGGCCTCTACCTTTTCTACATATCTGATATAGAAAAGGCCAGGGGCATTTCCTGCAGGGTGGCAGATCTGTGCATAGGAACCCAGCTGATACAGGGTTCCAGGGAATCTTCTTAAACAGAAACAAAAGAACATCGATCGGGCCATAGGCAATCTAATTGTGGGTGCATCTAAGAGTGATGTGCAGGTACATGCACAATCTAAACCAGGTTTATGGGTGACAGACAATACCACTCTGTTCGGTGTGAACAACATTCTCAGTACATTCGCAACCGGTCTGCGGGGAGTGCATACATAGAGTGCCGCCCCCTCCTCCATAGCTCCCTCTGGTGGTCAGTGCCCCCCGTAAACATCACTACAATCAGCAGCAATCGTAGTGATCATGTGATCAGTAGACAATCGCCATGGCTCCTGATCTGTGTAGGAAGATTTCAGCTGTCAAATGACAGCTGCATCTCTTCCGTCGGATGCACGTGATCGAGGCAGAATTGCGAAAATCGGGTGGCGTAGATTCTACGCCGCATCAGAGTTAGGGAGTCGCAAGAGTGTCATAGAATCTTACTTACGTGGTCCTGAGCTGGTTAGGGATCATTAAAGAGTACCTCCAGTATAAAAAAAAAAGACAGACCCTGTCAAATCAAGCTCTGTCTTAAAGGGAAGGTTCAGGGAGGGTGGAGGAAAAATAAAAATCAATTTCCACTTACCTGGGGTTTCCTCCAGCCCGTGGCAGGCAGGAGGTGCCCTCGCCGCCGCTCCGCAGGCTCCCGGTGGTCTCCGGTGGCCGACCCGACCTGGCCAGGCCGGCTGCCAGGTCAGGATCTTCTGCGCTCCAAGTCCTGGTACTTCTGCGTCCCACGCCGGCGCTCTGACGTCATCGGACGTCCGCTGTGCTGTACTGCGCATGCGCAGAACTACTGCGCATGCGCAGTACTGCCCGGCGGACGTCCGATGACGTCAGAGCGCCGGCGTGGGACGCAGAAGTACCAGGACTTGGAGCGCAGAAGAGCCCGACCTGGCAGCCGGCCTGGCCAGGTCGGGTCGGCCACCGGGAGCCTGCGGAGCGGCGGCGAGGGCACCTCCTGCCTGCCACGGGCTGGAGGAAGCCCCAGGTAAGTGGAAATTGATTTTTATTTTTCCTCCACCCTCCCTGAACCTTTCCTTTAATGATGCAACAATTTGGGGGGGGGGGGGGGGGGGGGGGGTCTCATGGGTCACTTACCTGACTGGCCATAATTCATTCAGTCAGGTGAGCACTCGGGCCTCTCGGCAATGCGGACTTGGCAGTTTTTCTTTCAAAGCTCTGCTGAGGCTCTGGCCACGCCATTTGCAACCTGCCCCCAGGTCAGCAGCTGCGGCCTAAGTGGTGGGTGCCGCTGAGGGCAAGTCATGGCAATGCAGGCAGAGGGTTCTGGAGAGCATAGAAAGACCTCAGAAACATGGCTGAGACTGTATTGCCGAGGAGGATATATCAGTAATACATGGGATGCAAATAATTCTGACTCACTTGCACATGTAATGCAGCTTGGAACTTGGCCAATCAAATGCATTTCCTGACATTTTTCATTGGCCCAATTTTAAGCTGCATACTGTTTGCGATAAACCTGCATGCAAGTCAGAATTATTTGCATATCATTGACCATCTCTAATCACCCACTACTAAGGTGGGCTAGGAAGTGTTGTCCCTAGGTGGGGTCCAAAATTTCCATCTGCAGCCCCGGCATACCCAGATGTCATGATAATAATAATAGTATGAGTAACTAGCAAGAAAATTCTTGGCTTGTGCTGATCCTGAAAGCGAATACAGCAAGCTGCCTCACCAGACAGGGGTCCCAAGTGGAACTCAAAGGTATTATGCAATTGATAACTTGAAAGCTGAATTCATAAACTCCTATTTTTAGCCAGTGTAATATAAAGACAGATCAGCATGTACCGGTACGTGAGTGTACTAATACTAGAGCATATTCAGCTGGTGTGCAGTACTGGGACACATACAAGGCACTGTTAGAACACAAAACAGGGAAGCAGGTGTAGATAAATTGTGCCTCTAGAATTTCTGACTACACAAGAATCTAGTAAGTATGTGAAAGTATGTGTGTGAATTCAGCAAAAGGGTGTGGCTGTATAGCACTAACTCCAGGCCAAACTGTTATAATGCAGTCAATCTCCTCAGAGACATGCGAGCTATGTCCAATAATACCGTGTAACATAATTACGTATTTTGTAATTCATATACATTATTTCTCAGTGCTGCTTTCTGTGTTATTTTCCTACTAGCATTTAAGTGATCCCGGGGTGACGTGATGAGATAGACATGTGAATGTACAGTGCCTAGCACACAAATAATTAGGTGTTCCTTTTCTGCCTGAAAGAGTTAAAAGATCTGAGATGAAAAACTAACTATAACAAGTAACTTGTCTATATATCTTATCTGAAGTTTAGATAGTTTACACAGCAAATCTAGCTGCAAACAGCTTTAATAGAATATGATTATTTCTTCCTGTGATACAATGAGAGCAGCCATGTTGTTTGTAAACATTACACAGAGGCAGGCTTATCTGCATCTTGAGCAACAACAAAAAAACTACCCCCCCCCCCACTTCCTCCTCCCCTCTGCCTCTGAAATCTTTGGCTAGTAATACCTCCCCTTCCTCCTGCCCAGACTGAGCTCCCATGAGCCCTTGCTACTGTCTGAAAGTGCCTTGGCTCTCTGAAAACCTGTGGGCGTGGCTTGTTTAGTTTATAGGGAATTAGACTATTAAAACAAAAACAAAAGTATTTGGCTTGAGGAATTTCCTATAAACAATATGAAAGAAACACAATTATGCAATGAGTAAAAGTTTATCTCGGATCCACTTTAAACATCAGGCATGCAAGTGACAGTTTCTGACTATAGGGACAACCTCACTGATAAGGAATTACAGTCAAAACTCTTTCCTGGAAAAGAACAGCTTCTGTGTGCAGGGTAGCAATATAAAAAAAGGTCAAGGATTTATATTTTTTAGCTGACACAGAAAATAAAACTGTGGGGTTCTTAAAAAATGTAATTTGTAGGACCAGGAGGAAAGACTGTGCTAAACACTCTGAATATTTTAATGCAAAAACAAATTAAATTCAGCAACCCTATTTCAGGCACAGTTATTTTTAAAGAGACTCTGTACTCTATGTAGTAAGAATATTACACATACATAAACATCAAGGCGGAGGAAGGGGACAGCCGGGGCCTCACAGAGTGAAAGCAGCAGCAGCAGAAGCCCGGTGCTAAATTCCAGCACGTAGAACAAGTGGTTGTGAGCAAAGAGGTAAGCCGTAAGGGCCTCCGAGTCCCGAGGATGCGTGTCAAACTTGTCATTATTCTTTCCCTCCTGAAAGGAATAACAAAGAACATTATATTGGCCAGTTCTGTGTCAGATATTACACTACAACAAAGTTCTTTAGTTGCTTTGGTGTTTGTTGAATAATAAAAGGATCACAATACAATAACAAAAATATTCAGTACATCATTACAAAATGCATTCCGTTCTTAAAGGATACCCGAAGGGACATGTGACATGATGAGATAGAAGTGTATGTACGGTGCCTAGCTCACAAATAAAAATGCTGTGTTCCTTTCTCTCTCTGCCTGAAAGAGTTAAATATCAGGTATGTAAGTGGCTGACTCAGTCCTGACTCAGAAAGGAAGTGACTACAGTGTGACCCTTACTGATAAGAAATTCCCCTTTTTATCTCTTTCCTTCTCTCAGAAGCCATTTTTTGTTTATAGTTGGAATTTCTTATCAGTGAGGGTCACACTGTAGTCACTTCCTTTCTGAGTCAGGACTGAGTCAGCCACTTACATACCTGATATTTAACGCTTTCAGACAGAGAAAGAAAAAAAAAAAGAACACAGCATAGTTATTTGTGTGCTAGGCACTGTACATACAGTGGAGGAAATAATTATTTGACCCCTCACTGATTTTGTAAGTTTGTCCAATGACAAAGAAATGAAAAGTCTCAGAACAGTATCATTTCAATGGTAGATTTATTTTAACAGTGGCAGATAGCACATCAAAAGGAAAATCGAAAAAATAACCTTAAATAAAAGATAGCAACTGATTTGCATTTCATTGAGTGATATAAGTTTTTAAACCCTCTAACAATAAAAGACTTAATACTTAGTGGAAAAACCCTTGTTTGCAAGCACAGAGGTCAAACGTTTCTTGTAATTGATGACCAAGTTTGCACACATTTTAGGAGGAATGTTGGTTGGTCCACTCCTCTTTGCAGATCATCTCTATATTCCTAAGGTTTCGAGGCTGTCTCTGTGCAACTCTGAGCTTGAGCTCCCTCCATAGGTTTTCTATTGGATTAAGGTCCGGAGACTGACTAGGCCACTCCATGACCTTAATGTGCTTCTTCTTGAGCCACTCCTTTGTTGCCTTTGCTGTATGTTTTGGGTCATTGTCGTGCTGGAACACCCATCCACGACCCATTTTCAGTTTCCTGGCAGAGGGAAGGAGGTTGTCTTTCAGGATTTCACGATACATGGCTCCGTCCATTTTCCTGTTAATGCGATTAAGTTGTCCTGTGCCCTTAGCAGAAAAACACCCCCAAAGCAAAATGTTTCCACCCCCATGCTTGACGGTGGGGACGGTGTTTAGGGGGGTCATAGGTAGCATTTTTCTTCCTCCAAACACAGCGAGTTGAGTTAATGCCAAAGAGCTCTATTTTGGTCACAGCACCTTCTCCCAGTCACTCACAGAATCATTCAGGTGTTCATTGGCAAACTTTAGACGGGCCTGCACATGTGCCTTCTTGAGCAGGGGGACCTTGCGAGCCCTGCAGGATTTTAATCCATTGCGGTGTAATGTGTTTCCAATAGTTTTCTTGGTGACTGTGGTCCCTGCTAATTTGAGGTCATTCACTAACTCCTCCCGTGTAGTTCTAGGATGCTTTTTCACCTTTCTCAGAACCATTGACACCCCACGAGGTGAGATCTTGCGTGGAGCCCCAGAGCGAGGTCGATTGATGGTCATTTTGTGCTCCTTCCATTTTCGAACAATCGCACCAACAGTTGTCACCTTCTCTCCCAGCTTCTTGCTAATGGTTTTGTAGCCCATTCCAGCCTTGTGCAGGTCTACAATTTTGTCTCTGACATCCTTGGACAGCTCTTTCCCATGTTGGAGAGTTTGGAGTCTGCTTGATTGATTGATTCTGTGGACAGGTGTCTTTTATACAGGTGACTAGTTAAGACAGGTGTCCTTAATGAGGGTGACTAATTGAGTAGAAGTGTCTAACCACTCTGTGGGAGCCAGAATTCTTAATGGTTGGTAGGGGTTCAAAAACTTATTTCACTCAATGAAATGCAAATCAGTTGCTATCTTTTATTTAAGGTTATTTTTTCGATTTTCCTTTTGATGTGCTATCTGCCACTGTTAAAATAAACCTACCATTGAAATGATACTGTTCTGAGACTTTTCATTTCTTTGTCATTGGACAAACTTACAAAATCAGTGAGGGGTCAAATAATTATTTCCTCCACTGTACATATGTCTATCTCATCATGTCACATGTCACTTCGGGTATCCTTTAAAGTGCAATGTAGAAGGGGGACATTAAAGTCTAGAAGAAGAGAACAGGTATAGTGTACAGTTAATAACCAATTCCTAAGGTGTCAATTACTACATATGGGGACTAGTCAACTATCCCAAACACAAGAGAAGTTAGGAGGGCGGGCTCTAGGTTTATAAAAAGCAGATGTTTGAAGGGCAACATGGTTCTCGCTCAGGATTTCAGATCATTAGTGGAAGGACAGTGTAGAGATAACCATTGATAAGCTATACAATTTCTTTTAAGGGGTGCAATCCCACAGCAGGTGCAGGAAGGTGGGATTGTATAAAGAACATTCAGGATGTGTTAGATGCATAAGGATAAGTATTTAACAAGTTGGGAGTAAGGTAACTCTGATGCAGGACATATTGTGCGAGGCTGTCTCTGAGGCAAAGGGAAACTGAACGGGAAGTCAATAAACACTCTTACCATTCTTCTTCGTGTAACTGCACAACTAGGTTTGTCCATTTTTTATTGCACATTGCAAGAAAACTACTAAAAGTTTAATAAGACTAGTTTTCCAGAATATAGCAAAAAAGTAAAAATCTTTAAAGCGGACCTGAGCCCAGAACGTCCTCTCTGCTCTAAAAGATACACAGCAGCATAACAACCTTTAAACAAAAAACATTTCTTTGTTACAGCTGATACAAATCCTAAACTAAATCTGCACCATTTTTACTTCCTGATTCATGGAAGCAGACATATTGTAAACCTCCTGAACTTTCAAATGGCCTTATCTGCCATTGGCATTCATGTGACACAGGGAAGAGATCAGATTACAAATTGTGATTAGATACAAATGAGGGGGAATTAAACAGGCTAAACTCTCTAAATACATACAGGGTGCATTTCTTTATGTATTTCTTCAGTCCTGTGCAAGAGTTCAGGTCCACTTTAAACAACAGGGAGGGCCTAATGTTCAATAAAAGGAGCATAAATAAGGCCCATGTGGTGCTTCTTTAGTTGCCTTTGACGTTAAGGAGACCCTATGCTATGTCTAAAACAAGTAGCAAACATTAATCTTGTCAAGAATAATACATGCATTTTTTTTAATGTATGTATTATTCCCCCTCCTTCCCCTATCACTGTCGACCTATAGTCCACAGGCATTACAGCACAATGAAGAATTGTGACACTAAGTGGCGCATTTACTAAGTGGTGCTTTTTTCTTTGTTTTTAGCACATCAGCAACCTGTAACTATGACAACAGTCAACCCTAAAATATTACAAGGACTAAAATAAGAAAACAACATTTTTGCTAGTGTTGACCACATGCCAGTTTTTGGTAACGGTTTAGATGATAAAATATCAAAGGTACTTCTACAGTGAAATGTCAGAGAAAACTTTGCTAACGTCATTAAGTTAATTATTTGCTGAAAGAGATCATTATCCTTTCACTTAACTAAGCACTTTTATTTAAGAATTAACTTGGTATTCCTGGATTCTACACAAGAGAATCCTTAGTAATTTGTCTGAGAAATGTTATCAGAGCACTCCCAACGCTCGGTACACACGTTACGTTTTTTCGTGCGATAGATGGATCAGATAGATAAAATCCGTCATGGCCAATATTGCCACTGATCATTTCCGCGCTCGATTTCTCATAGAAGTGAATGAAAAAAGATAAGAAAAACGAATGAAGAGAATTGAGTGCGGAATCATGCCGCAAAAAACGATCGGGTGAGACAATCGCACTAAAAAAAACAACTTAATGTGTGTACCCAGCATTACAGCATGTACGATTTGCTGTCTCTCCACAAAAGCTCTATTGTTCTTTCATTGCAAACTTATAACAGATGGCTGGTAAGTACTGCACTAGCAGTAAATATTTACTGAAGATACAGAAGGGCAGCATGATGACGTAGTGCATAGCACTCTCGCCTTGAAGCATTGGGTCTCTGGGTTCGATCCCCGTAACATCTGCAAGCAGTTTGTATGTTCTCCCCGTGTCTGCGTCGGTTTCCTCCACCCACTCTGGTTTTCTCCCATAATTGGCTTCGCCCTAAAATTGGTACCAGACAACAACACATACATAGACATAGGACTATGGTAAGATTAGATTGTGAGCTAGTGGGTCTCTGAGGGACAGTTAAGAAACAAGACAATATAATAATAATGGCAGTATTTGTATAGCGCCTTTCTCCTGTCGGACTCAAAGCTCTTGCGAGGCAGCCACTAGAGCGCACTCAGTAGGCAGTAGCAGTGTTAGGGAGACTTGCCCAAGAAACTCCTTACTGAAATAGGTGCTGGCTTACTGAACAGGCAGCCGAGATTTGAACCCAGGTCTCCTGTGTCAGAGGCAGAGCCCTTAACCATTACACTATCCAGCCACTGCTACTCTTGTACAGCGCTGCGGAAGATGTTGGCGCTACATAAATACCAAAAAATAGTGGTCATCATTAAGCTGGCCATACACTGGCCCGATTTGCGCCCGTTTCGACAGCAGATTCGATCACTGGGATCGAATCTGCTGCCAATCGTTCACGCTACACGCCGAATTTCGATCCATTTCGTCCGATCCCGTCGATCGCGCCGTGCGGAAAAAACAGTCGATCGCCCGCGGGTAAAGAGCGCATCGCTAGCGGCGTTCGAGTGCCCGACGACCGACGCAATAGAGCCCGCATACATTACCTGCTCCGCCGGCGCGACTCCAGTCTCCCGGTCACTGCTGCTCTGTCTGCGCTCTGGTCTCCAGGTCCGGCATGCCTCACTTCTTCTAGCCCGGCAGGAAGTTTAAACAGTAGAGCGCCCTCTACTGTTTAAACTTCCTGCCGGGCTAGAAGAAGTGAGGCATGCCGGACCTGGAGACCAGAGCGCAGACAGAGCAGCGGTGACCGGGGGACTGGAGTCGCGCCGGCGGAGCAGGTAATGTATGCGGGCGGGCGGGGGCAGCAGCAGCACCACAACAGATTGTGAACGGTTTCAGGCTGAAATCGGTTCACAATCTGTTTGCTGTAAGGGTAGCCATACGATCCCTCTCTGATCAGATTCGATCAGATAGGGATCTGTCTGTTGGTCGAATCTGATGGCAAATCGACCAGTGTATGGCCACCTTTAATGTACCTGTAGTATAATATTGATTAATCAATGAGGGTCATACTCAGCTGACCTTGCCCATTCAAACTATTATCTGTTCCTGAAACACCTGAAGGACATTTCTGACATTAAACATGCTGCTAAGAGCTGGTCTGAGGCCCAACCAAAGGCTATAGGTATACAAGAGCATAAAGTATGATTTGCAGGGCTCGCTCCCCCCCCCCTAGCTTTTCAGGCATTAAAAATACATTACAAATAAATGTAATGTATCTGCCAGGAATATAGCAGCTAGTTATGCCAGGCTAGATTCATGGACTGTTCATGTGATTGTGTGTGTGTGTGTGTGTGTAGGTCAATAGACCTACATTTGCATTGAATTCCTCTGGAAGCAGGGGGCTGGGACATTAGCATACAGTTCCTCTGGACAGCCAGAAAACAGGTAATTAGGAAACACTTAATCAGACAGTTGCTTTGAAGCCTATACAGGTGGTCTGACCCTGTTGTCTGAATACTGTCGCAGAGGTGTATGGTGCTTGGAAGCAATTGTCACCTGGACTGGCTGCAGTATGCTTTGAAGCAGATCACACCAGCCTGAGCCAGGACTTTACACATGACATCCTGCTGCAATGTGAAAGCCTTAATCAATTGTCACCTTTAACCTGGGGAAATCGGATGTTAAGGAAGTCTTTTGTTGTGTGTGTGCTATAATACACTTTTCACATGTGGATGTTAGATCTCTGGGAATCCAATTATGTCTGAGGATGTAATTAAAAACTAGTTCCCCCTCGTCCAAACAGGCTTGCAGCCTCAAGGCAAATATTCCATTATAAAAGCAGGGGACAGAGACCTAAAATCAGTCTACTCCTGACGGTAGCTGGAGCCGGACTCCTGGTCTAAGCTAAGTTGGCTCCTGATCCAATCAGAACGGTGTCCGTCCACAGAACCAAGTCCAAGATTTGTCTATCTTGATCCCTGTTATTGGTAAGCAAATAGCCTTGTGTGTATTTTTGTAACTTTAATCTTGTAACTTTTTTACTTTGTTTTTGTACATCTTTTGTATATATTAAGTTCTGCACTGTTCCACGTTTTCCTGGAATATTAAATCGTTATTTAAATAAGTTTGACTTCTGCTGTACTAAACCAACACTCATAGCCTAGAAGCGACTGAAGTGCAACTGTGTATAAATCCATGCCTAATTGTACGTTTGAGTAACCCTACCGTATGAGATTGTAATTGCATTGTGTGTGGGGGCGTTTGTCATACGTTGGCCTAAAGCGCGCAGCTGACCCAACGTACAAAAACGCCAGTGCGAGTAGCTCGACAGCAGAGTAGCTAACAGTGTCAGGAACCGGCCCGCGGCACGCCTGCGTATACGGTTCCCGACTGCGGGTTTGACCAGAACGAGAGGGGAAGCAGCCTTAGTCAAAGCTAAAACAAGGCTGGGACCCCTCAGAACACCCCTCACTGCCACCACTAGCGGTTCGCTAGACACTTCCACTCTGCTGTCGAGTCCTCAGCGCGCACCCCGCATTTTCGTATTCGGGTCAACTTTGCGCTTAGGCCGAATACGGGAACGCCACGCACCCACACACACACAGTTGCAATCTTACACTGTAGTGAAGCAGAAAACCACTAACAGTCGTTCCGAATGATACTGTTAGCCACTCTGCTGTCGCTACTCGCACTGGCATTTTTCGTACGTTGGGTCAGCTGCGCGCTTTAGGCCAACGTATGACAAACGCCCCCACACACAATGCAATTACAATTTCATATGGTAGTGTTGCTCAAGCATACAAATAGGCATGGACTTATACACACTTCAATCTCTTCTAGGCTATGATTTTTAGTTTAGTACGGCAGAAGTCAAGCTTATTAAATAATAATTTAATATTCCAGGGAAAAAGGTGGAACAATGCAGAACAGAATATATACAAAAGATTACAAGACAAAGTGAAAAGTTACAAGGATAAAAGTACAAAAATAAGAGGTTACAAAGATAGATACCAAGCAAATTGCTTACCAAAATACAGGAATCCAGATAGAAGAACCTTGGACTTTTGTGGACGGACACAATTCTGGTTAGACCAGGAGTCCACTAGCTTGGGCCAGGAGACCAGCTGCCGCTACCATCAGGAGGGGACTGATTTGAGGTAGCTGTCCCCTGTTTTTTATAATGAAATATTTGCCTCGAGGCTGTAAGCCTGTGTGGGCGGGGGGGGGGGGGGGGGGGGGGGGGGGGGGGGGGGGGACGGGACCTAGATTTAATTACATCCTCAGTCATAATTGGATTTCCAGAGATCTAACATCCATATGGGAAAAATGTACTATAGCCCACATACATGAAAAGATTTCCCTAAGCTCCAATCTCCCCAGGTTACAGGTGACAATTGATAAAGGCTTTCACATTGCAGCAGGATGTCATGTGTGAAGTCCTGGCTCAGGCTGGTGTGAGCTGCTTCAAGGCATACTGCAGCCAGTCCAGGTGACAATTGCTTCCAAGCACCATACACCTCTGCTACAGTATTCAGACAACAGGGTCGGACCACCTGTATAGGCTTCAAAGCAACTGTCTGATGTAAATTCTAGAGTCTTTTGTTAGCCTTTGAAGTTCCCTGACTCTGTCCTGATTTGTATAATGGGACAATGGGGCTTCTAATTAGCTCCCTGCTCCCAGAGGAACTGAGGGTAATTGTATTCCACACTGTCATACAGACAAGTACAGCTTCCCCAAAGCCAGATGACCACCCATACATACGCATCTGAAGTACACAGGAAAATTAAAATATTATCCTTACATCATAAGCACCCCAGTATATTCCTGACAAACAGTATCGTTCGGAACGACTGTTAGTGGTTTTGCTTCACTACAGTGTAAGATTGCAACTGTGCGTGTGTGTGCGTGGCGTTCCCGTATTCAGCCTAAAGCGCAAAGCTGACCCGAATACGAAAACGTGGATTGCGTGTTGAGCACTCGACAGCCGAGTGGACGTGTCTAGCAAACCGCTAGTGGTGGCAGTAAGGAGCTTTTGAGGGGTCACAGCCGTGTTTGTAGCTCGAATAAGGCTGCTCCCCGCTTGATCTGGTCAAACCCGCAGTCGGGAACCGTATACGCAGGCGTGCCGCGGGCCGGTTCCTGACAGTATCCTTTTCTGAAAATCTACTTGCCTGTCACATCTCTGGTTGTGTAACACAACAGGTAAAGTACCTGCCAGAAGCAAAGTGTGTGAACCTTCACAGCTGGTCCTGTATTCTGTTAAGACAGTAAAAGAAGGTAGTGGCGGATGTAACTGCCTACTTTCACTTGTGAGGATAATAAAGCTTTGTCTGATCTACAGGCCACAGTCCAGGAGAGCCAGCAGTGTTACAGCATGACACATACCATGGACGTCTGCAGCACTAGCAGGCAAATACGTGGCATTAGTTAAATGTTACTAATATAAATAAAAGCATTCAGACTCCACTAAAGATAATGGGGTACTTACGTATTATCTGTCTGCAGAGTTTGGCAGCTTCTTGAATAAATTCTGTTTGCTCCCCTACCAAGATCTAATCATTTTTGGAAAGCCGAAAGTCCTGGCTTCCCATTGCATCCTGTTCTGAGTCAGTGAAATGCTCCATTCACAAGTTAGGGGGGTTTGAAAGAGGGGTGTCCCCTGCACTTGGCTGCAGAGAGCACATTGGAATCGAGTTTCCAGTCCCGGCCTGTAACACACGGAGAGATGAGGGGATATAGCTGGGCTACTTCTTTCTCTGTAATGAGACCCCTGCGTATGGAGAAGACGACCTCCCAGGTGTGCTGCTGATCATCAGTGTTGGCTTCATTCGGTACTTCTGTAATTATGCTTTCTCCAGCCAAGTGCAGGGGACACTCCTTTCAAAACCCTTTAACTTGGGAATGGAGTATTGCACCGACTCTGGACACGGTGCAAAGGAAAGCCAGGACTTTCAGCTCTCCAAACATGGTTAGATCTTGGTATGGGAGCAAATAGAACTTAAACAAAAAAAAAGCTGCCAAACTCTGCAGACTGGATAATACGCAAATATCGATAATGGATGTAAAAAGGAGTACAAATGTGCCAGGCTGTGCAGACAGCATATACTGTAAACCCTTAAGAATGCTTACTCAGGTTGTGAAGGGTTACTGCCCTTTCCACATGATTACTGCTCAATGGGAGAACAAGTTCAAGCCAAGCTGTAACAAAACTGGCCACTTATGTAGCACAAATCCAATTGCTTCTTATTGAGCAAAGGGTATGCAATGTGCTGTGTTTCTGCGACAGCTATAGTACATATCTCACGCTGCGCCTGCTTTCTACATCCTTCAGTGCAACAGAATGGATAAATCTCCCCAAGTATTCTCACATAAACAATAAACCACCTGCAAAAAAACTATTTAGGAATAAGGGCCTTTATTAAGCAACATTTATATGTTTAACTGCCGATTTCTCTCTGCGCTGCAGATTTTTTTGCCAGAAATTCCACTGTCACTCTGCCAATCTTACATCTCTAATGCTGGGAATACACAGGCGATTTTTTTTCCACTCGATTCTCTGCTCGATAGATTTTGCTGCTCGATTCTCCATTCCATTCTCTTATCTTCTGCTTGTTTTTCTTATCTTCTTCCATTCACCTCTATCAGGATTCGAGTGGCAAAACGATCAAACAGGAGATCAGACATGTCGGAAATTATCTATCTAACCATCTATCTGCCGCAAAAACGATCCGTGTATTTTCAGCATTACACGATACAAAGCATTCCACACTGAATAATGCTTTCAATACATTTGGCCAGAATGGTTTTTGTTGTAACACTTAGACAATGTGACCTGCTATTCAGTCTTCTATTCACTAAAGCTGGATACTGAAGTCTAATACACACAAGTTCATACTCAACTCTGATCCAGTTTCCAAGATTCAGCATTATCATGGAACAGACAGTAAGGCCTGGGGCCAAAAGGAGTTATTTCAGCTGCAGAATTGCAGACAACAGACAACACACAGAACATTTATATTGTGCTTTTCTTCTGCTGAACTCAAAGCGCAAGAGCTGCAGCCACTAGGGTGCGCTCAGTAGCAATATTAGGGAAGGTTGCCCAAGGTCTCCTTACTGAATAGGTGCTGTCTTACTAAACAGGAAGAGCCCGGGATTCAAAATCGAAGGGCTCTGCCTCTGACACAGGAGGTAACCAGTACACTATCCAGCAACTGTGGCAATTTCAAAAAGTGCTACGCTAGGGAAAGTGGATAGAGGTCAACTCACAGGAACGACTGTAATGAGGCTTGCTTTGAGGACTCAAAATTGCTTTTGAATGACTGTACAAGAGCGATTTGCAGTGATTTTATAAGCAAAGATCCTATTTTCAATAAAGTTTTCACTACCTGCTGGGTCTCTAATCCCTCCCCAAGCTCTGTATAGCTTCTGGCGTGTAGCCCCGCCTCCTTGCAAAAAAGATCATAGGCTCTTCTAAGGTTTGATGAACTTTTTCTGCAAGGTGGTGGCGCTACTCACCAGAAGCTCGGGGAGGGATTCAGAGACCCAGAAGGTGGTTATAACGAAATTAGCCCACTTCCCAGGAAAAAAAATAATAAAACACAAATCGCAGGTACTCTACAATCGCCAGCAGTTGATTGTACAGCTCTTCAAAATCATCCTAAAATCTGGGTACAAAGCACTAGTGCAAGCACCACTCACAGTGGGCCCCAGGTTAGCTATGGATTTGCCCACATTTATAAAGAACCAGAATATTAGAGAGGGAAGCAGCAAGAAAAAAAAAAGTTTCTATGTTTCTGACACTCCGCAGCAACAGCATTATACTGACCTGCAGGTAGATGGCCGCTTCTTGATATCGAGTCTCCCAGCTCAGTTCTGACTCCTCGGATGTTGGTAGCTGCTCCATAGAGACTGTGTGGCACTCATACTCATCACTGGCTGCAAGTGAAGTGTGAGAGATTATTCTGCGCTCAGCAACAAAACATCAAGCTTCAGTTTACTAATGAACCCAGGCAGTCTTGTTATTCATTAACAAAAAGACACCTAAAATAGAAGCATGCCAAGGAAAATGCTCACATTTCCAGTTACCTGACTTCAATGTGATCATTCAGACTAGCTGCCCTTTAAAAAAAAAAAAAAAAAACCTCCCAAGATATGCCAGATTAATGTTGCCTGGACCATCACACAGTGTTAAGCCATAAAAAAAAACGGTTTTATACATTGTAACCTTTACTGGTGATCTACATTTTTGCTTCAATACATTATTGTAAACAATGTGAAAATATAAAGATTTAACACAAAGTGTGTAACTATTAAATGGGAATATGTAAAGTACGACAGTGGCAAGAAATAAGTCTATTAAGCAAAATAGGGTTGCAAAAATAAAATGTTTCAGTGGTTAAGCCAAGTGTCAAAGAAAAAAAAAAAAGCAAAATTGGTAGCATAATAATAGTCCAAGTACCCTTAACCACTTAAGGACCAGGGCTTAAACCCCCTAGTGACCAGGTCATTTTTTTACAAAATAGGCCACTGCAGCTTAAAGGCCTCGCTGCAGGGCCGTACAACTCAGCACACAAGTGATTCTCTCCCCCCCCCCCCTTTTCTGCCCACCAACAGACCTCTCTGTTGGTGGGCTCTGATAGCTCACCCAGTGTTTATTTAATTTTTTTACAAATATTTTTGTTTTTATTTTCACAATATATTTCCCCTATTTAGTTATATTTTTTTCCCTACCCTCCCTCCCACACTCAGCCAATGACAGCGGACATGCTGCAAATCCCCGCCCCAGCACTTTACGCCGATCGGGATTAGGCGGTCCTGGGGCTGCCGCAGCGGTCCCGCCCATCGGTGATGCGGTCACCTAAAGGTTAAAGCAAACGTGAAGCGAACATAACCTTATGATATAATGAATTGCATGCGTAGTACGGATTATGAATAGAACATTAGTAGCACAGAAAAGAGTCTCATATTTTTATTTTCAGCTATATAGCTTATTTTTTATAACATTGCATCATACGGTCATAGTTGCAATTTTATAACCACACTGTTTTTTAGGTTATAAAACAAAGCAGAAATATTGACCCTTTGAACTTTCCTGCAGTAAAACCTTAGTCCGTTTCTCACGGTTTCTTGGCTATTAGGCTTGTCTAATGCTGGGCATACACGAGGCGACCCGGCAGCTCGATTAGCTGCCGGATCGACTCCCGCCACGTCCCCGCGGCCGCCTGCATCAATTCCCGCCCGTCCCCGCGGGTGCTTCCTTATCTTCCGCTCGATTCCCCGCTATTGTACGCCCGCGGGGATTCGATCCGGCGGCCCATCGGACCTGTCGATATTATCAATCGAGCCATCAGCGGCTCGATTGATAAGGAGAAAACAAACCGTCTATGCCCAGCATAATGCTGGGAATACACAATTAGGTTTTTTTTCGGCAGATTTACTGGCTAATTGTTTTTCTGATCGATTTCCATTCAGTTCTATGAGAAAATCGATCAGAAAAACGATCAGATCGGACCTATTGGACATTATGTATTGAGCCATTTATCTGCCAAAAAAACCAAAAACTCAGGGCTCAAACCCACTAGCAGCCTTTTCTAAGCGGTGGTGATTTGAAAAAGCTCTTGCTAATGCAATGCTATGGGTTTTTTTTATAAAATCACATCGCTCAAGTGGGATCTCACCCATAGCATTACATTAGCAAGAGCTTTTCAAGTCACAAAGTGCTCAGTTAACCACTTGAGGACCTAGGGCTTTCTACCCCTTAAGGACCGGCCACTTTTTTTCCATTCAGACCACTGCAGCTTTCACGGTTTATTGCTCGCTCATACAACCTACCACCTAAATGAATTTTGGCTCCTTTTCTTGTCACTAATAAAGCTTTCTTTTGGTGCTATTTGATTGCTCCTGCGATTTTTACTTTTTATTATATTCATCAAAAAAGACATGAATTTTGGCAAAAAAATGATTTTTTTAACTTTCTGTGCTGACATTTTTCAAATAAAGTAAAATTTCTGTATACATGCAGCGCGAAAAATGTAGACAAACATGTTTTGGATAAAAAAAAAAACCATTCAGTGTATATTTATTGGTTTGGGTAAAAGTTATAGCGTTTACAAACTATGGTGCAAAAAGTGAATTTTCCCATTTTCAAGCATCTATGACTTTTCTGACCCCCTGTCATGTTTCATGAGGGGCTAGAATTCCAGGATAGTATAAATACCCCCCAAATGACCCCATTTTGGAAAGAAGACATCCCAAAGTATTCACTGAGAGGCATAGTGAGTTCATAGAAGATATTATTTTTTGTCACAAGTAAGCGGAAAATGACACTTTGTGACCAAAAAAAAAAAAAAAAAAAAAAGTTTCCATTTCTTCTAACTTGCGACAAAAAAAAAAATTAAATCTGCCACGGACTCACCATGCCCCTCTCTGAATACCTTGAAGGGTCTACTTTCCAAAATGGGGTCATTTGTGGGGTGTATTTACTGTCCTGGCATTTTGGGGGGTTCAAAATTGTAAGCACCCCTGTAAAGCCTAAAGGGGCTCATTGGACGTTGGGCCCCTTAGCGCACCTAGGCTGCAAAAAGGGGTCACACATGTAGTATTGCCGTACTCAGGAGAAGTAGTATAATGTGTTTTGGGGTGTATTTTTAAACATACCCATGCTGGGTGGGAGAAATATCTCTGTAAATGACAATTTGTTAATTTTTTTTACACACAATTGTCCATTTACAGAGATCTTTCTCCCACTCAGCATGGGTATGTGTAAAAATACACCCCAAAACACATTGTACTACTTCTCCTGAGTACGGCGATACCACATGTGTGGCACTTTTTTGCACCCTTACTGCACTAAAGGGCCCAAAGTCCAATGAGTACCTTTAGGATTTCACAGGTCATTTTGAGAAATTTCGTTTCAAGACTACTCCTCGCGGTTTAGGGCCCCTAAAATGCCAGGACAGTATAGGAACCCCACAAATGACCCCATTTTAGAAAGAAGACACCCCAAGGTATTCCGTTAGTAGTACGGTGAGTTCATAGAAGATTTTATTTTTTGTCACAAGTTAGCGGAAAATGACACTTTGTGAAAAAAACCAATAAAAATCAATTTCCGCTAACTGATTTTTATTGGTTTTTTTCACAAAGTGTCATTTTCCGCTAACTTGTGACAAAAAATAAAATCTTCTATGAACTCACCGTACTACTAACAGAATACCTTGGGGTGTCTTCTTTCTAAAATGGAGTCATTTGTGGGGTTCCTATACTGTCCTGGCATTTTAGGGGCCCTAAACCGTGAGGAGTAGTCTTGAAACAAAATTTCTCAAAATGACCTGTGAAATCCTAAAGGTACTTATTGGACTTTGGGCCCCTTAGCGCAGTTAGGGTGCAAAAAAGTGCCACACATGTGGTATCGCCGTACTCGGGAGATGTAGTACAATGTGTTTTGGGGTGTATTTTTACACATACCCATGCTGGGTGGGAGAAATAACTCTGTAAATAGACAATTGTGTGTAAAAAAATCAAAAGATTGTCATTTACAGAGGTATTTCTCCCACCCAGCATGGGTATGTGTAAAAATACACCCCAAAACACATTATACTACATCTCCCGAGTACGGCGATACCACATGATTGGCACTTTTTTGCAGCCTAACTGCGCTAAGGGGCCCAAAGTCCAATGAGTACCTTTAGGATTTCACAGGTCATTTTTGTTTCAAGACTACTCCTCACGGTTTAGGGCCCCTAAAATGCCAGGGCAGTATAGGAACCCCACTAATGACCCCATTTTAGAAAGAAGACACCCCAAGGTATTCCGTTAGGAGTATGATGAGTTCATAGAAGTTTTTTTTTTTTTTGTCACAAGTTAGCGGAAATTGATTTTTATTGTTTTTTTTCACAAAGTGTCATTTTCCGCTAACTTGTGACAAAAAATAAAATCTTCTATGAACTCACCATACTCCTAACGGAATACGTTTGGGTGTCTTCTTTCTAGAATGGGGTCATTTGTGGGGTTCCTATACTGCCCTGGCATTTTAGGGGCCCTAAACCGTGAGGAGTAGTCTTGAAACAAAAATGACCTGTGAAATCCTAAAGGTACTCATTGGACTTTGGGCCCCTTAGCGCAGTTAGGCTGCAAAAAAGTGCCAATCATGTGGTATCGCCGTACTCGGAAGATGTAGTATAATGTGTTTTGGGGTGTATTTTTACACATACCCATGCTGGGTGGGAAAAATACCTCTGTAAATGACAATCTTTTGATTTTTTTACACACAATTGTCCATTTACAGAGTTATTTCTCCCACCCAGCATGGGTATGTGTAAAAATACACCCCAAAACACATTATACTACTTCTCCTTAGTACGGCGATACCACATGTGTGACACTTTTTTGCAGCCTAGGTGCGCTAAGGGGCCCAACGTCCTAATCACAGGTCATTTTGAGGCATTTGTTTTCTAGACTACTCCTCACGGTTTAGGGCCCCTAAAATGCCAGGGCAGTATAGGAACCCCACAAGTGACCCCATTTTAGAAAGAAGACACCCCAAGGTATTCCGTTAGGTGTATGGCGAGTTCATAGAAGATTTTATTTTTTGTCACAAGTTAGTGAAAAATGACACTTTGTGAAAAAAAACCAATAAAAATTAATTTCCGCTATCTTTTGACAAAAAATAAAATCTTCTATGAACTCGTCATACACCTAACAGAATACATTGGGGTGTCTTTTTTCTAAAATGGGGTCCGTTTCTGGGGTTCCTATACCGCCCTGGCATTTTACGGGCCCAAAACCGTGAGTAGTCTGGAAACCAAATGTGTCAAAATGACTGTTCAGGGGTATAAGCATCTGCAAATTTTGATGACAGGTGGTCTATGAGGGGGCGAATTTTGTGGAACCGGTCATATGCAGGGTGGCCTTTTAGATGACAAGTTGTGTTGGGCCTGATCTAATGGATAGGAGTGCTAGGGGGGTGACAGGAGGTGATTGATGGGTGTCTCAGGGGGTGGTTAGAGGGGAAAATAGATGCAATAAATGCACTGGGGAGGTGATCGGAAGGGGGTCTGAGGGGGATCTGAGGGTTTGGCCGAGTGATCAGGAGCCCACACGGGGCAAATTAGGGCCTGATCTGATGGGTAGGTGTGCTAGGGGGTGACAGGAGGTGATTGACGGGTGTCTCAAGGTGTGATTAGAGGGGGGAATAGATGCAAGCAATGCACTGGCGAGGTGATCAGGGCTGGGGCCTGAGGGCATTCTGAGGGTGTGGGCGGGTGATTGAGTGCCCTAGGGGCAGATAGGGGTCTAATCTGATAGGTAGCAGTGACAGGGGGTTATTGATGGGTAATTAGTGGGTGTTTAGGGTAGAGAACAGATATAAACACTGCCCTTGGGAGGTGATCTGACGTCGGATCTGCGGGCGAACTATTGGTGTGGGTGGGTGATCAGATTGCCCGCAAGGAGCAGGTTAGGGGCTGATTGATGGGTGGCAGTGCCAGGGGGTGATTGATGGGTGGCAGTGCCAGGGGGTGATTGATGGGTGGCAGTGCCAGGGGGTGATTGATGGGTGATTGACAGGTGATTGACAGGTGATCAGTGGGTTATTACAGGGAAGAACAGATGTAACTAATGCACTGGCGAATTGATAAGGGGGGGTCTGAGGGCAATCTGAGCGTGCAGGCGGGTGATTGGGTGCCCGCAAGGGGCAGATTAGGGTCTGATCTGATAGGTAACAGTGACAGGTGGTGATAGGGGGTGATTGATGGGTAATTAGTGGGTGTTTAGAGGAGAGAATAGATGTAAACACTGCGCTTGGGTGGTGATCTGATGTCGGATCTGCGGGCGATCTATTGGTGTGGGTGGGTGATCAGATTGCCCGCAAGGGGCAGGTTAGGGGCTGATTGATGGGTGGCAGTGACAGGGGGTGATTGATGGGTGATTGACAGGTGATTGACAGGTGATCAGTGGGTTATTACAGGGAAGGAGAGATGTAAATATTGCCCTGGCGAATTGATAAGGGGGGGTCTGAGGGCAATCTGAGCGTGTAGGCGGGTGATTGGGTGCCCGCAAGGGGCAGATTAGGGTCTGATCTGATGGGTAACAGTGACAGGTGGTGATAGGGGGTGATTGATGGGTAATTAGTGGGTGTTTAGAGGAGAGAATAGATGTAAACACTGCGCTTGGGTGGTGATCTGATGTCGGATCTGCGGGCGATCTATTGGTGTGGGTGGGTGATCAGATTGCCCGCAAGGGGCAGGTTAGGGGCTGATTGATGGGTGGCAGTGACAGGGGGTGATTGATGGGTGGCAGTGACAGGGGGTGATTGATGGGTGATTGACAGGTGATTGACAGGTGATCAGTGGGTTATTACAGGGAAGGAGAGATGTAAATATTGCCCTGGCGAATTGATAAGGGGGGGTCTGAGGGCAATCTGAGCGTGTAGGCGGGTGATTGGGTGCCCGCAAGGGGCAGATTAGGGTCTGATCTGATGGGTAACAGTGACAGGTGGTGATAGGGGGTGATTGATGGGTAATTAGTGGGTGTTTAGAGGAGAGAATAGATGTAAACACTGCACTTGGGAGGTGATCTGATGTCGGATCTGCGGGCGATCTATTGGTGTGGGTGGGTGATCAGATTGCCAGCAAGGGGCAGGTTAGGGGCTGATTGATGGGTGGCAGTGACAGGGGGTGATTGACGGGTGATTGACAGGTGATCAGGGGGGATAGATGCATACAGTACACAGGGGGGGGGGGTGATCAGGAGGGGGCAGTGGGCATGGGGGGAGATAAAAAAAAATAGCGTTGACAGATAGTGACAGGGAGTGATTGATGGGTGATTAGGGGGGGTGATTGGGTGCAAACAGGGGTCTGGGGGGTGGGCAGGGGGGGGGTCTGATGGGTGCTGTGGGCGATCTGGGGCAGGGGGGGGAGAAATCAGTGTGCTTGGGTGCAGACTAGGGTGGCTGCAGCCTGCCCTGGTGGTCCCTCGGACACTGGGACCACCAGGGCAGGAGGCAGCCTGTATAATACACTTTGTAAACATTACAAAGTGTATTATACACTTTGAATGCGGCGATCGCGGGGTTAACATCCCGCCGGCGCTTCTGTACAGCCGGCGGGATGTTGCGGCGGGCGAGCGGTGACAGGCGCCGGCGGAGGATCGCGTCACGGATGACGCGATCGCTCCGCCCATGCCCTTAAATGGACCGCCGCCTCTGTGGGTGAGCCGGTCCTTAAGGGCTCCACTTCCTGGCCGCCTCTGTGCGTTAGGCGGTCGGGAAGTGGTTAAAAGCGCCCCTAGTGGGTTCCAGGCCTCATGGTGTATTCCCAGCATAAGTGCTTCAGAATGCAGGGTTGTATTTGACCCAGTGTGTCGAATTGCTCAGAGAAGCTCTTTTGCATAGATAACAAATCAAACAAAGTTAAAAAACAACGTTTTTTAATTCTTCCTGTACTGGAAAACAATATGAGACTCTTTTCTTTGCTATGAATGGCTTATTTCTTAGCTGTACTGCACATCTAATTCATTATTGCACAAGTTTATTTTCACTTCACGTTTGCTTGAAGTTAACCATACAAACCCATTTACCACCGATGCGGCAAAATGATCGAACCTAAGAATTGGCCTAAGATTGATTGGAATTCGATAGATCACATAGTGGTGCAATAGATTCCCGGCAGATCTGATCAGAGAGATTAAATCACCCATGAATTGAACAAGAAAATCAACATATGTATGGTCTGCTTTGGAGGTAAGTCTCAATGAGAAGCAAGGCACTTTTTCTGTTCCTCAGGGGTATATTGAAGGGAAGAAGATGAAAAAAAAAAAGAAAGGAAAGAAGAGAAAGGGCTCGTTTCACTAGTGCGGCGTGCGTCTCGTAGACGCACGCCGGCACTGAGCGGGTGGGCGGGATCGCAGGCGATTCCCATCAGCCGTGCCATGCACGGCTATGGGAATCGCAGCCTCCGCCGCGAATTCTGTGGGGGTTTCCGGCCAAATCGCTACTGCAAGCGATTCGGCCGGCGGCGCCGTTGTCCCCTATGGCAGAGTTTCCCCGCGCGATTTGCCTGCGGGGAAACTCTGCGGATTCGCGGCCGTTTCCGCGAGAGTGGAAACGGGCCCATAGAAAGGGTATTGCTGTAGATATACAAATAGTAGCCACTTTAACCACTTAAGGACCGCAGTCTTTTCACCCCTTAAGGACCAGAGCCTTTTTTCCATTCAGACCACTGCAGCTTTATTGGTTTATTGCTCAGTCATACAAGCTACCATCTAAATGAATTTTACCTCCTTTTCTTGTCACTAATACAGCTTTCTTTTGGTGCTATTTGATTGCTGCTGCGATTTTTACTTTTTATTATATTCATCAAAAAAGACATGAATTTTGGCAAAAAAATTATTTTTTTAACTTTCTGTGCTGACATTTTTCAAATAAAGTAAAATTTCTGTATACATGCAGCGCGAAAAATGTGGACAAACATGTTTTTGATAAAAAAAAACCCATTCAGTGTATATTTATTGGTTTGGGTAAAAGTTATAGCGTTTACAAACTATGGTGCAAAAATTGAATTTTCCCATTTTGAAGCATCTCTCTCATTTCTGAGCACCTGTCAGGTTTCATGAGGTGCTAGAATTCCAGGATAGTATAAATACCCCCCAAATGACCCCATTTTGGAAAGAAGACACCCCAAAGTATTCACTAAGAGGCATGGTGAGTTCATAGAAGATTTTATCTTTTGTCACAAGTTAGCGGAAAATGACACTTTGTGACAAAAAAAATAAATAAAAAAAAGTTTCCATTTCTGCTAACTGGTGACAAAAAAAAATGAAATCTGCCATGGACTCACCATGCCCCTCTCTGAATACCTTGAAGTGTCTAGTTTCCAAAATGGGGTCATTTGTGGGGTGTGTTTACTGTCCTGGCATTTTGGGGGGTGCTAAATTGTAAGCACCCCTGTAAAGCCTAAAGGTGCTCATAGGACTTTGGGCCCCTTAGCGCACCTAGGCTGCAAAAGAAATGTCACACATGTGGTATCGCCTTACTCAGGAGAAATAGTATAAAGTGTTTTGGGGTGTATTTTTACACATACCCATGATGGGTGGGAGAAATATCTCTGTAAATGAGATTTCTTTTGATTTTTTTACACACAATTGTCCATTTACAGAGATATTTCTCCCACCCAGCATGGGTATGTGTAAAAATACACCCCAAAACACATTATACTACTTCTCCTGAGTACGGCGATACCACATGTGTGACACTTTTTTGCACCCTAACTGCGCTAAGGGGCCCAAAGTCCTATGAGTACCTTTAGGATTTCACAGGTCATTTTGAAGCATTTATTTTCTAGACTACTCCTCACGGTTTAGGGCCCCTAAAATGCCAGGACAGTATAGGAACCCTACAAGTGACCACATTTTAGAAAGAAGACCCCCCAAGGTATTCCGTTAGTAGTATGGGGAGTTCATAGAAGATTTCTTTTTTTTTTCACAAGTTAGCGGAAATTGATTTTTATTGTTTTTTTCACAAAGTGTCATTTTCCACTAACTTGTGACAAAAAATAAAATCTTCTATGAATTCCCCATACACCTAATTGAATACCTTGGGGTGTCTTCTTTCTAAAATGGGGTCACTTGTGGGGTTCCTATAATGCCCTGGCATTTTAGGGGCCCTAAACCGTGAGGAGTAGTCTAGAAACCAAATGCCTCAAAATGACCTGTGAAATTCTAAAGGTACTCATAGGACGTTGGGCCTCTTAGCGCACCTAGGTTGCAAAAAAGTGTCACACATGTGGTATCGCCGTACTCAGGAGAAGTAGTATAATGTGTTTTGGGGTGTATTTTTACACATACCCATGCTGGGTGGGAGAAATATCTCTGTAAATTAAAATGTTTTGATTTTTTTACACACAGTTGTCCCTTTACAGAGATATTTCTCCCACCCAGCATGGGTATGTGTAAAAATACACCCCAAAACACATTATACTACTTCTCCTGAGTATGGCGATATCACATGTGTGACACTTTTTTGCAGCCTAGGTGCGCTAAGGGGCCCAACGTCCTATTCACAGGTCATTTTGAGGCATTTGGTTTCTAGACTACTCCTCACGGTTTAGGGCCCCTAAAATGCCAGGGCAGTATAGAAACCCCACAAGTGACCCCATTTTAGAAAGAAGACACCCCAAGGTATTCCGTTAGGTGTATGGTGAGTTCATAGAAGATTTTATTTTTTGTCACAAGTTAGTGGAAAATGACACTTTGTGAAAAAAAACAATACAAATCAATTTCCGCTAACTTTTGACAAAAAATAAAATCTTCTATGAACTCGTCATACATCTAACGGAATACCTTGGGGTGTCTTCTTTCTAAAATGGGTTCACTTGTGGGGTTCCTATACTGCCCTGGCATTTTAGGGGCCCAAAACCACGAGGAGTAGTCTGGAAACCTAATGCCTCAAAATGACTGTTCAGGGGTATAAGCATCTGCAAATTTTGATGACAGGTGGTCTATGAGGGGCCGAATTTTGTGGAACCGGTCATAAGCAGGGTGGCTTCTTAGATGACAGGTTGTATTGGCACTGAAGTGCAGGAATGTTCTCAAATCGTGACCTGGACATGGCAATTAAGTCGTACCAGCAGTAATCAGAAAAAAATTTTCTGTCACTGTGGTGGGGCGGGTGAGGGTTTGGCCGGGTAATCAGAAGCCCGCAGGGGGCATATTAGGGCCTGATCTGATGGGTAGCAGTGACAGGGGATGACGGGTGGTTGATAGGTGATCAGTAGGTGATTACAGAGGAGAATATATGCAAGCAATGCACTGGCGAGTTGATCAGAGGAGGTCTGGGGGGCTAATTGAGGGTGTGGGCGGGTGATTGGGTGCCCGCAAGGGGCAGATTAGTGTCTGATCTGATGGGTAGCAGTGACAGTTGGTGACGGGGTGATTGATGGGTGATCAGTGGATTATTAGAGGGGAGAACAGATGTAAACAATGCACTTTCGGAGGTGATCTGAGGGTGGGTCTGCACGCAATCTGAGGGTGTGGGTGGGTGATCAGGTGCCCACAAAAGGCAGGTTAGGGTCTGATCTGATGGGTGGCAGTGACAGGTGGTGACAGGGGGTGATTGATTGGTGATTGACAGGTGATCAGTGGGTGATTATAGGGAAGAATAGATGTATACAGTACACAGGGGGGAGGGTCTAGGGAGGATCTGAGGGTGTGGGGGGGGGGTGTTCAGGAGCCCCCAGGGGGCAGTTTAGGACCTAATCTAAAAAATAGCGTTTGAGATAGTGACAGGGAGTGATTAATGGGTGATTAGGGGGGTGATTGGGTGCAAACAGGTGTCTGAGGGGTGGGCAGGGGGGGTCTGATGGGTGCAGTGGGCGATCAGGGGGCAGGATCAGTGTGCTTGGGTACTTACTAGGAGGGCTGCAACCTGCCCTGGTGGTCCCTCAATCACTGGGACCACCAGGGCAGGAGGCAGCCTGTATAATACGCTTTGTATACATTACAAAGCGTATTATCCACTTTACATGCGGCAGATCGGGGGTTAACAACCCGCCGCCGCTGCTAATTGGCTGGAGGGTTGACGTCGCGGGCGGGCACATCCAGCGTGCGATCCCCGGCCAGCTAGCCCGCAATGAGCCGCCGCCGATCGGCGTATTGCGGTCGTTGCGGGCTCCACTTTGCCGCCGCGTAGGGGCGGTCAGCAAGTGGTTAAAATCACAATCCAGTAAAATATATATATATATATATATATATATATATATATATATATATATATATATATATATATATATATATATATATATATATATATATATATATATATATATATATATATATATATATATATATACATATATATATATAGGTGGTTGGGGGAGATCTGGATATAAAAAAGATTTTTTTTTTACACTAAAATCGCACCGCCTGTCACGGCTGCAGGCTGTGCGTCTCTCCCTGTCACACAAGATCCACAGTGACAGGGAGAGGGAGGCGGAGAGGGAGGCGGAACGGCAACTATGTTGCCTTTCGGAGGGTGATCGCTGTGATTGGCTCACAGCGATCACACGGCAGGGAGCCAATCAGTGACGGCTCCTGCCGATACCCGGAAGCCTTAGCTGTCATAAGACAGCTAAGTGCAGCCGGTTCGGTGCGCACGATCGCGGCGGGGAGCGGCGGCGCCGGTGATAGAGATCTACGCCCTGCCAGCCAGGAGCCCATCAAAACAGGGCGTAGATCTCTATCACCTCGGTCCTTAAGTGGTTAAAATGTGGCGATCCTGGCTGCAAACAGAAGTCAGTCTGGACCTCTTTTCTTTGGCAATGACTGCTTGACACTTTCAAGGCTACATTGAAGTGAATTGCGATCACCATTTTAGGATAATTAGTGGTCAAAATATGACCACTGCCATAAAAAATAGGCAATCTGAAACAGGAAATATGATTTTTACAAATGAAGGACAAAGCAGTGATGTGCTGAATAGGAGCAGTACAGTACTGACAGATGCAGAGCTTTGTACTGCACATACTAGTACACAGTTAGTGATAGCATCTGCAATGTGATCCTGCTAGAACCTGATCTACTATCAATGAGTGGTGAAAGGTCATACTTAAGGGAAAGCACGTGAAATGTGGTCCAGTGTTAATCAAGGATCAGAAATGCAGACAAACCAACCAACGTTGATTCCGGTGATAACTTTCACGACTAACTGTACATGGTTTATTGCATGCTTTCAGAGTAACTGAGCAGCTCAGGGTGACCCAAACCACTAGGAATGTATAGGGGGATAAGAGAGACTGAAAAGCCCTCCTACTAATAAGCAATGCTAGGTGAAATTTGCCTTCTTAAAACAGAAGGAAACTTGCAATAATCCAGCTATAAGAGAACATTTGTGGTTGCCCAAAATGCACCACTACTGAATATGCAAATTATCTGTCTACATGTGGGGTTGATGTGGCTGTGTAATATTTAAAGCTATAGGCTTGCTATACACCACCGCTTGTGGATGCTTGTCTGGCTTACGGGGGCGAAAATAGATAATTTGCATATTCAGTAGTGGTGCATTGTGGGTAACCACTAATGTTCACTTATAGCTGAATTATTGCAAGCTTTCCAAACCAAGTTTCTTCTTTAGGCAGTATACAGAACTGGGTCAGAACTGTACAACAAGGAGATATCAATTTCTCTCATCTACTAGAGAAAATCATTGAGTATGGCCAGCTACACTAATATGGTCATTAGACTCTGACTTAACTAAACACAGCCATACACAAGTTTATGATAGCCAAATAGTGACTTATTGAATAGGCAGATTTTTATTGCAGCGGACAACGCAAGTGGTTTCCTGAAGGAAATCACCAATAGCACTTCACTGTGCTGATTTCAGATATCCAATCAATTGCAGAGGAAAAATTGGAGGTTCATTGTAGATACCGTAAAAGCAAATGTAAAGTGATCTACACAATCGGACCACTACTTCTCCTTGTAGGACTTCCTCCTTAACCTCAGATTGTGTAGGAATGTGCTTCTATAAGTGCTAAAGGGAATTTACATAATACGCTATTTCAGGAGCATCACAGTTATGAATAACTGACTAAAGAGTGATGTAATATGCCAGTTTTATAGAAGTACAAGCACAATATTATAAATAGTAGTTGTTTAGAAACAAGAAGGCTTGATTCATTGTTACAGCCTTCACACAGTCACTAGATTTAAAAAAAAAAAAAAAAAAAAAAAAGCTTAATTTCCAACATGCAAAAGCAGTTTTTATACTTTTTAGAGAGGCTTTCCACTTTCAGTTTTAAAAAGGAAAATCTGTGTATTTCCTCCTCATGGACTGGAGGGAGTCCCATTGCGTAAGATCGTCACTGATCTGCTGCTTCCTGTATTACAAAAACAGATTGAGGCTGCTGCAGTGCTTAGCTTTTCTCAACACAAAGCGGGTCCCAGCTCCAACACACAGACAATGCAATGATTCTGAAGGGAGGGGGGGGGGGGGGGGGGGGGGTACGATTACATTTACTACAGAGGGCGTGCAAGACCTGCAGGATGTCCGTGAAGGTTCTCACTTATTGAGGTAGTAGAAATAGGCAACGTTTCGCCTTGTACATACCCTAGATGAAACTCGGCCAAGGTGACCGACATCGACCAGCTCTGCTGAGAATCTAGTGTGTGCAGTGAACCTTGATCCACAGCCAACTCAATCCTCCCACAGTGTGATGTGACAACTTTGTCGGCCCTTCATATAACAAAACACATTGCTAACCCGTAGGCTAGCAACTCATCTGTACAGCCTCAGCCCTACAATGTTGCTTGAGGGATCAGGCCCTGATCCCAGTCGGGCTACATGCCTCATACATGTGTACGAGGTACGAGCAGTCCAGAAAACATTCCACCATAGGTGAGCGGCTGAGGGAGTCACTTGGATTTGTGCTGGAATGTCATCTGCAATACTTAGTAAATTTACATTAGAATTGGAGTTGATTTCAGGGATCATGCAGAATTTACTGAAGCACCAATCAAATGAAGCAGGTAATTTGGGCACCGGCGGCACTTTGGTAAAGTGGGCGTCGCACAGACCTCAATGTTATTTTGTAGCCCAATTGTAGCAGGGTTTTTTTACGTTTGGATAGTGTGATAAATGTTTAGAACCACTTTTGAACTTTTACCGACAACATGTGCCTCCATCTGTGAGAATTCCCATCTCCTCCTGTCCAAACATGAGGTGGGAAAATCTCTCCAGAAATAAAACATTGCAGAGAGGGGGAGATTTGCCAACATGTTATTACTTTCCTTAATTTCCTGTCCATAGGGCTACCAGTCTTCATACTGGAGCCACACAGCTCCATGCAGGGTCAGAAAAAGCGGGAACATCGCTCCAATGGGGACACAAACAGCAAGCAGGTCCTTTAAATATTTATAACTCCTTTTCTAAAACAAAGACCCAATATTTCCTGGAAGTGGAATGTAAATGAACAGTTTTTAGGGGAAAAAATGTATGAAATACATTTAAAAAAATATGGTGAACTAAGGTTTTAATAGGAATTATAAGTTTGTATATTTTGTGACCTGAAATAAAGTCACTTAGCCTGCAGCAGGAGTTATTTTATTTCCATAGATAACAAAATTGGAGATGACTGCCAACCACCCAATTACATATCTGACCCTTTAGATACAAATATAAGGTTATGAACCACACAGGACATCTGTAACAAAAATAAAGTACTTACAGACTTTCAACAGAGAGAGGCATGTCAGCATGAAGCAACACAAAACAGCCCATGTTATATAAGTGTGCCTGTAATGTCTGTCAATGCCAAGGCTATCCGGGCTAAAAGCAGAACTAAAAGATTGTCAAATCCACCCAAACAACTTAAAGAGGAACTGTAACCAAGGACTGAACGTCATCCCAATCAGCAGCTGATACCCCCTTTCCAATTAGAAATCCTTGTTGATCAAACAACATGAACAAATTACATGGCAAATATCAATAATTTATTGATCTCTCTTCGATTTTTTAACTTCTCACTTTGCAATGTATTGATTTATTTTTTTCCCCTTTTCGCTAAAGTTCTTCTTTAACAGTTGCAAATGCCCAGGCTGCATGCTGGAAACTGGCTCCTCACACATCTTATTAAAGCTCTAGTTCAGCCACTATTATTTTATTTCAATTTTTTAAAATGAACATGGTAGCAAATTTCCAACAATTATCAAAAAAAAAAAAAAAAAAAAAAAAAAAGTGCATTGGACATTTGTATTTTTTGCAAGAACTACAGCATATTTAAAGTACCAGGGTGGCTAGATCCTGTAGCTTCACTTCCTGTAGAGATGATAATACAAGTTTATTGGACAGACATCAAAACTCCTCCCCCTAGCCCACCATCATCCACAGGAAGTTATCAGGGAGGAGATGGGAGGTTGTTGCAACTAGTCTTTCCCTATCCCTGAGAAGAGAATACAAGACCTCTAGCAACATTTAGAATAAGTCAAATATACTAGACTGGAATATCTGATTGCTCCAGAATCAGGGTGATCGGATCGTACCATAAACTCCCATCTATCTTCGTTACTGGTCCTACTTGGGCCAGGAGATGTTTGAAGAGCATGTGTGCCTACAGTAATGGGTATGGTGCTTTTCTAAGTGGAGTAAATTTTTCTCCTCCTAACAATGCAATTTCACTTATTGTTGACAAGCATAGTGATGCTGGTAACTTAAGTTGAGGGAGACCCCTATGCTTACAGGGTCTCTCTTTGCATGTTACCAGCTACTATCTCAGGACCATAATAGCTTCGGGGGGTGGTCGCCAAGATTTTTTTTCTTTAACCTTTACACAGTAAACAAACAATTCCAAGTGCACTGCCGTCTATGAGAGCTAGGACCATGCTAGGAGAAGCAATGTGGTTGCAGCTCCAAACATTTGAGTGGGCACCTAGTGGGATGGAGAACTTCCCATTACACTACTGAAAACACTGCAGGGAGCAGTAAACAATGCAGTTTTTTTTCTTTTTACTTTGGGTTTACATAGGCTTCAAATAAATATAGACAGAGCTACTTACCTAAAGCTACATCGCTGTTTGAGTCATCAACAGGAAGCTCTCCACAACCTCCATTTTCTTCCAAGATGAGTAGTGGTTCATCATCTTCCTGCTTTTCAGCCATTCCCAAATCCTTGCCGCAACCCTTGTGAAACGGGCGACTATGTGATGTTCATCTGACAACAAATGTCAGTTTTCTGATGGAGAAGATGAACATGGAGGATTTCATGTATGGAGAAACTTTGCCAGTAGAAAAGAGACCAGCCCCGTCATGCCCTCAGCGATGCAGTAATCAGAGCCCCTGTAAACAACAACATAAGTGAGGTCACATATCACTGATATTAGATCATTTATTTTAACCACTACTTCTTAAAATGGACCTGAACTCATAACTGCCTCTTTGCTCTAAACAGCATAATAACCTTTAAAGAAAAACATTTCTTTGTTACAGCCGAAACAAATTCTAAACTAAATCTTCACTATTTCAACTTCCTGATTCATGGAAGCAGGCATATTGTTAACAGCCGGTGCTTTCAAATGAGCTTACCTGCAGTGGAAGTCATGTTACACAGGGGAGAGATCAAATTACAACTTGTGCTTAGCCACAGATGAGGGGGAATTAAGACAGGCTAAACTCTCTAAATATATACAGGTTGCATTTCTCTCTGTTTTCCTCCTGTCCTGTGCAAGAGTTCAGCTCCACTTTAAACAACAGGGAAGCCTAATGTTCAATAAAAGAAGTAAATTACAGCTATTTTTATTTACAAAGTATGGTATTTATTACATGAGACTGGGAAGGGAAATGAAAAGCTCAACTATATTTCAGTATAAACAATAATGTGCAACACATGATGGTAGACAAAATGTGCGACTCTTTCATGTCTGATGATTTTGGCATATCTGGACTTGTCACACTGCTTCTCAATGCTGTTTATCCTGGCAGTCTAGCGAATTTGCCTCATTAACTTAAAACAGTGGTGAAACATATTCTATATTGACCCCATATTATAATGTTGCCCATTATAAATGTGTCCCCATCATAGTGATTCTCCCATTATGCTGGTGGTCCTGTTATGCAGCTCCCCATAATAGTGTGATGTCTGTTATACTGCTCCCCCTTTACAGTGCTCCCAATTATAGTGGTGTCACATTAGAGTAAACACCCTCCCTACACACACACACACACACACACACACCTCTAGTACGTCGCCATTACAAAGCCAACCCCCCACCCCCAACTATCCGCTATTTTGTTCCCCAATATGGTACAAAGCTTTGTACCTAAAAATCTCAACTCTCAATTCCTGGGCTGTTTTTTTTATTTAAATTTAACAGCAGATGTGGCAAAACTCTCCAGCATTGCTGCCCCAGAATGTTTGTTTTACCTTCCCCTGCATTGAAATTTCTGGAGTGTGTAACAGGAAGCAAATCATGGATGTGTGCCTTCTTTCTTCATCTGACTGAAAGTAGAATGTCAACTAAATCATTTTTTTTTACTTTAATAGATGGGGAAAGGTAAAAAATTTCAGTCAGGTACTTCTTTATTTTGTGCCATTTTCAACTTGGTCACAGAGATCCCATCATGTCTGGTTGCTGTTGAAGCAAACAGTAAGTAACTTCTTTTCTTCAACACCTCCACAAAATTCACTAACACCTACCCCCCCCCCCCCCCCTCCTCCTCCTCAAATTCAAGTCTACAGAGGGAGGTGTGGCCTGGAGATGATTCACAGTATCCTGTCTCCAGGCCTTGGAGCTAGGCCAAATAAGAGCAAAGCAGTTTACTCTAGAGGCCTGCGCGGGTCTCATTTTTCAGACCCGTACCCGCAGCCCCACTACCCGCATCCGGAAGGAGTGCATTTAAAATGAAGGCCACATAGATGAGTATGAGAAGGATTTTTAGGGGCGGGATTAACATTAAAAAAAAATAAAATCCTGTTTAAAAAAATATATTCATGTCTACTTTTGGTATGTAATTAGAGATGCTTGTTGTGTGTTGTACTGTACTGATTGAAAAACTCAATAAAACTTACCGGTATCTGTTAAAAAAAAAAAAAATCCTGGAGAGGAGCATTTACAACTTGTGTCTGTTGACCGTGGAGAGATTTAATCACTTCTTCTGAGTTAACCTAACTGTAGAGTACCCAGATAGCTCATGGTGACCTAGAACCACTAGGAGAGTATGAGGGGCTAAAAGAGACCAAAATGCCCTCCTACTAGAAAGCGATGCTAAATATAAAGAGTGCAAAATTGTATTTAGCAGAAACCTGCGACCACGCTCAGATCTGACCCCATGGGTGGTGCCTGTCTAGTGCCGCTACCGAGCACTAACCAGCGCCCGGCCGGTGCAGGAGAGCAGCTGACACACAGTGAATTCATCGGGCCTAAGAGCAAAAATGAGCTATTATGTATACAGTGCTAAAGTGCTGTACTGTATATAGTGCTGAAAACTTCCACAGCGTATACAGTCACCCCATTCCATGTTCCAGTCATAGTCAATTGTCTTTATCATAGTCTAAAGGTGTCCATAGATTACTCGATTTATGGCATGGCCAGGCTGAGGCAAAGGCTTGGGAGGCACCTGTGCCCAACCAAGTGCCTTTCCTCACCCATATGCAGAGCCCAGCACGCTCGACTCGACTGTCAGCGCTGCCAGGATGCCTCTTCAGCCTGTCGCGGTGCCTCATCTCTATGACTTTGTTGAGTATCACTACTAGAGGGAGTCATAGAGATAAGATGCTGCAACTAGGTTGAAGCAGGACTACTGGGGGCATAACAGATATCCACACTGGGGAAGGGGCTACCCTCATACTGGGGCACATCTGATTACCTATAATTTGGGGGAGGGGCACCTAATACTGGGGCATATCTGACTGGCTATAAATACTGTAGAGGGAGATACCTTTACTGTAGAGAGGGGCTACCCAATACTAGGGAACATTTGGCCTACTATGCTAGGGAGAGTGGGTACCTAATACTGGGGCAATCTGGTTAACTCTACTGGGGCAGGCACAATTAGGGGGTGGCACACTTTGGAATCTCTGGTGCTTAAAGGATACCTTAGTCCTCACATAAATTTAAAAATGGGGCGTGCAGGCATGTGTAGTGGGCTCTCCTTATGCCCACCGTTCCCCCCTGTCCCCCTCCGTTATGATTCACCCACCCTCCGAAGCTACTCCCTGGTCGGGAGGGTTGGCGAAGACTGCGCAGGCGCTGCCCAGTGGTGCACGTCTTTTGATCACATGCCCGTGGCCGAGAGCGATCTTCACAGGTGCACTATGCAGTTGTGGTGCAGAGCACTCCTGGCCGTGCGATCAAAGGACATGTGGTGGGATTTGTTGAAATAATGCGAGACATGTGGTGCATTACTGATTGACGTGCACATTCAACGTTGTGGTGAAACCTGCTTTTTGTGTACTGTATGCTTCACAGTATGTGTTGCATCACACGCATAGCATACAATGAGACTTTTCCCCTCCATTATTTTTTTTACCAGGATGTGCAGGTAGCCTAAAGCCAAATTTGGTGGGACCCAATCAACTTACCAGTATGTTTTTGGGATGTGGCAGGAAAACCCATGCAAACTGGCTCTTATCTTTTAAGGTTGCTTCTGGTACACATTAGGCCCCATTCACACTAGCCATCTCAAAGCACTAGCGATTAGCGCGGTAAAATCACTGTACACTCTCGCGATTACCGAGCGATCATGATCAGTGCTTTTTTTAAGCACTGTATTGCCAGCACTGCAGAAAAATGCTGCAAGAAATGCGTTTTGTGATTGCAGCTAATCGCAAATCACCAGCAATCTGCGGCAATCATAGCAGTGAGATCACTGCCGTATAATTAATGCTGCGCTACTGCTTTAAAAAGCGTTAGTGGTTCAGCAAATGGTCTCTCACTGAAGCTTCTGAGTTACTTGTACCAATCCGGCACATCGCAGGCAGTGTGTTATGTTCCATTGCCTGTAATGGACAGTGCTAAAGCTGCGTTAGGAGAAAGTAACATAGCAAGTGTGAAAGAGCCCCATGATTACGCCACTGCAGTAAAAACTAACCAGCAATTCTGCCCAATCAGAAAAAAAAAAGATCCTCAGCTTGTGCTTTCTTATAACAGATGATAAATTACTGATTGATTTGAGGCTATTGGGAGTCATTTTGGAATAAAATGAGAATGAGAACTGGGTGCTTGTGCTTCTTGGTACAGGACCTAAGAAAGATAGCACAGTCCGAGCAAATGAGACACATAATGTGCAGACATGATCAATGTCATGCTTGTTTTCTGAGTTTATTGCAAATAGCATTTAACTCAGCAGCAAATGAGTTTGGTTGTCACCGTTTCAATTTGCACCAAACTCAGAAAATAATCATTTTACTGATCATCTCTGGTAATGGGGAAGCATTTATACTTTGCTAAACTGAATAAAGGGGCATCACAATACTAATTTAGAGATGTTTACATTCAAATCTAAATGGGAGAAATTTCATTCTAATGTAATATCAATCTGATGCCGCTGCAATGCTAAATCCAACTCCATACAATCCCAGAAGTCCCTTTATCTCTAATAAACAAAAATCAAGAACACAAAAAGTTATATCCATTGAAAAATGCCGCTGTCCGCACTATATAGTTTATGTAAAACTCCATGCTGCAAATATATTAGCCCTGCCATACTTTGCCCCATCACCCGTGAGAAACCACAACATCAAGCTGAACGTCGTTTCTTTACCTTTATTATAGGCTACTTTCCCCTCGCCATCTGTGCTTCGCCACGTTAATATCATGTGACATGGAATCTAGCGACCATAGATCACTTGGGTTCTCTCTATCTCTATCCAGTCAAAACAGCGACACATAGCCAACAGCACCAGATCCTCACACGATCCTACCACGCATGCGCAGCAGAAACTCGGGTAATAGCGGCCAATCCGCGCATGCGTAGCATTCCTTCGCAGCCCATCCTTTCTGTTCGCTCTCCGTTGTAGGAATTGGCTGCTATTCTTCTACGCATGCGTATGAGTTCCTAAGTGTGGGCTGGGCAAGGTTTGTCACGTGATTGGTCTCCATAGTGATTGTACACTGACAGAGTGCAGCAGTAGACAGAACAGCTGAAGAAGCCGCAACAGGGGGCCAGCATCGGTAGGCGCAGAATTTCTCAATTATCATAGGAGAGGATATCACGAGCTTTTACTATAGCCAAAAACATATTGATTTTTCTGATTTATTAGATCACTTTTATTAAATCTGTCAAGAAAAACAAAAGTTTGCTTTCCTAAAACAGAAAGAATTTGCGATAATTCAGGTTGGAGTGAGCTTGAGATGTCTCCCAGGCACCACTGCTGAATATATGCAAATTAACTATTGTACCCTTAGAAGCTAAACACACCTCCAGAACCGCTGGAATGCAATGATGTGTCAGCTTGTTAATTTGTACAGAGCCATAATAATCCAACATGCATACAGACTGTTTCGGATTGTTTGATCCTCATCAGTGCATGGCGTGGATTAATTTGGCTCTATGCAGTAGGGCTTAAATCTGTCAGGGATGTTATTGCCCTAATGGTTATGTTCAAGGAGAAAAAGAATAACATCCGGGCACCTTCCATCTTCAATAGTATTACAGTGTTTATTCATCATCACAGGTAACATACCATTGATGCTTTCAGCTGTACATCAAAGTGGTGGTGGTGGTGAATTGTATTGGAGCACAGCGTGACCAAGCGTCTAGTAAGACGCGAAACGGCCGTCACAAGCCCCGACTGATACCCGGCACCCCCACCTCCAACTCACCACCACCACTTTGATGTACAGCTGAAAGCATCAATGGTATGTTACCTGTGATGATGAATAAACACTGTAATACTATTGAAGACGGAAGGTGCCCGGATGTTATTCTTTTTCTCCTTAATCATAACCGTTAGTCTCTTTTCGTTTTGTGATCCGATGAGCACACGTCTGAGCAAGTGAACTCAAGAGTACCGGAGGAAGGGTGAGAGAGACATTTGTTTGCTTATTTTCAATCACTTGCTTCTGCAGACTGTTTAGGAGGGAGTGCCACTCTATATATCTGGTTCTAACGCAGTTACATGTTATTGCCCTAAGCCTGGTACAGACACCATCCAAGTTTTACTTCAGACCCTATTCCAGTGAGTGAGCCATAGAAGAAAGCTAGCATACACATGTATGGGATTGTTTTAAATTTCAATCAGATTTCCAATCACATATTTATCGAACACGAATGGAAAGCACGTACACACGGAATGATGGCCAGTATTTTGATCAATGTTTTCTAGCATGTCCGATTTGCTTTTCAAGAAAGAGATCAATTATGGACTTGGGATCAGTCACTTGCAGTCTATAGGTTGTATATTTGTCATTTTATGACTGTGGAAGGAATAGATTGTGAGCTCCTCTGAGGACAGTCAGTGACATTAGTTTGTACTCTGTAAAGTGCTGCAGAAGATATCAGTTTTATATAAATACATAATAATAAATCTCATCAGTTTAATTTCAGTTCAGGTTTGCATTAAACTTTACATGGGGCCGTAAATGCTAATGCAATGCACTTGGACTTATTCTTTGACAAAGTTTGAGATGTAAACCCTAGTATGTACTGTAAGCTGTTACACTGTGTCCATACTGATAGTACATAATCTGCAGTCAGATTTTGGTTGAATAATGTGGTTTTGAAGCTGTTGAAAGGCTGGCTAGTAAGGGGAACTGTCTGTGGATTTGTGTTCAAATATGTTTGTCTTTTGGATATTTCAATAAATAATACTGGTGGTATCTGAGGGTTATTTCATTTTATATATGCAAACTCCTAATTATATTTTATTTTGCTTCTTCAACCATTTAGATTTTCCATGGTGAATATGATGAGATGAGTTGATATTTGACATCAAGGCTTCAGTAAATATGGCCTCAGAGGTTCTGCCTGTGTCCCAGGTGCCATTATTGGTGTCACCTCAGCAATATGAAATTGGAGGGAAAGTTCTAAGATCAGTTCAGAAGCTGCAGCCCACCGCTGAAGGCATGAAGATGCTGGAACCTGGACGGAAGAAGCTAAGCTCAGTGGAAACTCAAAGGGTAGTGGCAGTGCTTGATGACACAATCAAAAGACTTGAAATTGTAAGCCTTTTTCAACATGCAATTGAAAACCTGGATAGATATAGCATAGTGTTTGGCTCTGAGTTATCAGGGGCATTGAGGGAACATCAGAGGCTTCGAGATAACATGCAGCGACAACTCAACCATTTCAGTCAAGAAGCAGCTGAAGAGGAGGATGAAGCAGAATCAGTGTGGGAGAAATCAAGGGTCGATATGGCAGTGCTTCATCAAGGAGTTCAAAGCTCGGTAAGGAATATCTTGAGGTTGTTCTTGGCCAATCCTACTGCAAGTAAAACACTTAGAGCTGAAGGACAAGCACGGAATCAGGACTTCCAGAAACTGATCCAGGTCCTGTCAGAGTTGAGAGGATTTTTATTTGAGATGCTCCTGACTAGTCCACTAGAAAAGGACGAGAGAATGCACTACCTGCAAGAGCTCACCCTCCGGGACCACAAGAACCGAGAGGCTTTGTCTGCTTTAGAGGAGGAGCTTAATGCAGCTATTCTTGATCGCGACAATGAGGTATTCAACACACAGACAACTCTCTCAAGTATTTTATGCATGCCATAATTATGTACTTACTATTCATGAACAACATTCTATTTTCTTAAGGCAAACAGATATGACAGAGGTGAAATACATTCATGTGGATTATTTTACTTGCCTGAGTTTTTGCTATCCTGTTTATTATTTAGTATTTCCAGTTTCAGTACTACAGTTTTTGTACTGCCTTTCAGGAAGAGAATCACCAGTGACTGCATCATAAAGCTGTTTGTTTTTAAAGTGTGTGTGTGTGTGTGTACTTGGCTGTGTCCAAAATGGCAGCCAATTTCACAATCCCATAGTCCAATATTGGACAAGGGCCCTCATTAAAGGAGGAGCAAAGGCTTGTTACCCTCTTTTTACAGAAAACCCACAAATCATATATGGACCATGTAGGCTGGTATTGCTTAGGGGGTGCAGGCACAAATTCCCTTGGAATACCAGCCTGCGTGGTGTGAAAAGTAGAAAAACAAACAGTACTTGCATAGGCGCCTCCCAAGGTAGTTTGTAGATGGCAAAGGTCAGAAACTGCCTCCAGGAAACCTGACGTGAGTACCTACACAATTTTATGTACTGATATTTTACCAATTTATACTATTAAAGTCTTACATTGAAATTATAAGCACCAATCCCTTTATTTTCTTCACTTGTTCTAAGTGGTTATCCAGGGGATCCCTTGTAAAGATTCAGCTTCCAAGACCCAGTGAGGAGAGGGAATTCAATTGGGAAAGATAGCGTCTCAGGTTTCGATAGTGAGGAGTGAAAAGTGCTTGGGGGGGGGGGGGGGGGGGGGAGGGGGGAATCTCAGACTGTTTTTAAGGCTGCTACACACTAAGACGTTACAGGCGCACGTTCAGCGCCAATCAGCGCCACTCTGGGAGACCTTATACGGATAGAGCCGCCTAACGCGTCTCACTCTACCGTCCTCTCCCGCACCACCATACGTTGCGTTAGGTGCACGTTATGCGACCTTAACGTAGCACCTAACGCAACGTCTTGGTGTGCAAGTAGCCTAAATGTGTACTGTGGCTTGAATTTCTAAAGTTTGGGTCCTTCTACAAAACACTTTTAACCCTTAGTCCCCAATGCGGAGATAACAAAAATAATTTGGATCCAGCTAACATGGGCTTTTCACCCTATGAAAAATCACTTGGGTTAGAGTGATCTTCTAAAACTCCAAGTGATTTGCAGAAAGCGTTTGTATAATCAGAATTTAATCTTCTGTCCAAAGAGCCATTCATCATTTAGAGAGGAACTTAAACTAAGGATTGAACTTCATTCCAATCAGCAGTTGATACACCCTTTCCCACAAGAAAGCTTTGCCTATTCTCAAATAGATCATTGGGGGGGGGGGGAGTTTGGCTGATAGTGTGGTGAAACCCCTCCCACAATATGATGTCATGACCAAGGTCCCCATAGTTTGCTGTCGGTGAAGCTCGTTGCATTGTAAGAAATATCAGGTTTTTCCAATTGCCAAGCAAGCAGTTGAACTCTCAGTAATGAACATTTCGTACAGATCACTTGGCAGGATTAAAGATGTCACAACCAGGGATAAATATCAGAATGTAAATCAGGGAGAGGAAAGATTTTACATTGGACAAACTGTAACGATTGGTGTCAGCAAGAGGCACAAATATCTGATTAAGTGGTGATATACAGAATCACCACTAATGCAGATATGTAGAGTGAAATAGTCAGTATCTTCCTGATGGTAAATCAGCGGAAGGCTCACTAACACGGTAAGTGCCTGAAATGATCTACTCAGACCAGTGTCACACCCCGAACCTTGATTATTGGGGATCCGCAGTATCGCCAATAATACAAGGATAGACCCGATTATATAGCAATCTGCGGAATTGCTAATAATGCGGGTAGATGTAAAGCAGTGGACACACGAACAACATGGAAATAAACAAAGCAGTAAATATTCACAAAGTTGTGGAAATATCCACCACACGGCAATTCCTCAGAGGTGTGGTTACCTCTGAATGGGAACCCCGTGTGTGAGATCCCCCAAAGTGGCAGTGGAGGAATCTCGGCCTCTGGCAGTAACGGTCTGCTAGGGCCGGCATCTCAGGGAGGCAAGCCTCAGATAATAACCCAACAGTGGGAGACGTTCCACTGAAGGGAGCAAGGTCAGACAGAAAGAGGTTCGGCAACAGTACAGGCGGCAACAGTACAGAGACGTGAGACGAGAGAATAGTCAGGAACCAAGCCAATAGTCGTTAACGGTACGGGCTGGCAGAGTACAGAATCAGGAAGCAGAAGAGAAGTCAAGACAGGCACAGAATCATACACAGAGAATCAATAACAATAATAATCTCCTAGTCTAGGTGTGAAGTCCTTGGTTTCAACACCTGGGATCTAGTCTAAGGTCTGAGTGCTGACACAGGGTATCGCAAACACAGACGAAGTGTGACTGAAAAGCACTTCCTTATATACTGCCTGGGAGAGAAGTCTCCACCCCAGGCAGCAACCAATCAGAGCAGGCTAAAATGTCAGCTGACCTCCAGGTCAGCTGACACGCTTTCTAAGAGTATAAAGGCGTGTCTGGCGTGCGGCCGCACCCCCTAGAGGCAAGATGGCAGAACCCTGGTGAACAGCATGTTGGTGAGTTTGGAGCAGAGTGCTCGGACAGGTGTGCGCAGCGGATGCGGACGAATTTCCGCATCCCGCGTTGGAAGGTCCGCTTGCCGGACTGGATGCGACTATATTTCCGCAATCCATCCGGCGTTGCAGATTTTTCGTTACACAAACACTGAGAAAATAATTGATAAATGAATATTGTGAACAATAAGCAATGTTATTCATTATGTTATTTTCACCACAGTTCCTCTTTAAAGGACTTACGAGGCCAGTATAGTGAAAAAAAGTGAATTACCTCCTTAACCTTGTACGGCACGGAGGACGCCGTCCGCGCCCTCCGTGACGATCCGCGTAGCGTGGATCGGGGAGGTTGGCCCTAGAGCTGCGCAGCCGCACTCGCGGCTGTGCGGACTGCGCAGCCGCGGCCAAAGCGAGCGGCCATTTTAGGAGAGGCAGGGGAGCCCGACCCGGCCGTGGGGTCGGGAGCCATCCCGGGGGGGGGGCTGACGAGCGAGGGGACCCGGCGGATCGGCACGGAGGGCGCGGACGGCGTCCTCCGTGCCGTACAAGGTTAAGGAGGTAATTCACTTTTTTTCACTATACTGGCCTCGTAAGTCCTTTAAAGTGAACTGACCACATTCTCTTTCACTTGAATCCCTCCTGACATAGAAGCTGCCATGTTCCCCCCTCCCCTTCTCACATTCCTTATTTACAGAAGTCAGAGATGCTATCTTGACACATTGACACACACCCTGGCTTTGAAAAGACACTCCTAATTATTCACCCCCTTTGTTGATGAAAGGCTTTGTTTACCTCTTGGTAATTAGCGCAATAAAACAATTAGAGGTTCCTGAACTCTCTGCGGCTGGGGACGGTCGGCAGGCCTGCTCAAACAGGCCAATTTAACAACTTTGAATGTAAAATACAAGGTAAAATTAAAGTTTATTTTAATAATGAAACAGATAGTCGGCATACATTTTTCATGTGCTATAGAAATGTCCTGAGTGAAAAAAAGGTGCTCGGTTCACTTTAAGCTTTACAGGTGATTTACATTGCTTTTAGCTGGCAGGTGGATATTGGGCTTTACAAGGCTTCTGCAGAGTGTAATGAGTATATTCAGCCAATAGATGCTCTCATTAAAATACAGAGACATTTTCATTTTTAAAACTCTCACGTTAAAGGAAAACTAAAGTGAGAGTGATATGGAGGCAGTCCTATTTATTTCCTTTTAACCTCCTTGCCGGTCTAATTCTCCCCGGCAAGGAGGCAGAGCAGCACTTTTTTTTTATTTTTTCAAATCATGTAGACAGCCGAAGGCTCACTACATGATAGCCGCTGAGCGGACGCATCCCCCCACCCACTCCGATCGCCTTCGGCGATCAGAGTAAGTAGGAAATCCCGTTCAGAACGGGATTTCCTGCTGGGCTTCCCCGGTCGCCATGGCGACCCGGCGGGATGACGTCACAGACGTCATGGACGTCGGGACGTCACAGGGAATCCCGATCCGCGCCTCAGCGCTGCCTGGCACTGATTGGCCAGGCTGCGCAGGGGTCTGGGGCGGGGGGCGGTTCGGCGCAGCGGGTAGCGGTGGATCGGCGACGAGCGGCGGCGATCGAATGTTACAAGCAGCTAGCAAAGTGCTAGCTGCTTGTAACAAAAAAAAATTATGCAAATCGGCCCAGCGGGGCCTGAGAAATCCTCCTGCGCAGGTTACCCCGAGCTGAGCTCGGGATAACCGGCAAGGAGGTTAAAGGACATCCGAGGTGAAAATAAACTGACGAGCAAAACAATTGTATATATCCTCCTTCTCTTAAACATGACCTTTTTTAGATATCCCACAGTTTTATTTTATATTTAAATCTAGATTTTATCTAGATTTTACGTTTTATTGTTTCATTGTCTCTGCTCAGTGACACCTCCGCTGAAGTATGCTAGAGCTCAAATCTATGTATTATTTACTTTTTTTATCTCTTTCCTGCTCCCAGAATCCAATTACTGACAGGAAAGTATTTTATGGCTGTAATTACTTATCAGTGAGGGTTATGCTATAGTCTGAGCCAGTCCGACCCGGTCAGAAACTGTCACTTGCATACCTGATATTTAACTCTTTCAGGTAGATAAAGAAAAAAAGGAACACAGCCTAGTTATTTGTGTGCTTGCCACTGTACATACACATGTCTATATCATCATTTCGCATGTCACCTCGGTTGTCCTTTAAACAAAGCACATTGCCTGGCTGTCCTGCTGATACTCTTTCTCTAATACTTTTAGCCATAGATCCTGAAAAAGTATGCATATCTGTAGTTTGGCAGGATTTGCAGCATGCTTGTTTCATGCTTGATTCAGACACTACCGCATGAATGATCAGCTGGACGCCAGGCAACTGGTGTTGTTTAAAACCAAGTAAATATGGAAGCCTCCATATTCCTCTCATTTCAGGTGTCCTTTAAAAAAGGAACTGTAAACGTGCGTCTCGCCACACCGGCACTGCTTATGCATACAACCTAATTTTACAAAGAAAAAGGCAGCAGTCCTTATAGTGCAGGAATAGTTTAAGATATTTTGGCCGTCATCACTAGTTTGTGTTTCTCCTCTACAGATTGCAAAGAAAAATGAGATTATCCGACAACTGAAAATCAGTTTACACCAGCTAGAGAAGGCTTCAGAAACCCAAGTAAGGCGCACAATGCAGGAAGCAGAGAATCAGCAGAAGTCAGACCGCCGAGCATCAGAAGGGAAATGCGCAAAGTTTCAACAGGATCTGCAGCAGCTCAGAACACAACTTAATGGTGCTATTGCTGAAAATCGTGAGATTGAACTAAGCCTCAGAAAGGTGCAGTTATGTTTTAGGACTTTTGAACTCTATCATTCCAGAACGCTCGCTAGGTCTTACAGTACAGCTTCACGGCCCTTTCACACAGGGGAGGTCCGGTAATTTTACCACACCCCACCCAGGGCAATGAAAGTCTATGGGCAATTTCATACTGACGCAGTATGGCGCGATGCGATGGAAGTGACGTTTTTCCCACATCCCTGATGCTCGGACAGATCTACGTTACCGCGCAGTGCTGCGTTGATGTGTGGCGGACTGGAAGTCATATAAGTCTATACGTGTCAGTATGAAAACCCACCGCGTTGCGCATGCACAGAAGCGTATTCGCTGTGTGTCGCTCATGCACGGTAGCATATTTTTTGCAATACGCACACGAGCATGTGATCGCATCAACCACAGGAAGTGAGCATCACTTCCTGCTTGGCTAGATGCCAGACGGGGATTACCGTGTACTAACGCGGTAATCCCTGAAGGTCTGTTTTTGGCAGTGCGGCCCCTGGGCCCCACCACTGCCGCCAATCCACAGTGTGAAACCGGCCTCAGCCAATGGACCTGGATCAGTTATAATAAGAGCTAGCAATGTCATAACGCATGAAATTTTTTATGGTTCAGATAAATATGCAGTAACATGCAGAAATATCCTTGCATGCCAAAGTAGTGAAAATTAGTGATCTTTTAAGTGGTCTGTCATTCTTTTCTTCTAATTCTTAGATCACTTTCAGATGTGGTGAGTGTAGTTTATGTCAAAAATGAGTAAAACTTTTTTCAACTGCTTCTAGGTGAGACCTAAGTGAAAAAGCCACTTTTGTTAGTTAAAACTTCAGGAAGGCTTAGCCCACAAGTGCAGGGCTACACCACCTAAAAATAGCAGCCCTTATTGCTCATAACATTGGGGGGTACCTTGCAAGGGGGGTAGAAATCACCTTCCTCTTCCAGAGTACTTTTTCCCAGACTCTTTTCCAACTTTGGTTCCCAGGAGGAGGGGTTATAATCTTGGGGTGGAGGAGTCTGTAGAAAGGTATCCCCCTTAAATAATGATAAAATCAGGTAATCCGCACACTCTGTATGAACCAAGTTCAAAGTTTTAATCAGAATATCGTGACATACGCCATTCCATCGACCAACGATTCGTTTCAGGGCCACGCAGGGTCCCCTTTGTCAAGGCAGCAAAACACAGAATGGTGTTCTGTGTTTTGCTGCCTTGACAAAGGGGACCCTGCGTGGCCCCGAAACGAATCGTTGGTCGATGGAATGGCGTATGTCACGAGATTCTGATTAAAACTTTGAACTTGGTTCATACAGAGTGAGCGGATTACCTGATTTTACAATTTGATATTTCTAATCCTGCACCTTCATGGTAGGTGTGCAGTTCCCCCGTGGATCTTGTTACCCTTAAATAATGAGGTTAGTCCTCTAATAGAGGAATGAGTGCAGTGGTGCATTAGTACCCATTCCCATCAAGAGTAAAGGTGTAAAAAAAAAAAAAAAAAAAAAGATGAAAACCTACACACAGACTCCATGATAAACTCTTTGAAAGTGTCACATACCAGAAATAAAAGTTTGTGTTAATGTGTACCACCATAATCCAAGTCATAGACGTGCCTCTGCAAAGTGTTGATTGTAGAGCTCCTTGGCACCATGGTCCTACTGCCTCATTCCCACAAAACACTGACCAAGAGCCAAAGCATTTACCTCTTAGAATATCCCATTTGCCAATGTTTCCCATTGTTTGTTTTTTTTTATTTTTGCTTTTTTTTTAAAAGAACCGTAACCAAGGATTGAACTTCATCCCCATTAATAGCGGATACCCCCTTTCCTATGAGAACTATTTCCCTTTTCTCAAACGGATCATCAGGGGGCTCTGTTTGGCCGATGTCGTGATGAAACCTCTCCCACCGTGTGATGTCAGCACCTAGGTACTGACATCACACTGTGGGAGCCTTGTTGCGTTGTGGAAAATATCAGCTATTTCTAACTGCCAAAAATACATCATCTCCTTCCACAGACCTGCCAGAAGTAAAAATGTCGCCATGTGATAAATGTCAGAATGTAAATCAGATGCAAGCAGAGAAAAGGATGAGAAATGCTGGCACTGCTGTAAACAGCTTGTTTATTCATAACACATGGTGCAACATTGTGGATTCAAATGTATGCATATTGAGACGTAACATACCGTTTTACTGGTAAAGCTGTGCGGTGGGTGCTGGGGGATGAGAGCCTTACTGCCGTTTCGCGCAGATGCGCTTCTACGGAGGCTGCCTCCGTAGAAGCGCATCTGCACGAAACGGCTGTAAGGCTATCATCCCCCAGCACCCACCGCACAGCTTTACCAGTAAAACGGTATGTTACGTCTCAATATGCATACATTTGAATCCACAATGTTGCACCATGTGTTATGAATAAACAAGCAGTTTACAGCAGTGCCAGCATTTCTCATCCTTTTCTCTGCCTGCATATGATGTCTATCTGAGCCTGAGCACGCTGGTCTATCTGCATCGCACCGGATACCTGGTCTGCACCCCTGCAACCCTCCCTGAACCCTTAGCTGCAGTGCCAGCACCTTTCTATCCTACCTTAGAATGTAAATCAGCAAACACTGACTACCTAATTATTGCAAAAATTAAGCACTTTTTCCATTACATTATTTTCACTGGAGTTCCTCTTTAATCTGGGCTAGTGAGAATCCATGGCAAGGAGTCTTCATGAATAGTTCTCACTGGTCCTTACAATAAAGCAATGGGAAGCCCCAGCAGGAAATTCAAAGATGTTTGTTGTGGGTTACAGCTCAGTGCACTGATCAAAACTTTTATTATTTTTATTATTAATATGTATAATTTTTAACTGATTGTTATGTTGTTGGTGTGCTTTCTACTTGTAACTATTTGTGGTAATGGGTAAAAAGTACCCCTATACAGGTTCCCATGGTAGAGGGTGGATATCTGGGAGCTCACTTACTAGTAAAAAGGGCTTTCAGAGTTCACCATAAGATCCCCACAACCATTAGCCCGTCTCCTCTTGGGTGTTTTTGGGGAGTCACAGATGATATTCTGAATCGGAAACTCCACACATCACACCTGCAAGGTACCACCTAATATTGGCCATATAATAGGGGTACCATAATAGAGGGGATGCAATGGGAGTGACACAGGGGGCTATAACAACAAAAATACAGTTACTGTAAGAGATCAGCAGAAAAAGTGTCAGTCCTATAAAAATGCAAAATAATTATAGTAATAATGTTAAATACACTGTCCACTTAAAATCCTTTTTCTTTTTCTCAATTTTACAGAAAAAGTATAAGGTAGAAACTGAAATAGAGAACTGGATCCAGAAATACGATGCAGATATGGGAGATAAACAAGTAAGATCAACAGCAAATGAATTATGTCTGTATGTATAGGAAAGCGATATTATGAATGGTCATTTTAAAAGAAGTGTTCACTTTTATATACCTGCTAACAAAATGTCACCCTTCGGAGTCAGAGCTAATGAAATGAGTTGGCCACCTACCTAAGGATTTAGGGACACTCCTTAAAGAGAAACTCCAACCAAGAATTTAACTGTATCCCAATCAGTAGCTGATACTCCCTTTTACATGAGAAATCTATTGCTTTTCACAAACAGACCATCAGGGGGCGCTGTATGACTGATATTGTGGTGAAACCCCTCCCACAAGAAGGTCTGAGGACTCTTGGCAGTTTCCTGTCTGTGAACCTTGTTACATTGTGGGAAATAGCTGTTTTCAGCTGTCTCCAACTGCCAAAACAGCTAGCAGCAGCTACATAACCTGCCCACAGTAAAAAATGTCACCATGTAATAAATGTCAGAATGTAAATCGGGGAGAGGAAAGATTGTACAATGAGAAAACACTGACTAAATCATTTATACATAATTATTGTAAAAATGAAGCACTTTTTTTATTACATTATTTTCACTGGAGTTCCTCTTTAAATTCTGAAAGAACGTGACATTTGCTCTGTTAACAACCCTATGTACCTTCATACATCTGATTGTCTTTCTGCTGCGTTGTCTACAAACCATACAGCAGTAACTGCTTTGGAGGAGTGAAGGAGTATAGGAGTATAGTAGAAAGAGGCAAGTACAGAGTATTGAGGCAGAGAATAGCAACAGGAAAGAAGAGGTAGAACTGCAGCTCTGTTGGCTTTTATTTAAAAAAGCTTAATTTTTAAGCTTAATTTTGAATCATTCATTATAAGTAGGTAGTCCTAGATTGTACCATAAGTCCCCCAGAACCTACCATCACATGTGTAGGGTGGTTCCCCCCCACCTTCACAAGTGTAAGATGTGGATAAGCCTGTGTTGTTGACATGGACAAGGAGGCTTTGCAAGAGGGGGTATAGAGTTCTTGCCATCTCTTTCAGAGCAATCCCCCTCCTCCATGTCATGGACTATGTGAGCTGGTATTCATCAAGAGGCAGGATGCACATGTTGTTTGGCTAAAATCGGCCTACAGGTGAAACAAGGGGATAAGACATTCTTGTTTTTGTGGGGCGGACAATTTTGGGGGTTTAATAATAATAACATTGCAAATCATTATTAAAAAAAACACTGCAGGATGAATTTAGACTGTTAAACTTTCATCTGCCTTGAAATGGTTGACTTTAGCTATGCTAACCTAATATGGCAAGCATGGACCTCTGACCCACAGTGGAAGAGGAGTTTTCTTTCCAGAAATGGGTTCCAAACCCTCTGCACAGCATTGCAAATGAAAACAAAAAATACGCTATACTGAAGTGTATTGGGTTTCATTGCTAAAGCTTCTCAATTCGTATTTCTCCATATTACAGACAGAACTGGAAGAACTAGAGGCTGTGTATGAAGAGGAGAAGGCTCAGCTAGCAGAGCTGAAGGAGAAGCTGGCCGTCTTGGAGGTGGAGTATGTCCAGATTATGGAGGAAAGAAGATTGGCCCAGTTGCGGAAGGAGGCTGAAGAGGAAGAGCTCGCCCGCAAGAACCATGCAGCCACAATTATCCAAGCACACTGGAAAGGATATCAGGTCCGCAAAACAATGAAGTCCAAGAAAAAGAAAAAAAAAGGAAAGGGGAAGGGGAAAGGGAAGGGAGCAAGCAGTAAGGGGAAGGGCAAAAAGTAATAACGTATTACAATGTGAATCGGAAGTTGTCATTGCAAAATCTGTTCTGCAGTTCAAAAGTTTACATAGTCTAGTTTCTGTTTTCACTAGAATTGTGAATGAAATGATAACGTTGACAAAAATCTATCTGTAAAATAAAATATATCCTTCATGATAAATTAGCTGTAAATTATTTAATAATTAAGATACTCATACACAAGAGATTTTCAGTTGCATAAACCATGTTGTTTCCACTGATGAACTGCAGTTATCTGTCTGCACTTACACATCCTTTCACTTAAACTTACACGTTTATGCATCATGAATGGTAATCCTTATAAATAACATTATAGCATATGGAGGCTGCCATATTTAGTTCCTTTTAAACAATACCAGTTGTCTGACTGTCCTGCTGAACTGTCTGGCATCAGTAGTCAGTAGTCACACACCTGTGGCCAATCTAGTCAGACTTCAGTTAGAGCATCTGATCTGCATTCTTGTTCAGGGTCTATGGCTGAAAGTAAAGTCTCGTGCACATGGAGGCAGGGATCGGTAACTCAATCCATTGGGCGACAGTGCAGTGCCACTGCAGAATATATGCATCACTAGCATCCAGGCTAGCGATGCGTCTGTAGCTATGAAGGTATATGGTTGGACAACGAGCGTCAAGCGATGGAGCAGTTTACAATGTGATCAGATGGTGCTTGGGGATTGCTAACAATCCAGCGTGACTGATCTTTAGCAGATGTCGGGTGGCTACAGTATACACGCTGGTTTGCCTCACGCTTCTTGACCAAGGCAGTCTTAATTGTCCACCATGGACAAGTTCAAACCAGCATGTGTACATAAGCTCTATAGAGGCAGATGATCAGCAGAACAGCCAGGTAACTTGCATTGTTTAAAAGGAAATAAAAATGTCAGCCTACATATCTTTCTCACGTCAGGTGTGCTTTAGGCATCTTTCACACTAGGGCGTTGCATCCCTCTCTGTCGTCAGTTGTTGGCTGCTCCCCTATCGCAATTAGTCTCTATGAGACTGGCCACACTACCAGCGAGTGCTTTCAGCACATTCTGCAGTGCATTGCCGAGTGATACCGTACGGCAGGCATTAGCATTGCAGTCAACACAGGCGTCGCTAGGGGTTTTTATACGGGGTACCGCCACCGAACCTGTTGCCATGGTGCCCCGGATATAATGACTTCAGGTGCCCCGCCTTCCTCCGCAGTGTGCCGGCTCCTGCCATTATCAGTCCTCTCAGATCGTGGCGACTGGGGAAGGCATTTCAAATGTGGAAGTGACATAATTTCCTGTATGTGCGTCCTGCTCTTCCTTCCCCAGTCACCGCGATCTGAGGTCTGTAGCGCTGCAACCAGCCCTCCAGCAAAGCCCCCCAGCACAGCATAAAGCGCAACAGCACAAAGACCCTCCCCCCAGCACAGCATAAAGCACCCCAGCGCAGCATTATAAAGCCCCCCAGCCCAGCATAACAAAGCACCCCAGCCCAGCAGCATAAAGCCCCCCAGCCCAGCATAACAAGGCCCACAGCGCAGCATAACAAAGCCCCCCAGCCCAGCATAACAAGGCCCACAGCGCAGCATAACAAAGCCCCCCAGCCCAGCATAACAAGGCCCACAGCGCAGCATAACAAAGCACCCCAGCGCAGCATAACAAAGCCCCCCAGCCCAGCATTACAAAGCACCCCAGCCCAGCATAACAAAGCCCCCCAGCCCAGCATTACAAAGCACCCCAGCCCAGCATAACAAAGCCCCCCAACCCAGCATTACAAAGCACCCCAGTGCAGCAGCATAAAGTCCCCAGCCCAGCATAACAAAGCCCCCCAGCACAGCATAACAAAGCCCCCCAGCGCAGCAGCACAAAGCCACTCAGCGCAGCATAAAGTCCCCCAGCACAGCATAACAAAGCCCCCTAGCGCAGCATAAAGCCCCCAGCGCAGCATAACAAATCCCCCAGCCCAGCATATCAAAGCCCCCAGGCCTCAGCAAAGCCTCCAGCAAAACAAAGCCCCCAGGCCTCAGCAAAGCCCCAGGGCCCCAGCCCAGCAAAGCCCCTGTGCCCTAGCAAAGCTCCCGGGCCCCTGCCCAGCAAAGCGTACAGCCAAGCAAAGCCCCCAGCCCAGCAAAGAGCCCAAAAATGCCCCCAGACCAGCAAAGTTCTCACCCCAGCAAATTTCCCAGCCCAACAAAGCCTCCAACAAATCACCTAGCAAAGCCCCAGGCCCAGCAAAGCCAGGCCAGTACAGCATCAATGCCAGCACAGCATCACCATCAGCCAGGCTGGCAAAGAATCACCACCAGCCAGGCAGCCTAGCATCACCACCAGCAAGCCTAGAAAAACCACCAGCCGTGTACAGCACACAGGCTAGCCAACCGAAGACGACAGAAGCCAGGTAAGGGACTTTTTTATGTGAAATACTGCCTATTTAATATATTTGCTACACTAATACTATGTTCATGTAAAGTTTGACCACGCCCACTTTCAGGTATATTCCCACTTCCTCAGGCAATAACAAATAGGAGTACACACAGTACAGTCTCAAGGTCACGATAAGTGCCTCTGAGGCGTGACCTCGAGACTGTACTGTGTGTACTCCTATTTTTTATTGCCTGAGGAAGCGAAACAGACGCGCTTATCGTGACCTTGAGACTGTACTGTGTGTACTCCTATTTGTTATTGCCTGAGGAAGCGGGAATATACCTTCGAAACGCGTTGCAAAAAACCCCTGGAGTGTACCAATAAATCTGATTGTTTTCAATACACAGTTTTTGTGTCTGCTTGCGGGGGAGTAAGTCCACCACTGCCTCCTAAGCAATTTTAAACGTTTTAAGAATTGATTTTATCCTGTTGCTGCCTCTGTTCTTCATTACGTTATATCAGAATACAACAGCGTTCATTCGTTATGTAGGCCTAGTTCACACTACGCACACGCTAACACACAGCCATACGTATCAATGAGCATGTGTTCACATCTCTGGGTAAACTGAGGTGACACTTCAGGTTTAATACATACCTAAGTAGAGGAAAGGCTCCTGATACCATAGAGCCTTCCCAGTCCTTGGCCCGTCCAGTCATTCCTGTGCCGTCCCCGGTTGAAGATACTTGGCCTGCTAGGTCATTTAGCTCTCTGGGCAGCCATCAGAACTCGCATCCCCGAGAAGTTCCGCAGACAAGGGTTTCCGTACTATGCACATTTGAGTTCAAGTTTGCGAAAGCGCAGTACGGATGTGCTCCTCTTCAAAATTACTCTGGGTTACAGGTAGTTCTGAAGGCAGCCCGAGATGTTCCGAAGACCTAGCAAATAGAATAACTTCAATGGCAGATGGCGCAGGAACATTTAAAAGGTGCTATAGCACAGGTGTCAAACACAAGGCCCACGGGCTGTATGCGGCCCTCTGTGCCATTTTATGTGACCCTTAAGAGCTTTGTATGTGCACCATTGTAAGTAGTTAAAGAACAACAGTATACTGCCTTCCCATCCAGAGGACGACCATGTTTCTGGTTGAAACACTGTCAGTTTGAGCCTGGATGCAGCAACGTCCTACGGGACCCCCTTGGTTCCAAATCCTTACCACCGGTGACTGATAAAACACAGCAGCTGCATACCTCCAGCTCCCAATCACGTGACATGCATTCAGAGTCAGCGGTATGCAGCATAGAACATGTGTCTGTGAGGGCCCTTTTCCACTAGAGGTGATTGCGATGCTGAATCGCTAGGGTTTGCTACACAAAATAGGAATCGCGGTAGGCAATTTCCACTACTGCAATACGTTTTTTACTAAAGTGCGATCGCGTCGCGGAGCGATTTTTGCCGTGATTTTGCTATGCAGTGCATTGCATTGCAAAATCGCGATCGTAATCACCGGGAAAAATTAGGACTGAATCGCAATCACTAGGCTGAATCGCAATCACTAGCATTTAGCGCAAACGCTAGCAATTGCTAGTGGAAAAGGGCCCTTAGGAAAATTAGAGCAGTCCTGGAGCAGGTAAATATGAAAGTACTCTGCTGCCTTACTCTGCAGAAGGGGAGGAGCTGGGACCCAGGACCAGGTTTGATACAGTTAGGCCTCTTTATTTGAGGCTCCATAGTTACGCCATTTTGAGACTGTATAATAAATGTTGAACCTTAATAAACAATTTGGTCCGTGACTTAGGGCTTGATTCATTATGCAGTGCTAACCTACTTAGCACATCTAAAGTCTTTAGGTGTGCTAACCAGGGTGCTAAGTAGGTTAGCACCGGCTTTCTCAATCAGATCGCACGCTAAGTACCGCGTGCAATGTTTTAGCAAAGTCCTATGCGCGCGCTAAGTCCCATAGGCTTTAATGGGCACTTCGCGCGGAGCGTCCTGCGCTCTGTGCAATGCGCGCGTAAAGTTTTGCGCACGTAAAGTTTTGCGCGCGAAAAGCTCGTTTAGATGTGCTAAGGGGGTTTTCACAGGCGTGCCAACAGTTAGCACCGCTTTGTGAATCAAGCCCTTAAGGCTCATACACACGGGGTACGGCCGTCGCCGCAACCACGTGGCACGCGCGTGTTGCGGCGACGGTTCGCCCGTGTGTATGACGCGCGCGCTCCGAACCGTCGCCAGGCGATTGACATGTTCAATCACCGGCTACAGCCGTCGCCGCAACCTCGCCGGAACTGTCGCTAGTCCCGCATGTGTATGCAGGCTAGCGACAGCTACCCACACACGGCACACGGAGCTTCCGGCGGGGGGAGGAACCTCGGCGACAGCTTCCGCCGCATCGCTAATCCCTCTGCTGCAGTGTGGATGCAGAGGGACTTGGCGACGAGCTGTCGCCGAACTGTCGACGAACTGTCGCGCCCACGCTCCCGTGTGCAGCGACAGCTACAATTGTCCCCCCGTGAGTACTTAGCTTTAGACTATAGGCCTGATTCACAAAGCTTTGCTAACAGTTAGCATGCTGGTGAAAAGCCCTTTATCACGCCTAAACTCAGTTTAGGCATGATAAGTTTAGGTGTGATGAGTTTAGGTGTGATAAGTTTAGGCATGATAAGTTTAAGCACCAACTGGGTTAGCACCACAGTGCACAGCTGATCAAAAGTTTTGCGCTAGAAAAGTCTGATGCACTTCGCATAGAGTTTAATGGCGCTGCTTTGCGTGCGGGACTTTGCGCGCGATCTAAACTTATCTAAACTTATCATGCCTAAACTTATCACGCCTAAACTGGCTTTTCACCAGCATGGTGCAATGGTTATCATGCCTAAAGTATCTAACTGGGTTAGCACCGCTTTGTGAATCGAGCCCTATGTCTTACATTTCAGCCCCTTACATGGTATCCAAAGAGCCTTCCCTCTACTAAGGTATGTATCAAACCTGAAGTGAGTTTCCTCACTTCAGCTTAGCTTTAATCTCTATGGTCGGTGCTGGTGTTGCCAAAATAACGATGATATTTGCTGAAATTTCTGCTGGCTAAGGGAGGATTTTAAAGGATATGTCAGAGGAAATAAAATAAAACAAGATCTACTTACCTAGGGCTTCCTCCAGCCCCTGGCAGCCTATCTGTACCTCGCCGCAGCTCCGGTGTCCCGGGATCCCCTCCGTTGGAGATGCTGACCTTCGACAGCTCTGCGCTGCTCGTGATCGCGCTCATGTGGCCCGAAGTGTTCTGCGCAGAACACTGCAGGCCACATGAGCGCAAGTGGCGTGACCACAAACTCGCACAGGCGCAGAAGATCACAACCTGGCGAGGTTGGCATCTCCAACGGAGGGAATCCCAGACTCCGGAGCTGCGGCGAGGGACAGATTAGCTGCCAGGGGCTGGAGGAAGCCCCAGGTAAGTATACCTCATTTTCTTTATTTCCTCGGACGTATCCTTTAACAGCCTCACCATGCAGATCCTGGCTGCCAAGAGCAATAGTATGTCAATATCTGTAGCCACTTGAAGTCATAAAGCAGAACTAAACTCAAGGGAAGAAAGCACCCCAGCATGTAGCAAGTTGGCAGTAATAACAATGTTTAAAGTCTTGCCTTGTAAATTAACAAGTCTTTTGCAGTGAGTGCAAAGTGATAACAGCTCCAGGTTATTTTGTAACAATAGTCTTGCCCAGTTTCACATTGCTCCTCTGTTTACACGTACAAATGAGCTTCATGTGTTCAAATCATACTTGCAGTGATTCTCTTCTGCAGTAGAAAAATTATAAGTATTGTCAAATATAGTAATAGTATACAGTATAAGAGGAAAAAGTATGCCATCTTGATTTTCCCAGTGTAAGTGATGTAATGGATAGCACTTTTACATTGCAATATCAGAAAGGATAGCATCTGCATGGAGTTTGTATGTTGGGCCTCTTTCACATAGGAAGCTGAACCGTGTGCTTGTCAAGCAGTTCAGTCATCCGGATGCTGGCCACAAACGGCTTTCTGCTGCAATTTCATAAAGCCAAATGGCAGCTTTTGTAACTCCATGTGTGTCATTGTTTTGACACGTTGCTGCAGAAAACCATGGCATGTCACTTCTGAGCATGGCTGCACTTAGATGAGACTCAGTGGGGTGGCTGCCTCTCCATTGCCCAAGCCGAAACAATCACCCAGCCAGTGCACAGGACCAGCTGACAGGAGGTGAATTCAGTGCCTTTAGCCTCCTAGGGGAAAGATGCCTTACCTTTCATGTCTGCATGCTTTTACAGTACTTCTATATCTCATAAGCATATTCGCAAGGTGATTGGTTAGGTAAGGCTTAGATTGTAAGCTCCTCTAAGAAACAATTACTGACATGACTATGGACCCTGTAGTGTTGAAGTATAATAGTAAAATGGATAAATATAATAATGTATTTGAGGTGGCAGAATGTGCCTAGCTGAAGGCAAGTCTAATTGGACCAATTGGCATCTTTATATAGAAGGTAGTGGAGTAATCAAAGGTAAATAAACGTCAGTTTGGCCAGTATGATGTCAGGAAAGGCACTGACTGCTGACCTTCTGTCAGGCAGCTGAGAGATCCTATTTCTTGGCACATGATATGGGCAGTGTTCATGAAACACATTTCCTGCTGTTTGAGGGGGAGGAGGGTTCCCTTCTCCCACTGCCTGTGATGTATTTCTTGTTTTTACAAAAACAAAAATTAGAGAATGCATCTTTCCAAAAGCAGAAAAGTGGAAAACTTTTAGAACACTTCTCCTGACCCTCCCTCTGCACTGCTGCAGTATGGTTTTGTTTTAGGCTTGGTTCACTGTGCTCAGTTGCATTGCAGAATAATTCTGCATGTCAGCTCGCTGCTCACAGGGCCGGTTTAAGCAACAATGGGGCCCCAGGGCAAAATAAACCTGGGGGGCCCCCCCAACAGATACCCCGGAACAAAAATCAGCATTAAGGGACCTTTTTTGCAGCTGGTATAGTCAGGGTGTGAAGCCCCAATCGGCCGGAGCTCCACATTCTGGCTATCCCAGCCTGCATGGGGGACAAGGGGTTAAAAAGTTTCAGGAGGGGGGACCCCACATAATTAAAAAAAAAAAAAAGTTCCCACACTCTAAACATAAAAAAAAGATGTGGGAAAATATGAATAAATGCCAGGGATCTTCATGCAGCCATATTGCGGCTGTATAGCGATCCCTGGCCAAAGCGCTGCGGCTTCGTATGGACCCCCTGGAAACCCTGTCAGGAAATTTATTACTCTTTCTTTTGATGCATGTAAAATTACACTAACGTTAGGTTTGCTACTAAAAGTGACATTTACCGCATTTATCAGTATACTTTTTTCCTTCGAAATTTTAAAATCGATTTTCTCAAAAACTATAAGGTCTTTTTGAAAAATTGGGTTTTCCTCTTATTCCCAACGATCTCCTTAACATATCCTGCAAATTTAGGGTTTCTAGCATTTAAGGTGGATTTGCTATTAACCATTAAAGTCGGCAGGTTTTTAAATGTGTATTTTTTTCCCTTTGAAACTTAAAAATCGATTTTCTCAAAAACTATAAGGTCGATTTGAACATTTTTTTTCCTTTTGTAGCCACTGGGGGCCCCTACAAGCTCTGGGGCCCTGAGGCAATTGCCTCCTTTGCCTCTATGGTAGCGCCGGCCCTGGCTGCTCATACAATTCTATTAGAATAACAGATCATGTTATTTTAACTAGCTGCATGCAGACTTTTGTATTAAAGTCTATGTGCAGTCTCTATTGCAACTCACACTCAATAAAATGAGTGTAGATGCTCTAATCATATCCCGTCTTTACTGTAACACCCTACTCTGTGTTCTACCAAAAAGCTGTCTAGCACCTCCCTACTAAACTCTGCTGCCCATCTCATCCACCTCTGAAGCATCCCTCTGAGGCATCCCCACTCTACCAATCTCTACATTGGTTACCAATTACCTAAAGGATCCAGTTTAACTCCTCATGCTATTAAACAAAGCTCTACACAAGCTGTCACCTCCATACATTTCCTCATTAATCTCCAGATACCGCCCCACCCGGAACCTTCACTCCTCCCAGGAGACCCTTTTGTCCTCTAGCTTGGTCACCTCCTCTCATTCTCGCATCCAGGACTTCTCAAGAGCGGCCCCTCTCCTTTGGAACTCTCTTTCACAGCCTGTCCATCACGCTCCAAGTCTGGAAATCTTCAAACGTACTCTAAAAACAAAACAGACCTTTTCAGACAGGCCTATAAGTTGCTAGAGGTAGTATTGGAGGTTCATGGCCTCATACCCTAACCAGTCTCTCCTTCCCTATTGTTTCCACCCCACTACCCTGTAGAATGTAAGCTCACAAGACCAGGGACCTCCTGCTATTATTTCTTTTTTTTTCTTACTGTAATTTACCATATGAACATGTACCCATTTTAGTGATATCTCAAACCACACAAACTATGTATGTATTTGTACTTGTATTGCTGGATGTCATGATTGTACAGTGTCTTGAAGTTCTCATGTATATACTGTATGTTCCCCAATATTTGTTTTGTACTGTGTACAGCACTACAGAAGATGTTGGTGCTATATACCGGTATCTAACAAATAATAATCTCAGTAGAGTTGTAATCTAATATGCTTCTCCCTACTGCAGATGCCAGCTTTGTACTCAACTCTGTAGTACAAGCTAAGCAGCCTCCCCCAACACTGCACATTGCCCACTCATTGGCCCTTCCTAATCAATTGGTGTAATGTGTGCCCAGTAAAAGGGTTGGGCTTAGGTCTACCCATTGCACTTCCCAATTTCTAATTTAATGCAGTGGCTTCTCTGGCCAGTAAAGAAGTTTAGGGACTTTACTTTCCCTTTGATTTCAGCAGTCTCTTTTTCTGGAAAAGATAATATTTCCAGGTTGTTTTCACTGAAGTTAATCTGTACTTCTCTGTTTATTCCTAACATTATCAATATGTGGCAGGTTAGCTTATAAATTTGTGGACAGGTTTTATGCTTCACCTCCATGCAGAGCCGGTTCATCCGCAACGAAACTTAGGCAGGATCCTATAGCCCGGTGGGTTCCAGGGGCCAATGTGGCACCTTTTTTGACCACCCTTTCTCACCTTACCAAAGAAGCCAGATGGCTAGCAGGAGGAGCCAGATTTGGTATTTTGACTAGGACCCTATTTCACGTTCATCCTTCTTTGCCACCATGCACACAAATTAAATTCACCTCATTAGCATCATTTTGCAGACCCCTTTCCAAAGCTCATTCACTGGAAGCATCCATGATTACCTCTTCCAGCCTTGTCAGTAGGGATGTTCATTCCAATTCCGTGGAACGGAAATTTCTGCATCAGAATGCGGAACGTGGAAATTAGCATGCGGAATTTGTTGGAAATCGCTGAAATGTCCGCTATTCCAATAATCTGTAATTTTAAGCCAATCAGAAGACTCGGGATGAATCAGCCAATCAGAGAATGGGGATTTGTAGTGCGGTAAGCGGTAGCGGAAATTTCTGCGGAAATCCGCTGTACCAATAGTCGGTAATTTTAGGCCAATCAGAAGACTTGGCATGAATCAGCCAATCAGAGAATGAGGATTTATAGTGCAGTAAGCGGTAGCGTAAATTTCCGCGGAAAACGTAAATCTGTGGAAATTGAAATACTGCTAAATACCATCTGAATACAGTGGAAATCTGCATTGGCGGAATACGGAATTTCCACGAAATCAGAAATTCCGACCATCCTGCTCCTTTACATCAATTTTCTGGGTATTCCATGGCAGGTGAAGGAATTAGACACACTGCATTTCCTGATGCATTGTTGCCACCTAGTCCAGCATGGCTGCATACAGTCTCTCATAGAAGCAGACAGGCACAAGTAAGGATCATCCAGTTCATGGATGTCTGCAGCTTGCACACCTGTTCACAGTACTGTGCACTGCAGTAACACTCCACTCAACAATAAGCTAGAGAGGTACTAAATTGTATCCAGTAAAACAGATTGTTGGTTCCACATATCCACAGATGCGAGACTGAGCTGCAGAGCTTCAGCAACGCCAGTCTCATCCTGGGGCCTCTGCACAGACAATGGGCGCACCCATAATAGGACACATATCTACAGTATATGTACCTGAAGGCTCCAGCAATACCAGAGGTCCTCAGCCTCTGTCGCTAGCGAAGATGAGCACCAGGTGGTTGCAGCTACATGGAGAATCTGACAGTGGCCCTCCTTACCGTAAGGTTAGCTATACTGTCCCTAATGTGTGAACCCTAGAATATTTGCCTTACCACAGCTCCAGATCTTGCCCTTTTATCTGTTCATATGTAAATCCAACAATCTGTTTAAATGTTGCTTTGTAGTTATTGGCTACAAACATGTATAATTCCTTTTAAAACCCGCTATTTGCTGTCATGCTTATGTATTTAGCCTCAGTTCAGTCTGGGTAATACACCTGTAACAAGCATGCAGCAAGTGCAGTCAGACTTAAGTCACAGTATCTGATCTGCAGGCTTGTTCTGGGTCACATTAAGCAAAGATGCCAGGTAAGCTGCATGTTCAGTAAACACTACAGTATATGTTAAGAAAATGACTCACTTAGTATACTGGTAATTGCACACAATTTATCACACAAGTAATGACAGAATACAAATCACATACAGTATAAATATAAAACATTTACATTCAGAGAAAGCAATACAGAGATTGTGTAAGTTTTGAATAGAAGCAAACAGAGGGAATTGCTGACAAAATAAATATAAGTCATCACATATTCACATCATCATATCAACACATCAAGTCAACAAATCACATCCTGACACTGAGTCAGTTCTCCAGAGAGGCACACACCTGTGGTAAGGACACTATCTTGCAAGGCACTCCGTTCCATTCTTCAGTTCCAGGCACTATCATACATAAAAACCCACCATTGCAGAGCTTTTCAGACTGCAGAATGCAGGGTCCCAGGGCTTTAGGTCCCCAGGGAGAAAAGGGCTATAAAAATACTATTAGTATAATTAAAGGAAACCTGTCACAAATCTGTTCAATAGAAACTGAATGCATCATGAAACAACACATGGTCAGTAGTTGCCTTCAGTGAAAATTGACTGTCAAAACAATAGCACTAGCGTCCTTAAAGGGAATGTCCGAGGTAGTTTAAAAAACAAAAATATACTTACCTGGGGCTTCCTCCAGCCCCTGGCAGCCGTCCTGCGTGTGCCCTCACTGCAGCTCCGCCCCCAGCCGGTCGCCAGGTCGGCATCTAGTGCACTTGCGCAAGAGCTGCTCGAGGTCACGCTGACGTCATCTTGAGTGTACTGCGCAGGCGCCGTACACTAAATTGAAAAAAAAAACCAGATATTTACCTTCGGGGCGGGAGGATGGATCCTAATAAGGCTTCCTCTGTCCTCCTCAGCCTGCTGGATACGTCCTTAATAGTCTTCACATTAGTGGACAAGTTGCGGACCATTTTTGTCTTCCTACTGATTCTGATATCTGTTGTGGCCTGCGGTCTGGTTCACAAGCATGTCCTGGAGTAAGAAATGTTTGCAGACCCAAAACAATTACAACTATCAGAGAAATGAGCTTCTGAAACTGGCCTTAAAAGAACATGAATGTAAAGTGAGCTGCCTGGCTTCCCCATTTGTCAACTGGTAAAACAGACACCACATGGCATAACGATAGCAAGCCTTGGGATGTGGAAGGGGGTGGGCTCAAGATTTATTTGTTAAAGGCAAGTCAAAATTTGCACATTATCTTAGAGACCTCTATCTCTGAAACCGTCATGTGCAGTTTTCACTGAAAGGAAGCTCTGGTTCGCTGTGTGCTGTGTGTTTCAAATACTTGAGTATATTTAACACTTATTCTTCAACTCTCCGTATACAGATTTTCAGTATTTAAATGCAAAATGTAATAATTCCAGACAGTCAGCGCTCTCAAGATGCCCCTGAGTAACGGTTTTTACAGATCATTTCTAGGAATGTGCTTTTTGCAAAAATATACAGATGCAGTTTTCTTACAAGCTTTAGAAGCATTACGTTACTTCATCAGGCATAATACAGAAACAACGAAGCATAAAACTTTTTAGAGCTACCAAAAACACCCCAAAAAACCACAAACAACACCCAAGACATTTTGTCCTCTTGAATAGCTGTAGTATGTTTTGTCATCGCTCACCAGCAACCTGTCACACTGCTGCACATATTACTGTGGTCTGGCTGTGTGTCAACATGGAAAATATTGGCCATTAATTGGAAGAATATAGTTCCCATCCCAGTGTTCACCTCTTTCTTTCAAACATAGGGTAAGTTGCAGGTTTGATGTTATAAAACAGACCACATCCTCAATTTCCTGCCTATTTACTGCTATAAGTAACAAAGCTGACTCAAAGCTTCATTAACATTTTGCAAATACATTTTTAATGTTATCAAATGTATCTTTCCACAGTATTTTTCAGCATGCTGGGCCTAGATCAGGCATGGGCAAACTCGGCCCTCCAGCTGTTATGGAACTACAAGTCCCACAATGCATTTGCCTTTATGAGTCATGACTGTGGCTGTCAGACTCTTGCAATGCATTGTGGGACTTGTAGTTCCGTAACAGCTGGAGGGCCGAGTTTGCCTATGCCTGGCCTAGATGCTAAAATAGCAATTTTTGGTATAATATATACAGCCCAGTGGCTCTGAAACTCTCTTTCTGCAAGTGTTATTAGCTGCAGGGAGCAGGAAGTATTGCAACCCTGGAGGAATATTACTTGCACTAATCAAAAAACTGACACACTAAATACTCACTGTTCTGATAGGTCAGCTGAGCTATGCATGTGACTGCCTTGGTAGATAAAACCAAGGTAATAGGTTTGAAATACTGTTTCCAAAATGTTGTGTCATGTATAGATCTGGACTGAGGAGAAAAACTCCTTGTGATGTGTGGGCCTGAAATGAGGGGGAAAGTGGAATATCTAAAGCCGGGACCCGTCTAACCTTATTCAACAAAAAGCTTATTGAATATGATTCTTGTGGATGCACTCCTGCTGGGGAAAAGACCATCTGGGTTGAGTATGTATGAATAAGGTCCTTCCATGCCCAGTAGAATAAAGCGCTTGTGCATGGAGGAAAAATGCTGTGCGTGAGCAGATTCGTTCTACTGGGCATGCGTGGACCTTACTCTCTAGCATGCCCAATTCAAATGCATTCATCTATGACTGAAAGCACAGTCAGAAGATGAAAAGGGACACTGCGCTGGAACAGTGGGCTTCACGAGGATCCAGGAAACCTCTGGACTACCCAGAGGCTTCCAACTACTGAGGTAAATATTTGCCTCCCCACTGCAAATTTGCTTTAAAGAGGGAAGGCTCTGTATACCATAGAGCCTTCCCGGTCCTCAGTCCGACCAGTCATTCCTGCACCATCCCCCCTTGGGGTTAGGCAACCAGCTCAGTCTTCACCACTCCTCAGGGAGCCATATGAACTACTTGTGTTCCCAAGTACTTCCAACAATGAGCACATCTGTACTGCGCATGCCCAAGCCTGGACCCCCGTGTTCGTAGTACGGATGCCCTCATCTTTGGAAGTTCTCAGCAACGTGAGTACTTCTGAAGGCTGCCCGAGGAGTGCCGAAGACTCCAACAGGAACAGCATAGTAACAACAAGACGGATGAGGACTGAGAAGGCTCTATGGTATCCTGAGCGTTTCCTCTACTTAGGTATATGTCTAATAGTTAACATTTCAAATTGCAGCTAGCTAGACGTTAACAAAACTGACAGTAAGCTTCTGGTCAACCATGGCACCAGGACTATATTTACAGACTTTATCACTGGATGATTTATTGAAGAATGGTAAGGTGAATCCAATTTTCACTGCAATATGCTATCTGTACACCTTCTTTACAATCACTCCTCCCATATTCTTTCTGAAAGATGTTTTGTACACATATTTTGCCAAGTATTTGCTTCCAGCTCATCTGCCTAATACAAAATAAACATCATTTCCATGGTGGTCGTTCTGTTAATGAGCCTCTCCTATTACTAAGTCTTCCTGAGCAGCTTGAAGTGATTCTCGCAGGAGAGTTCTGGTGACCTCTTGCACTGGCAGATGGACCAACCACAGACGGGCATCCTCCAGAATCACAGTCACTGTCTGGTGGTTTCCAGAAGTCTCCATTCACCTTTTGTGTTCCTACAGAAGGACTTCTGGCATCCTGAGGGTGTACAGCTTTAAGAGGAATTTGTTTAGTGCTTGGTTTGGAGCTCTCTGGACGTATTACTGGTGGTGGGCTCCAAAGAAGTGGACGAATCCTGACAGTATCTTCTTTCTTTACCCACGGAGCTTCCCAGCCACAGTCCTGAATCTTTGGACCAAACAGGGACTCATCACAATATGAAGGGGACCGTTTTTTTACTCTGTAGTGAATGTAGCAGAAGACACAAGGCAAAGACGCATTAATGCTCATTCGTGACTCAACAAAAAAAACCCGATATTATGCAGGTGCTGGCAGATATTTTCACAAGATAAACCAATTTCCTCTACCCTTAAAGAGACACTGTACGGACATAGTAGAATGCAGTTAATCATTAAGGTATCCCACTTTTACAGTAATTTTCCTGGAGGAGAATGAGAATGAGGATAGGGATGGAAAACGCACAGAGTTATGTGAATCCAGCATGAACATACCTCTGTGCTTACCTTAAAGGACACCTGAACTGAGCGGGATATGGAGGCTGCCAGGCAACTGGTATTGTTTAAAAGGAAATATATATGGCAGCCTTCATATCCCTCTCAGTTTAAGTGTCCTTTAAAGGGGCACTACGGTGAAAAATTGTAAAAACTTAAAATATGTGCACACATAGACAAATAAGAAGTATGTTTTTTCCAGAGTAAAATGAGCTATCAATTACTTTTCTCCTATGTTGCTGTCACTTACAGTAGGTAGTATAAATCTGACAGAAGCGACAGGTTTTGGACTAGTCCATCTCTTTATAGGGGACACTCAGCAAGGCTTTTATTCTTTATAAAGACATTCCCTAAAAAGCATTTAAACAATAATGCTGGCCAGCTTCCCTGATCGCTACACAGTTTTTTAGCAGTTGGATAGGAAGATTCACTAAGTGCTTTTGAAAATAATTTAATCCCGGAGAATCCCCCATGAAGAGATGGACTAGTCCAAAACCTGTCACTTCTGTCAGATTTCTAATACTTACTGTAAGTGACAGCAACATAGGAGAAAAGTAATTTATGGCTTATTTTACTCTGGAAAAAAACATACTTCTTATTTGTATATGTTTGCACATATTTTAAATTACAATTGTTCACCATAGTGCCCCTTTAAGTAGATTTGCCTTGGCCCAGGCATCCTTTATGTCTCCTCTAATCGAGGACAGGAGAGTGGGTGAGGCTGGTCTACTAAAATAATGCAGCGGCTCACCACCAGAAAATCCCAAGGTCCAAACTGGAAGAGGCCACATGATATTATCACTGGACTTTTACGGGATATTTTTGTGAGTATTTGAAGGGGTTATTGATGGAGGTGTGTTTTATTTGACAGGTCGGGGGACTTTAAGGAGATCAGCTATGAACATTTTAAATATTACATGAAACATGAACCACAAAATGTAATATTTTAAAAATATTGGAGTAGGATTGAGGGTACAATAACCAACCGGAATCTTTTAGTGAACACTGGTACTGTACACATGAATATCTTATAGGATAGCTTCAGCCACAACTTCTGTCATTTACACTTGGGTACAGCAGCGTGGGAAAGGATTAGAACGCCAGGTTTTTATCCCTGGAAACACTGCTGGGGCGATCTCTTTAGAACTTTAAGCAAAGTACAGGGTGGGCCATTTATATGGATACACATTAATAAAATGGGAATGGTTGGTGATATTAACTTCCTGTTTGTGGCACACTAGTATATGTGAGGGAGGAAACTTTTCAAGATGGGTGGTGACCATGGCGGCCATTTTGAAGTCGGCCATTTTGAATCCAACTTTTGTTTTTTTCAATAGGAAGAGAATCATGTGACACATCAAACTTATTGGGAATTTCACAAGAAAAACAATGGTGTGCTTGGTTTTAACGTAACTTTATTCTTTCATGAGTTATTTACAAGTTTCTCTTTGTTTGCAGCCATTGACATGTCGCCGAGGTTAAAGGACTTACAAGGCCAAATGCTATTTTAAGGCACGGAGGACGCCGTCAGCGCCCTCCGTGCTGTTCCGCCGGGTCCCCGCCTCTCAATAGCCCCCCGGGCCAGCTCACGACCTCACGGCCCGGGCTCTCCTGCCTGCAGTAAGATGGCCGCATGAGCTGGCCGTGGCTGCGCAGTCCGCATAGCCGCGAGTGCGGCTTCGCAGCTCTAGGGCCAACCCCCCGATCCACGCTACAGGAAACACCCATCTCCCATGCTACAGTTAGGAAGCAGCTTGCTAAGTTTCATGAAACTGGTCCAGTGTTGAATTTGCTAAAGTGTGGATGCATGAAAGCTGTCACTAATGAAGAAACATCAGCGGCTGTCCTAGCTTCATTCAGCAAGAGCCCACAGCGTAGCACTCACCGCATGTCACTGGAGAGTGGCATTAGTCGAACATCCCTTCAGCAGGTATCAGCTACCCACAAATGGCACCCTTACAAACTCCTGCAACTGCAGCATCTCAACGAGGATGACCCAGATCGGCGCACTGAATTTGCAGAATGAGCAAAACAAAAATTGGAACAGGACCGTCAGTTTAAGATTTTGTTCAGTGATGAGGAAAACTTTCATGTGAATGGTGAAGTTAACAAACAAAACCACCGCTATTGGTCTGACACTAACCCACATTGGATAGGTCCCTCCAAGACTGTTGGAATAAAAAAAATTGATGGTATGGTGTGGTATATGGGGTACAAAGATAGTGGGGCCATTCTTCTTCAATGGAAATCTCAAGGCCACTGGAAATGCGAAATTGCTACATGATGAAGCCTCTTTATGCACTGAAGCTGGCACATTCGCTGAGTTTTTCCAGCAAGATGGCGCACCACCACATTACGAGTGTCAGGTCCAAGCATTCCTAGATGAACAGTTTCCTAAAAAGTGGATTGGTCGTCGTGGGCCAGTTGAATGGCCCCCAAGGTCTCCCGATCTTTGGGGTCACCTGAAGGCAATTGTCTATGCTGTGAAGATACGAGATGTGCAGCACCTGAAACTATGGATACTGGAAGCCTGTGCTAGCATTTCTCCTGCAGGGTTGCCATCAGTGTGTGAATAGCGGGAGAATAGTGTTGCATTGTCAATCCAACACAATGGGCAGCACACTGAGCACATTTTATAAGTGGTCAGAAACTTGTAAATAACTCATGAAAGAATAAAGTTATGTTAAAACCAAGCACACTATTGTTTTTTTCTTGTTAAATTCCCAATAAGTTTGATGTGTCACATGACCCTCTTCCTATTGAAAAAACAAAAGTTGGATTCAAAATGGCTGACTTCAAAATGGCCACCATGGTCACCACCCATCTTGAAAAGTTCCCCCCCCCCCCTCACATATACTAATGTACCACAAACAGGAAGTTAATATCACCAACCATTCCCATTTTATTAAGGTGTATCCATATAAATGGCTCACCCTGTATATTTTCCCTTTTTCCACACTGTTGAGATTTCACCGCAGTTCCTGTTGCTGGTGACCATATGAGTGAGACAGGTACTGAGGTACTGAGGTGAGGGTTGCACATTTTTTGACAATTGTTTTTTTTTAAGACTCCAAAACATGTTTTCTGAAGCACAAAGGTTTTCCACTGTTGTCCAGCATTAGTACATCATTGCCTTAAAGGGGAACTGAAGAGAGAGGTATATGGAGGCTGTCATGTTTATTTCCTTTTAGACAATACCAGTTGCCTGGCAGCCCTGCTGATCCTCTGCCTCTAATACTATTAGCCATAGCCCCTGAACAAGCATGCAGCAGATCAGGTGTTTCAGTGGTTCAGACTTATAAGTCTGATCTGACAAGACTAGCTGCATGCTTGTTTCTGGTTTTAATCAGATACTACTGCAGAGAAATAGACCAGCAGGGCTGCCAGGCAACTGGTATTGATTACAAGGAAATAAACATGACAGCCTCCATATACCTCTCTCTTCAGTTCCCCTTTAATTCCCATTTACCTTCTACATAGGTGGCCTAATAAGGGAGCCTGAATAGCAATGGTAATTAGAAAACAAAACATTAATGTATTAATCATATTCATACTGTGGTTTGCCATTTGCTTTATTAAATAAGTACTTATTTTTAGTATTCCAGATAAACTTCCTACCTATAGTGTGTTTTCTTCCGAGGAGACCCTGGCGGTGTACAGCTAGTCCTGCTAATGGTGCGATTCTTTGATGCCTTTTCGTCTTCTGGAGACCACAAATGTGATACTTGTCCTGGAGTTCCTGAGGTCCATTGAAGGGCTGGATCTACTTTGTCTCCAAAACTGCCAAAAAGGGTCTCATCAACAAAAGAATTGGCAGCTTTAAACCTGTATGCACTTCTAGTTTTTCTTGGAGGCAGTGAGGTGCGATGCCCCGTTATGGAGAGGTCCAGAGACATGTCTAAAGCAAAGAAAACATTAAATTAGAGGACCTTACAAATGGACCAGTGATGGTCAATAATATCATGAACTAAATGTATGTCTTCGCAAAATATAAAACTTCTTCCCCACCCTCTTTTTCAATGCAGAGGATAGGGATTGATCATGCGGTGGAAGTTTGTGTGTGTGTGTGTGTGTGTGTGTGTGTGTGTGTGGGGGGGGGGGGGGGGTGGTAGAAGTGTGTGTGGGGGGCTGTGGTGGTGTGGAGCAGTGGGGAGTTCAAGGAGCTGTACATGTATTGCTTTGGTATGGTGGGCCAGAGTAACATGCAGTTGTCAGAAACGTCTCCACTCCAAGAAAAAAAAGGGGGCACCCGTAAAAGTAAAAAAAGATTTCTTGAAGTATGCATATTTTATTATTAGCAAACACTGTCCATAACCCCAGTGCTAAGTGTCCCGAAAGGTATCCAAACGCACTTGCACTGTAAACAATGTGGGTTCAATAACACATTAAAGCACACCTGAAGTAAGGGACATATGGAGGCTGACATATTTACTTTCTTTAAAACAATAGCAGTTGATAGCCCTGTTGATCCTCTGTGTTTATACCTTTAGCCATAGACCTTACACTGGCTTGGAGATCATGTGCTCTGACTAAAGTCTAAAGCCCCATCTACACGATACGATTTTATTACGATTCTATTTACGATCCAATTAAATCTGACATGTCCAATCAGGGTTCTATTCAATTAGATTTGCCATTGCACAACAATGGCAAATCGAATTGAATCGAATCCTGATCGGACATATCGGATTTAATCGGATAGTAAATAGAATCGTAATCGAATCGTACAAAGAATCGTATCATGTAGATGGGGCTTAAAAGATTAGCTGCATGCTTGTTTCAGGTGTGTTATTCAAACACTACAGCAGAATAGCAGTTCCCTCTACAGCACAGTGTTTTGACTGGCCAAATATTGCGGGCATAGTTCACTACAAACTACTCAAAATCTAGACGTCCGAGAGGATGCCGCCCACCCAATCACATTAGTGGAATTTCCCTATGAGGCTTCCTTCTGGGTCTGCTAAAGTGGAGCAGCCAACATATGCCTCTCACTTCAGGTTCCCTTTAAGCTCTCAATCGACTTCACAATTCACCATGTTTACTTTCTATTCAATCACTATGTAGACATTATTATTATTCTTATTGAGTATTTATATAGCGCCAACATCTTCCACAGCGCTGTACAGAGTACATTGTCTTGTCTCTTAACAGTCCCTCAGAGGGGCCCACAATCTAATCCCTACCATAGTCATATGTCTATGTATGCATCGTGTATTGTATGTATCACAGTCTAGGGCCAATTTTAGGGGAAGCCAATACATGAGCCTTTGATCTAATTTAACATTACTGTATGAACTTTATATCCTTTGCTTTGGAGACCACTAGATTTGGCAATTCTGAATTGATGATTTAGAGGGTCAGCTTAAAGGAGTTATCAGGCTAACTAACGAAAACGAGGTTTACTCACCTGGGGCTTTCTCCAACCCCTTGCAGCCGACTGTCCCACGCCGACTGCTTTGCTCCCTGCCGCTGTCCCGGTCTCGCTGCACGGTGCAGAGGCCGGCCACGGGGTCAGCCTTAATGCGCCTTACATCGCCACGTGGTCCGCGGCGAACTGCGCAGGCACAGAACTACTGCGCCTGTGCAGTTCGCCGTGGACCACGCAGCGATGATTGACAGCACCGGCTCGCGCAGGCGCAGTAAGGCCGACCCCGCGGTCAACCTCTGCACCGTGCAGCGAGACCGGGACAGCGGCTGCGGAAGGGAGTAAAGTGGTCGGCGTGGGACAGTCGGCTGCAAGGGGCTGGAGAAAGCCCCAGGCGAGTAAACCTCGTTTTCGTTAGTTAGCCTGATAATTCCTTTAAGTTTACTTGTATTAGGTTATCAACACATGCATTGTCTTATATCCAGTGTCCACCTTTGATCAATAGCTGCTACTGCAACTCCCTCCTGTCAGGCCAAAACCGCATTGCCCCCCCCTACAATCCATCATGAACGCAACAGCCACACTAATCTACTCCTCCCACCGCTCTGTCTCCACGACTCCTCTCTGCAAATCCCTTCACTGGTTTCCAATTCGCTTCAGAATCAGTTTCAAGATCCAATGTTTGGGATACAAATCTATACACAAGTCCTGCCCAACCTACATCTCTGACCTGGTCAGCAGATATAAACCTGGCCGTCCACTTCGCTCCTCCAACACCCTCCTCCTAACCCCCCCCCCCCCCCCCACGCACCGAACACTCACATGCATGACTACAGGATTTCACTAGAGCTGCCCCCATCCAGTGGAACTCTCGCCCACTGCCCATCAGGCTTGCCCCCACCTTCAAAAAAGCACTCAAAACTCACTTCTTCAAGGAGGCTTACATCAACTCATCACTGCCCTAACCCTCTCTGCCAAGAACTTCTTGATGCACCCCCTCCTTTTGTGTCACCAACCCCTCCCTCTAGATTGTAAGCCTTTGGCAGGGCCCTCTCCCCTTGTGTATCATACTTGACTGTGCGCAATTTACCCAGAATTATGGAACTTGTATTTTTACCACTACCACTCCAGTGTATGATCTGGCATTGTATTACTATCTGCATTGTGTTGTGTATCTTATTGCTTATTACCTGTATTGTTGTATCTATTGTCTATTACCTGTATTGTGCTGTCACTGCTGTTATCATTGTCTGTATTGTACAGCGCTGCGTAATATGTTGGCACTATATAAATCCAATGAATAATAATAATAACAACACTGTCAGAAACTGTAATTTGCTTGCTGATTGTGTTGGTGAGACTCATAGATCATTGGCATATTTTGCACTATCAGAAAACAAATCCCTTGTATGACCACCTCAGAGAATAGAAAAAGATCAATCACAGTCTAAATGAGCAGGTCTAATGTTTCTGTCCCAGTGTTGTGTAGTGTGTGTTATCTACTCTTCGTACTTTAATAAAAATGTGCTGGTCAACTTTGAGCTGCAACTCCCCTAAGACTATGCATTCTGTAATGTACATAGTCTATAGCAGGCTTTCTCAACCAAGGTTCCCTGGAACCCCAGGGTTCCTTGAGGACTCTGCAGGGGTTCCTTGGCATTTTCCCCCATCGTGGGGGAAGTATAATAGAGCACACTATAATATGTGGTACTGTAACAAGAAGCACTAAATTAGGGCATCAGGAGATGGTATAATGAGTGGCAATGTAACGGGGGTAGTGAAATAAACAGCCACACATGCTTTTAAAGACCAAGCCTCCTGCAAAATAAATGCAGGGGTTCCTCGAGATCAAAAAATTGTTAGCAGGGGTTCCTTGCGATCCAAAAGTTATTTGCAGGGTTCCTCCATGGTAGAAAGGTTGAGAAAGGCTAGTCTATAGTAAGATTACTGTCCTTCATAGAACCTCACAATGTAGCCCCACTGCATTCATGAACTAATGTCCCTATCATAGGCTATGGCAAATTTTGTGTTTGGAGGGGAGATATGCCAACCAACATAAAACTAATATTTTGGGTTGTGGGAGAAAACAAAAGTGTCTAGGGAAATCCACACAAACACAACAAGAAAAATATTATGAAAACAAAGGGTTACATAAAATGACAAGTAAACAAAATTACCCAGAAAAAAAACAGATATACACTACAAGCTACATATAGTAGAAGTGAGGACTTTGACGTCCCCATGTTAGACAATAAAAACTACTGTATATGGCTTGACTTCTATCTTTAGGGGAGTGTAGTAGTCGAGCTGTGTGCAGTTCAGGGGGAACAGGCATCCCAATGCAGTGGTAGACCAGGGGAAGCATTGGATAAGAAGAAATCCCCTGGTGATGGGTAGCTCAGGTAACAGGGAGAGGTACACAGAGGAGGAGGACAGTGCTCACCCTACAGCTCAGCTCCGGGATCCCATGGCAATCATACAAACAAGTGAAGCTTGGGACGTTCTCACAGCCCGGGAGGGGGAACCCGCCTCCACCTGTGGTGCTCCGGGAGGGCAGCCTTTGGTATCGGTCTTTCGGCTATTCAGTGTAGTCAGGTAAGGCCAACAGACGGACTACATTAGACAAGCAGGTACAATATTGTCAATCATTAGTGAATGGAAGATAGAGCTACCCCTCTCTGGCTCTAGTGGTGAAGTCCAGGAAGCTGCGCATACTGCTTCCGGGAGCACAGGAGACACGTGTGTGGTGGAAGCTGCCTGGGGTGGGAAGTTGAACGGGAGCTATTAGTTTTTGGATCTGCTAGTGGTGACTCGCTCAAAACAACGAGCATGGCACAGAAGAAGCGTAAGGGAGGCCGTGCACGGAGGCTGCACCAGAGCCCGGCGGGGGAAGACAGCGACACCGGGGAGTTTGATGTCACCACCGGAGTCCCTGAGCAGGATGAAGTGGTGAGAACCAATGAAGCAGGGCGGTGGGGGAGGAAACCACGGGGCTATAGTACTCCTATCCCTTCAGCCCATATGTATGTTATGATGACATTTCTTATGACCATCAGCACAGCAGAATAGAGCAAAGGGACCTGTCACAATATGGCTCTGAAACTTTGGAAAAGGGATGGACAAATGGAGTAAAGATGAGCTGCAAATTCAACTTTGCAGCAGTTTTTAAATCGGTAGGAACCAGAATTAGCTGAAAAGAAATGTTGTATGGGGCTAGTCAGTGATTGCTTGTTGCTTGAAATGTGCTTTCCTGATCACTTCAGGCGACATTTTCTCCAGTCAGTGTACCGATGAGCTGTTTGGATGTCTCTCTTTTTAACATAATTGTATTAGCTGTTTGGATGTCTGCTGAAGAGTACCTTCTATTCCACGGATAGTGAGCAAATGTCTCACTGCAACTTGCAGCAGTAGTCCACCGGGTAGAACCTATCTTCCAGGACAGCTGTTCCACCCAAAACAATTTACAGTATTTTAAGCATGAAACATCTAGGGTGTGCTTGTAGGTTTCAAAGGTTTGTACTATCATGGATGTTGTGTGGAAGATAATTCCGGAGAATAGGAGGAGCTTGTGAGGAGTCTTGAGTATCAGTGTATTGCTAGGTGTACACAATTCAATTTTCTGACATATTTACTGTCAGTAAATAACACAAGAAAATCCCTCTATACTGAATCTCTATAATAAAACTTAACGTTTATTGGATTTTATTTAAAATGATCTGGCTGAAAATATCCTACAAAACTTGCAAATATTGCTGGACCTACTCTGTCCGTGTGTATGGATAGCTATACTGCCATCCCAGGTCCTACCACAATATAGATAATGGTTAAATTACACAACCCACACCAAACAACCCGACATGTTTCACTTCTAAATGAAGCTTTTTCAAGGGAAAGTGCTTAGAAAGTGCTCATAGTGATAAGGTGCAAAGATAACATTTTTAAAAACAAGTATCAAGATATAGCCTGTCGGCTCATAACATAGTAGCAGCCAAATGAAGTGGCAAAATGCTTCTCCTTTTATACTTCCCTATGGGGTGGAGTCCTATACCACTCCCCTAGTTACCTGTCACCGGTCACTCCCACCACGGGGGCCAATTGTCCATTGGTGCCCTGTCATGTCCATCACTCGGGCCACCAATGGTATCCAAGATGAATATGGTCCCATAGATAGAAATTATCCCCTTTTGGTTGAGGCTAGGATCCCCGAAACACATATGCAGAGCTTTGGATGCATACTGAAGGCATCAGCGGAATTGAGGCACTTCCCTCCTCCTATCCTACGCTGTTGCAGGGGATGCGATCGAGCGCCGTGTTTGCCGCATGTTGATTGGTCGTCCGGCGTTCTAACGCTGGGAGTATCTCACCCAATCAGCGGCGTGTAGAGGCGGGACTTAGTATCTCCGCTCTTCCGCGCGGCGTGCAATGGAGCGCATACGTCATTGCTCCTTCTTCACTTCCGTGTTTATCCTCCGACACGTGGGTAGCGTGAATGTAACCTCGTTGCGATGGCAACGTATAAGCCCATACTCTGCCTCAGCACTAGAGGACAGCCGTTTCTATTGTCAGGATGGCAGAAAATTGCAGATGTAGCTGGGGCAAAAAACCACTGTAAGTAGACATAGCCCCATGAAATTAAGCTACATCACATACTATCAGTGGGGATGCAAAAAAACATCACCCCTCTGGTATAATAGGGACACACGGAAGAGGATCGAGAAGATACAGTGGAAGGGGGGGGGGGGGGGAGAGGAGTGACATATGAGACAGGTTATAAAGGAGCTTCTAGGCATACCCTCAGGTGAGTATCCACATCAAAGGTACCTTTTGTAAAGGTCTATAACCACATATACGTGGATATAAATCTAAATGGATGAGATATCCATAATGAGTGTAAAATATAGATCGCATTGACAAATAGGTACCACAAGATACCGGTGGTCCAAGCCTGGATATCGAAGAAGAAGTACAGAAATATATACAAGAAGCATCAAAGCTCAAAAACACAAGCAAGTAAACCTTCACAGAAAAGGAGAGAAAGTGAAACCTTCGGGGGCGTGGCTACACAGCAGAGTGAATGGAAGTTTAATCCTGCAGCTCTCTGTGCAAAGCATCTAAAAAGCAACAAAAAGCAGCCTTGGAAGTTCTGATTTTCAGCCTGAAAGCTGTTGGAACATCCCCTGACCAAGATGGAGTGGAGTAAAGCGAACCAGAAGCAGAGGAAAAGTTCCCAAGTTCCAAGAAAGCTGACTGACTTTTATGAAGAGACCAGCCAAGATGGCCACCGTCATCTTCCCTTACAACAGCATGGGCAGGATGGCCACAGCCAGCAGCAGCATGGATCTCCTTTCAGCAGCCCCTTCCTCACTCCTATACAACAAAGGAATAGATATGCATCGCTGGCTACCTCATTCCACAGGAGCAAATCTAAAGGATTCCAGCATGAAAGTGAGGAGGAAGGAGAGGATGACACAGCAGAAAACAAGAGAGATAGAAGCCCCAGGAAGCCTGCTAAAACTCAGCAGCAGCACCAGGAATACAGTGACACTCAGGTAGGACAGACTGTTATCCCCTGTCCCCCTCCAGCCATGCCACCATTACAGACCCTGCCAGACCCCTTTGCAGACCTCCAAGCCACTGATGAACCCATATCCCAGAACTTCTTTAAAAAGTTTATGATATCTTTCAGTGGGATGATGCAAAATAATGTAATGGAGATGAGAAGCGGGGTAATGGAGATGAGAAGCGGGGTAATGGAGATGAGAGAGGACATGAGGCAATTAGCTGGGCAGATGTCACAGTATATGAATCACACAGACAATAGAGTGTCTGTGCTGGAGAAAAAAGTGGCAGACATTACTACTGCTTATAATGAGATGGTAGATGCTCATCAGAAGGTGCTGGGAGAACTGTCATGGCAGAAGGAAAAGATTATAGACTCTGAGGATCGCAATAGAAGGAACAATGTTAAAATAAGGGGCATTCCAGAGTCTGTGAAAACTGAAGCATTGATGGAGTATGTGAGAGATGTTATAAAGACTGCCTTGCCTGACATTTCAGACACTGATCTTATTGTGGACAGGGCACACAGATTACCAAAGCCCTCTTTCATTGCAGACCACCTGCCAAGAGATGTGATCCTGAGGATTCATTATTACCATATCAAAGAGAGGTTTATGGGAATAACAAGGAAAGGACAAAAGCTTCCTGATCCATATAAACACCTGATCTTGTACAGTGATTTGTCACAAGCAACTCTGAAAGCAAGGAAGGCCTTCTCAGACATCTCATATACACTAAGGAATAAAGGCATACCATATGCATGGGGATTTCCCACTAAAATGAGAATAATGAACTATGGAACCACCTTTGTAATTAAAGATTCAGAAGAAGGCTATGAACTGCTGAAGAAATGGGGAATTCAAATTGTGAAAGCAAAAGACAATAGATCCGACCGCTTTAAAGGGCAGCCCAGACAATTCCCTATGGACACTTCTCAACCACCATCAGAAGAAAATAAAGCATCAGAGGCTTCCAGAGGTGATGAAGACTAAGTGAAGGATGCTTATCCACAAACTGTTTCCCCCAATTGGACCTTTCCCCTCGCAGAAGGATTTCTGCTAAGGAGGTGAAATGTCTCTAGTCCACTGGATGGACTTGAACAATTTGTGTTCAATGTTATTTTTCAGTTTCTTTTATTCTTTTTTCATTTTTTTGTACTATAGAGGTATGCTGACAGTTTGTCAGTACAACACTCATCCTTTTTTTTTTATTATTATTTTTGAACTTTCAGTTCAAAGGATCATTACTTGGTTCTTTAGTGACTTTAATAGTAATACCGCCTACTTTGAAGCGATTTTGATGTATGTACTGTATATAACATTCTCAAATTTGTTTTCTAGGAAAAATGATAAAAAATGGTCCAAGTATATTTCTCTCAACAGAGTTTCAGTGGAAGAGTCCAGGTCAGGTGACTATATAAATATTGATGTATTGATGATGTTTTTAGACATATTGAGGATGTTTAGCATATATGAAAAAAACAATGTCTCAGGAATTTAATATTTTATCCCTAAATGTGAGGGGTTTAAACTCCAATAGAAAAAGGTTTTTGTTAAATAAACTAATTAAAGAAGAAGGGACAGATGTAATATGCATCCAAGAATCTCACTTGGATGAAAAAGGGGCATCTAAATTAAAAATATTACAATTCTCTAAAATATACCACTCCGTGCTACAGACCAAGAAAAAGCGTGGAGTGTTAATTGCATTTAAAGATTCCCTGGGTTTTGAACTTACAGAGGTTTATAATAGTCCTGATGGAAGACTGGTAGTAGTGAGAGGGAAAATTAATCTAGAGGAATTTACCTTTGCATGTGTATATTCACCTAATAAACATCAAGCCAATTTTCTCAATAAAAAATTAAAAAAAATAAAAAATTTAACAAAAGGTTCCCTGATTATATCAGGTGACCTAAACGCAGTTACAGACCCAATCATCGATTGTACTGCTGGAAAGAGGAAATCTTCTGCGGTTATTCAGTCCACTTTAGTCAACAATGAGCTGTATGACACATGGAGATGCTTGCACCCTGGGGACAGACAATATTCCTTTCACTCAGCCATATACCATTCTTTTACTAGAATAGACCACATATTAACAGATAATTTTTCACTCCCATTAGTATCAAAAATAGAGATAGGAACTAGAATATGGTCAGACCATGCTCCTATTACAGCTAAAATTAAACTAAAAAGCACCCCCAATAGCTCTAATTTTAATTGGAAAATGAACAAAATAGTCTTAAATTCAGAAACAACCTCCCCAATCATTAAAAATAATCTAGAAGAGTTCTTTTCCCTTAATGATACAGAAGGTATATCTAAAGTTACGTTATGGAATGCACATAAGGCCTATATTAGAGGCGTTTTTATGAAGCAAAGTGCAATTTTAAAAAGGAAGTTCAGAGAAAAAACAGATAAATTACTTAAGGAAATACAAAATTTAGAAAAATCTATTTTTATTCAGAACAAAAAAGAATTAGTGCCCAAACTAGAAGCTATCAGACAAGAATTAGCAGAGAACTTATACTCACAGTATGATAAATGGCAAACTATTTTAAAAGAAAATTGGTACTCAGACAAAAATAAAGCAGGGAAGGCCATGGCACAGAAAATTAAAGGTAGAAGAGTTAGACAAAGAATAATAAAAATTACCCACCCCGATACAAAAATCAATGTCCACCACCCCCAAGATATTGTTAATGCCTTAGCAGTATACTATGAAAAATTATATAATTTAAATTCAGATCCCCAGACCTACTCTCCATCCCAATTAGAGATAGATCAGTATTTAAATAAAATTAACCTACCCATTTTATCAGAATTCGAGCAAAAACAATTAAATATCCCTTTCCACTTAAAAGAAGTGGAATTAGCTATCAGAATGCTGAAACAGGATAAGGCACCAGGAGTTGATGGATTTATTAATGCCTATTATAAAAAACACTCAAGTATTCTATCAAAACATTTGGTAAATATGTTCAATGAGGCAGCAACTCTTGGTGTCTTTCCTAAAGAAAACTTGACAGCAATAATAACCACTATCCCCAAAGAAGGAAAGGACCCATCTGACCCAGGGAGCTACAGGCCCATCTCCTTGTTGAATACAGATCTCAAACTCTATGCAAGAGTATTAGCAAACAGACTTGCTCCCCTTATACCGCAATTAGTTTCTCCAGATCAAGTAGGTTTTGTGCAGGGAAGAGGAACATGTGATGGAGCAAGGAAAGTTATGGCACTTCTGCATCAGGTTGGTCTCTGTCGGACGCCTACTCTCTTCATCTCTTTGGATGCGGAGAAGGCGTTCGACAGAGTCAGCTGGACATACATGTCTTCTGTACTACAGAGATTTGGGTGTGTGGGACACATCCACAGAGCTATTATGTCTCTTTACACACAGCCTTCTGCAAAGGTAATATCATCTAATACCTTTTCATCATCCTTTGATATTCACAATGGCACACGACAGGGATGTCCTCTCTCCCCTTTGATATATGTGTTAACACTTGAGCCCTTGGCACAGAGCATCAGAGACAATAAGAATATCCATGGAATTAAATTACCCTCAGCAGAGGCCAAACTTGGCTTATTTGCTGATGACATTTTATTGTACCTTCAGAGACCTGTAGAAACTTTACCCAACCTTAAAATTGAATTAGATCACTTCTCAAAAATATCCCATTATAAACTGAATGAAAATAAGACAAATATATTGCCATGTAATGTACCAGCTAAGTTATTAGAACAACTTAAACAATCTTGTTCATATACTTGGGAGCCTAAATTTATAAAATACCTAGGCATACATTTAACCCCCACCATCAACCAGTTATACAGAGAAAATTTTGAACCATGGTTAGGTAAACTCAAGATTCAACTAGACAATCTTTCTAAATTTGAATTTTCTTGGTTAGGAAGATCAGCCGCTTTTAAAATGTTAATTTTGCCCCAATTATTATATTTATTTAGAAATATCCCTATAAAGATCCCACAAAAATTCTTTACATCAGCACAAAGAATGATAAATAAGTTTGTTCTTATGAATAAAAAACCAAGGTTCTCAAATAAAATCTTAATTACCCCTTCTTTGAATATGGGACTAGGAGTACCAGATTTGGAAATTTATTACAAATCAGCAATCCTAGAACAATCAAGAGCTATCTGGTGTAATGATAGGAGTAAACAATGGGTAATAATAGAATTGGAACAAATCCCGGATAATGAACCCCTCCCCTATTTGGAAGCCAGACTAAATTGGAAAATTCCCTTAAAAATTCCTAATCCTATCACAGCTAACTTTATTAGAGTATGGAAGGAGATGATCCACTACAGTGAAAAACATCCTTTATCACTACATATAGAAGTCCCATTACTTAATTTAGCAAAGGCCTTGAAAAATTTAGATTTAGAAAATTGGTCACAAAATGGTATAATTAAAGTAGCTGATCTCATGGAAAATGATAAGCTTAAATCCTTTGAAGAACTTACCTCAACATATGACATCCCACAATCTGACAAACCCAAATACTCTAGAATTAAAAAATTCTTAGATAAACACTCCCCTCAAAATATATCCTATTTACCTCAAATAAAAAAACTTTTAGACCCACAAAATAATAAGAAAAAGGGAATTGCCATATTTAATAAAACACTTTTACAACTTAAAGATGAAGGCCAAAGATGGCAACTGAATAAATGGCAGGATCTATTAAACATAGATCTTGATCAGGAAGAGTGGGAGAGGGCCTACAGGTCTCTTAAAAAATCAACTAAATGTGTCCTGCATTATGAAAACTTTTTGAAGCTTCTGTGGCAGTGGTATTATACTCCAGAAAAAATTTCTAAGTTTGATGGCAATACTTCCCCCCTTTGCTGGAGAAATTGCAATGAAACTGGATCTTTAATTCACATTTTCTGGTCATGTCCAAAGATCACTAATCTCTGGGGAGAGATAGAGACATTTCTTAAACAATTGCCTATGTTTCTGAGCACAATTTCACCTGAAATGGTATTACTCCATGTTAGAACATGGGACCTTCCCCCGAGTGAAAGGTTTATTTTCAACCACATTTGTGTAGTAACTAGAATATTGATTGCCGACAACTGGAAGTCACACTATGTACCAACATTAGAAGAAGTATTAAGGAAAGTGGAATCCAACATGAGAGCTGAAAGATCTTGGGCTATAAAAAACAGTACTATAGGTGCATTTTGGAAAAAAGCTTATCTATGGCCTACTATATATGTTGATTCTAAGATTCAAGAAGTCTAATCTCTTATCTAACCCTCACATGGATAAATGAATAGTGACTATTAATGTTGTTGTACTAGGGCATTGTCTAGAAACTTAGTGTTGTTGTTGCCTGGCTTGGACTCTCCACTGTTACATTACATCACTTGGACCTACAAAGTAATAAGATAAGTATATTACTGTTATTGTACAAGAATACCTCAGTAAGAACTGTGAAAAGTAATTTTCAGCTGTTTAGTATAGTTTAGTTTAGTTTAGTTTAGTTTAGTTTAGAATTAGTTTAATTATATTAGTTAAGTCATAACATTAATATCTGAATAATTAATTGGAATTGGGAAAGCAAGACGTATACCAAAATATCTACATATACTCTATGTAGCCCAACTCGATGTAGTTTAACAGCTAAGTGAGATAGCAGTGATCCTGTGGGGACGGCAAGTATATAGGAATAATACTTAAAGAGGATGCGTCCTCTGGAGTCTCTGTAGGGAGGATTTAAGACCCCCATTCTCCAGAGGTACTGCTCCTACTAAACCTTAATTAACAATACATTTTAGGAATTCGTTAGAATGTAACTAACAGGATCACTGTTTAAAATAACAAAAATGACATTTAGGTTATTTTGGAAAGATAGGTGCTATTAGGCCTACAAAGATAAATAAACAATCCTTTCTTTAAAAATTTATGGTTTAAAATTGATTTAAACATTTTTTTTCTTGAAATTTGCACTATTTGCATATTTACGCGCTATTTACGTGGTTTTTATGCGTTTACTAGGCGTTTTCTGTGCGTTTAGCGATTTTTGCGCGTTATCGCGCGTTTAAGTGGCGTTTGACGCGTTTTTTACGTGCTTACGCGTTATTATGCGTAAAACCTCATTGGGTTGCACTCATGTGTATTTTTGTGCGTATTCTTGCGTGTAGAGATGCACATATTTAACCTTTTAAGAACTAAATAGCAACAAGTATACTAAACTCAGCAATCATCTTAAGAGATACTAGCCATTGATTTATAAGGGAAAGTTATTATACACTGTTTATGTATAACTGAAACTGAATGTATATTTGAAAAATCAACAGTATATTTCTCATTGGACTGCTGTAATGTAAAAAGTAAGTTTATTTTTATATTGTTTTAATATGTCTTGGCATATTGTTAAAATTTTTTGGAAATTCCAATAAAAAATATTGAAAAAGAAAGTGAAACCTTCATTAAGCCCCTATGGGCTAAGGGTGCCCAGTCTGTATATCCACCTGGATTCAAGTTGTCTTAACTTTTGGTCCAGGTTGCCCCCACGGGGTCCCAGATGCCAATCTTGAATAACCCAGTATTTGAAGAGATTAGTGTCACCCCCATGTTGTTCATTAAAGTGGCGGGCAACAGATGTATTTCTCTTGTGCTTGATGTCCCCTAAATGTTCTAAAATCCTTATTTTCACTGCTCTAGTGGTTTCTCCAATATACATCAGGGGACATGAACATTGTATGGCATAAATGACCCCCTCAGTATCACAATTAAAGAAATCAAGTAGGTCAAATTTACGACCATTTTTGGGGGCAAAGAATTCTTTGCACTTCATCACATGGGGGCAGGTCTTACATTTGCCACATTTATGCATGCCATTTAGTTTATGATCTAGCCAAGTCTTCTTCTTAGATTTTTCTGCTGGGTTCCTAGTTTTTGCAGGTAGAAAAGAGTGTACTAATGAGTCACCCAGATTTTTTCCTCTCCTGTAAGTGATTTGTGGATTGGGGGGAATGAATTTTCTAAGGTCTCGGTCGAGTTGGAGGATAGGCCAGTGGGCACCAATTATTTTCTTAATGGCTGGTGATTGCTTGGTATATGTACTGATAATCCTGGTCATACCCGAATTAGAGTCTGGTTTCCCCTTTGGACACAGAAGTTCCGTCCTTTCAATTGACCTAGCTTTTAATTCCGCGTCTTCCAGCACTTTCTGGGGATAACCCCTATCTCTAAATCTTTTATGTAAATTCTTACACTCCTTCTCAAATTCCATCAAGTCCGAGCAATTTCTCCGTGCTCTGAGGAACTGACCCTTTGGTATACCCCGTTTTAGGGGGTCTGGGTGATGGCTCCCCCATGACAGTAATGAATTTGTCGCTGTAGGCTTACGGAAGATACTTGTATCGAGGCCATCAAGATCATTCTTTACAATATGCACATCCAGAAAGTCAATGGAGGTGGAACTTATCTCATGGGTAAAGAACATACCTATGTTGTTGTTATTAAGTTCAGCCACAAAATCAAGAAACATACTCCTGGGGCCGTCCCACAAGATGAACACGTCATCTATGAAACGGCCCCAGAATAAAATATGGGAAGCATACACTGCCATGTCCTCCCCAAATACGGTCACATCCTCCCACCAGCCAAGGAAGAGGTTGGCATATGAGGGGGCACACGCCGTCCCCATAGCACAACCCCGTTCCTGTAGGAAGTATTGGTTCTGGAAAAGAAAGTAATTATGAGTAAGTATGTACCTCAGAAGGTCCAGAATAAACAGCGAATGTTCCCTTACATAGATGCTCCGTGACTTTCTGGATGTGCATATTGTAAAGAATGATCTTGATGGCCTCGATACAAGTATCTTCCGTAAGCCTACAGCGACAAATTCATTACTGTCATGGGAGAGCCATCACCCAGACCCCCTAAAACGGGGTATACCAAAGGGTCAGTTCCTCAGAGCACGGAGAAATTGCTCGGACTTGATGGAATTTGAGAAGGAGTGTAAGAATTTACATAAAAGATTTAGAGATAGGGGTTATCCCCAGAAAGTGCTGGAAGACGCGGAATTAAAAGCTAGGTCAATTGAAAGGACGGAACTTCTGTGTCCAAAGGGGAAACCAGACTCTAATTCGGGTATGACCAGGATTATCAGTACATATACCAAGCAATCACCAGCCATTAAGAAAATAATTGGTGCCCACTGGCCTATCCTCCAACTCGACCGAGACCTTAGAAAATTCATTCCCCCCCAATCCACAAATCACTTACAGGAGAGGAAAAAATCTGGGTGACTCATTAGTACACTCTTTTCTACCTGCAAAAACTAGGAACCCAGCAGAAAAATCTAAGAAGAAGACTTGGCTAGATCATAAACTAAATGGCATGCATAAATGTGGCAAATGTAAGACCTGCCCCCATGTGATGAAGTGCAAAGAATTCTTTGCCCCCAAAAATGGTCGTAAATTTGACCTACTTGATTTCTTTAATTGTGATACTGAGGGGGTCATTTATGCCATACAATGTTCATGTCCCCTGATGTATATTGGAGAAACCACTAGAGCAGTGAAAATAAGGATTTTAGAACATTTAGGGGACATCAAGCACAAGAGAAATACATCTGTTGCCCGCCACTTTAATGAACAACATGGGGGTGACACTAATCTCTTCAAATACTGGGTTATTCAAGATTGGCATCTGGGACCCCGTGGGGGCAACCTGGACCAAAAGTTAAGACAACTTGAATCCAGGTGGATATACAGACTGGGCACCCTTAGCCCAGAGGGGCTTAATGAAGGCTTCACTTTCTCTCCTTTTCTGTGAAGGTTTACTTGCTTGTGTTTTTGAGCTTTGATGCTTCTTGTATATATTTCTGTACTTCTTCTTCGATATCCAGGCTTGGACCACCGGTATCTTGTGGTACCTATTTGTCAATGCGATCTATATTTTACACTCATTATGGATATCTCATCCATTTAGATTTATATCCACGTATATGTGGTTATAGACCTTTACAAAAGGTACCTTTGATGTGGATACTCACCTGAGGGTATGCCTAGAAGCTCCTTTATAACCTGTCTCATATGTCACTCCTCTCCCACCCCCCCCCCCCCCCCCTTCCACTGTATCTTCTCGATCCTCTTCCGTGTGTCCCTATTATACCAGAGGGGTGATGTTTTTTTGCATCCCCACTGATAGTATGTGATGTAGCTTAATTTCATGGGGCTATGTCTACTTACAGTGGTTTTTTGCCCCAGCTACATCTGCAATTTTCTGCCGTCCTGACAATAGAAACGGCTGTCCTCTAGTGCTGAGGCAGAGTATGGGCTTATACGTTGCCATCGCAACGAGGTTACATTCACGCTACCCACGTGTCGGAGGATAAACACGGAAGTGAAGAAGGAGCAATGACGTATGCGCTCCATTGCACGCCGCGCGGAAGAGCGGAGATACTAAGTCCCGCCTCTACACGCCGCTGATTGGGTGAGATACTCCCAGCGTTAGAACGCCGGACGACCAATCAACATGCGGCAAACACGGCGCTCGATCGCATCCCCTGCAACAGCGTAGGATAGGAGGAGGGAAGTGCCTCAATTCCGCTGATGCCTTCAGTATGCATCCAAAGCTCTGCATATGTGTTTCGGGGATCCTAGCCTCAACCAAAAGGGGATAATTTCTATCTATGGGACCATATTCATCTTGGATACCATTGGTGGCCCGAGTGATGGACATGACAGGGCACCAATGGACAATTGGCCCCCGTGGTGGGAGTGACCGGTGACAGGTAACTAGGGGAGTGGTATAGGACTCCACCCCATAGGGAAGTATAAAAGGAGAAGCATTTTGCCACTTCATTTGGCTGCTACTATGTTATGAGCCGACAGGCTATATCTTGATACTTGTTTTTAAAAATGTTATCTTTGCACCTTATCACTATGAGCACTTTCTAAGCACTTTCCCTTGAAAAAGCTTCATTTAGAAGTGAAACATGTCGGGTTGTTTGGTGTGGGTTGTGTAATTTAACCATTATCTATATTGTGGTAGGACCTGGGATGGCAGTATAGCTATCCATACACACGGACAGAGTAGGTCCAGCAATATTTGCAAGTTTTGTAGGATATTTTCAGCCAGATCATTTTAAATAAAATCCAATAAACGTTAAGTTTTATTATAGAGATTCAGTATAGAGGGATTTTCTTGTGTTATTTACTTTAATTCAGGGTTTGTTCTATTATATTTACTGTCAGATCGACTTTTTCCAACAGGTCCAATCTGATTCCCGATCAATTTTCCATAGAAGTGAATGGAAAATCGATTGGAAATCAGATTAGACCTGTTGGAAATAGTCTGCCAGTAAATCTGTCAGAAAATTGTATTGTGTGTACCTATCATAAGAGGTGTTCAAGTTGGAGGATAAATAAAAGTGCACATGCAAAGCGAAAGTTGCAATTAGGATGGTATTTCGAAATTAAGAAAAAGTGTTTAGAGCTTTTTAACCACTACCTGAAAAATAAACCTTTTATTAATGTCCTGTTTTTGCACCTTTAGTGCAAATAGGTTGCTTTTAAAAGTTATGCTATTACGTTAATATGCATTTACGCATTTGAACTTTTCAGTACATGGTTAATAGCTTGAGCTGTATTCACTTGGTATTTGGCAGAGGCTAAGGTGGTATTCTCTAAACTACGCTAAGTAGAATAATGTGTATAAAGTCTCATGCACGATGAATAGACCATAAAGCATTGGATGTAATGTATCGCATTCTGCTATACTCATTGTGCAGTAAGACTTTACGAATGTTATGCTGTTATTGCAGATTTCATGACTATACCCCCTAAGTTGAGGCCTGCGCAGGTCTACTTTTCAAGACCTGCAGCTTTGCTACCCACACCTGACATGCTTTCTGGGCATTACAATCAGGGCTGAGGAGTCGGAGCAATTTTGGGTACCTGGAGTCAGAATGGTTTCATAAACTGAGGAGTCGGATGATTTTTGTACCTAATCCTTAGCACTGGTAATTATTTGACTAAGGAGTGGGAACCATTTTGGGTACCAGGAGTCGTGGTTTTATAAACTGAGACGTTGGAGTCGGATGATTTTTGTACCGACTCCACAGCCCTGATTCCAATACCTGACCTGCAAGCGCCTGGACCCGCAACCCGCGTATATGGCTGCCTAATGCAGCTATGCAGAGTGGGCGGCAGGTTGCTGTTCTAGTTGGCTGGATCGGCTTCTCTTCTCTGGCGCTGCACTCCTGACTGGGTTACGATCAAATGCCATATCATGTGATCGGGAAGCCAGAAGAGGATGTCGGAGTGCAGTGCCACCGCAGTGGAGGCGAGAAGAAACCAATCTGCATTTCAGGTTACCCGTGGATACCCAACCCGATGCAGGCCTCTACCTCAAGTGAGCAGCTGAATTGAGCAGGGAAGAGGTATGGTGCCAGTATGTTAGCTGTTGCAGTAGTCCCAGTGTGATATAAGAACATGCACAATCATTTTAATAGAATCATGTGTGGGATAAGAATCAGAATCAATTTTTATTTCGCCAAGTAAGTTTGCACCTACAAGGAATTTGTCTTGGCAGTTGCTTAACAAACACAAACAAAAACAATACAAGGGCAGACAGTGTGTATATTACAAGTCAAGGACATTATAAGAGGGTTGGTTAAAGACTTTTTTCCAGCTGTTAAAAAAAGTAAGCTGACATTTTTGTGATACTGCAGCTCCTATAATTTTTCTGTCATCCCTATTTAATGTTTTTGTGTTTTCTGCTTCTTCAAGCATCTCCCATCGTTCCCTAGTGCAGATGCTGGCTCAGATACAGAACTGGACACTAGACAATTGGTCCGAGCCCAAAACAAAAAGAAAAAGAAGTCTGGAGGGTTCCAGTCAATGGGTATGTTTCGACAATAGTGGACCACATTTTCTGTTATTACAGTGTACTGGAGAAAAAAGTTAGTAGGCACATGCTTGTATTATACTATAAAGAAAACTTGTAATCAGAGAAATATGGAAGGGGGAAGCGCTATTTTCTAAATGAAAATGCTACTTGATTCACTGTAGTGATAACTTGCTGCTTTCAGTATTTTCTGAATCACAGCACAATAACCAGTTTTCATATGGATCAAGTGCTGTTACTGTAATTAACTGCAGGGCTATTTCTGGCCTACTTGTCACCCCAGGCAATTCACCTGAGTAACCCTCCCCTGTCCCCAACAACTAGAAGGTCATACGAATCACAGCAAGGAATACCAGTGACAAGCAGGTAGTAATAGATTCTAGTGGTGGGTAGGGACCAGTAATTTCTGGTGGCGGTCTGCTAGTGATCAATAGATTATAGCAGTGAATAGGTAGTTATCAGTAGGTTCTAGTGGTAGGCCTGTAGTGATTGGAATATTCTGGTGGCAGGCAGGTAGTATTTAGAAGAGTCTTCCTTTTTTTTCTTTTTTTTTTTTTTTTTTTACTTAAGCCCAATCTACACGATACGATTCTTTGTGAGATTCAATTACGATTCTATCTACGATCCGATTAAATCCGACATGTCCGATCGGGATTCGATTCAATTCGATTAGCCATTGCAAAACAATGGCAAATCGAAGTGAATTGAATCGAATCCCGATCGGACATGTCGGGTTTAATCGGATTGTAACTAGAATTGTAAACGAATCGCACAAAGAATCGTATCGTGTAGATGGGGCTTTAGGGGAAAAAAAATAAACTCACAATTTTGTTATGATTGGTGGATTCTGCTGACAGGCTGGTAATGATCGTCAGAATCTAGACGTAGGTAGTTGATCTATACATTCTAGTGATGTGTACATTTTAGTGGCGGGCTGGTAATAATAGTTAGATTTTAGCGGTGGGTAGGTAGTGATAAGTAGAGTGTAGGGGCAGGCTGGTAGTGACTGTTAGATTCTAGCAGTGGGTAGGTAGATTCTAGTGGCAGGCTGGTAACCATCAGTATAAACTTGTGATAGACCATTATTAGGGGGTAGTGGGTGCTAGGTGCAAGCTAGTGGGTGTTGGTGCAGGCCATAAAGGGTAGTGGATGCTGGGTGCAGGCTATTAGTAGGTAGTGCGTGCAGGCTATAGGGGGTAGTGGGTGCTGTGTGGGGGCTATAGGGGGTAGTGGGTGCTGTGTGCAGACTATAGGGGGTAGTGGGTGCTGTGTGCAGGCTAGAGGAGGTAGTGGGTGCTGTGTGCAGGCTATAGGGGGTAGTTGGTGCTGGGTGCAGGCAATTAAGGGGTAGTGGGTGATGTGTGCAGGCAATTAAGGGGTAGTGGGTGATGTGTGCAGGCTATAGGGGGTAGTGGGTGCTGGGTGCAGGCTATAAAGGGTAGTGGATGCTGGGTGCAGGCTATTAGTAGGTAGTGCGTGCAGGCTGTAGTGGGTGCTGTGTGCAGGCTATAGGGGGTAGTGGGTGCTGTGTGCAGGCCATAGGGGGTAGTTGGTGCTGGGTACAGGCAATTAAGGGGTAGTGGGTGATGTGTGCAGGCAATTAAGGGGTAGTGGGTGATGTGTGCAGGCAATTAAGGGGTAGTGGGTGATGTGTGCAGGCTATAGGGGGTAGTGGGTGATGTGTGCAGGCTATAGGGGGTAGTGGGTGATGTGTGCAGGCTATAGGGGGTAGTGGGTGATGTGTGCAGGCTATAGGGGGTAGTGGGTGCTGTGTGCAGGCTATAGGGGGTAGTGGGTGCTGTGTGCAGGCTATAGGGGATAGTGGGTGCTGTGTGCAGGCTATAGGGGGTAGTGGGTGCTGTGTGCAGGCTATAGGGGGTAGTGGGTGCTGTGTGCAGGCTATAGGGGGTAGTGGGTGCTGGGTGCAGGCTATAGGGGGTGCTGGGTGCAGGCTATAGGGGGGTAGTGGGTGCTGTGTGCAGGCTATAGGGGGTAGTGGGTGCTGTGTGCAGGCTATAGGGGGTATTGGGTGCTGGGTGCAGGCTATAGGGGGTAGTGGGTGCTGGGTGCAGGCTATAGGGGGTAGTGGGTGCTGTGTGCAGGCTATAGGGGGGTAGTGGGTGCTGTGTGCAGGCTATAGGGGGTAGTGGGTGATGTGTGCAGGCTATAGGGGGTAGTGGGTGATGTGTGCAGGCTATAGGGGGTAGTGGGTGCTGTGTGCAGGCTATAGGGGGTAGTGGGTGCTGTGTGCAGGCTATAGGGGGTAGTGGGTGCTGTGTGCAGGCTATAGGGGGTAGTGGGTGCTGGGTGCAGGCTATAGGGGGTAGTGGGTGCTGGGTGCAGGCTATAGGGGGTAGTGGGTGCTGGGTGCAGGCTATAGGGGGGTAGTGGGTGCTGTGTGCAGGCTATAGGGGGTAGTGGGTGCTGTGTGCAGGCTATAGGGGGTAGTGGGTGATGTGTGCAGGCTATAGGGGGTAGTGGGTGATGTGTGCAGGCTATAGGGGGTAGTGGGTGCTGTGTGCAGGCTATAGGGGGTAGTGGGTGCTGTGTGCAGGCTATAGGGGGTAGTGGGTGCTGTGTGCAGGCTATAGGGGGTAGTGGGTGCTGTGTGCAGGCTATAGGGGGTAGTGGGTGCTGGGTGCAGGCAATTAAGGGGTAGTGGGTGATGTGTGCAGGCTATAGGGGGTAGTGGGTGCTGTGTGCAGGCAATTAAGGGGTAGTGGGTGCTGGGTGCAGGCAATTAAGGGGTAGTGGGTGCTGGGTGCAGGCAATTAAGGGGTAGTGGGTGATGTGTGCAGGCTATAGGGGGTAGTGGGTGCTGTGTGCAGGCTATAGGGGGTAGTGGGTGCTGTGTGCAGGCTATAGGGGGTAGTGGGTGCTGTGTGCAGGCTATAGGGGGTAGTGGGTGCTGTGTGCAGGCTATAGGGGGTAGTGGGTGCTGTGTGCAGGCTATAGGGGGTAGTGGGTGCTGGGTGCAGGCTATAGGGGGTAGTGGGTGCAGGCTATAGGGGGTAGTGGGTGCTGGGTGCAGGCTATAGGGGGTAGTGGGTGCTGTATGCAGGCTATAGGGGGGTAGTGGGTGCTGTGTGCAGGCTATAGGGGGTAGTGGGTGATGTGTACAGGCTATAGGGGGTAGTGGGTGATGTGTGCAGGCTATAGGGGGTAGTGGGTGCTGTGTGCAGGCTATAGGGGGTAGTGGGTGCTGTGTGCAGGCAATAGGGGTAGTGGGTGCTGGGTGCAGGCTATAGGGGGCAGTGGGTGCTGGGTGCAGGCAATTAAGGGGTAGTGGGTGATGTGTGCAGGCTATAGGGGGTAGTGGGTGCTGTGTGCAGGCTATAGGGGGTAGTGGGTGCTGGGTGCAGGCAATTAAGGGGTAGTGGGTGCTGGGTGCAGGCAATTAAGGGGTAGTGGGTGATGTGTGCAGGCAATTAAGGGGTAGTGGGTGATGTGTGCAGGCTATAGGGGGTAGTGGGTGCTGTGTGCAGGCTATAGGGGGTAGTGGGTGATGTGTGCAGGCTATAGGGGGTAGTGGGTGCTGTGTGCAGGCTATAGGGGGTAGTGGGTGATGTGTGCAGGCTATAGGGGGTAGTGGGTGATGTGTGCAGGCTATAGGGGGTAGTGGGTGATGTGTGCAGGCTATAGGGGGTAGTGGGTGATGTGTGCAGGCTATAGGGGGTAGTGGGTGATGTGTGCAGGCTATAGGGGGTAGTGGGTGATGTGTGCAGGCTATAGGGGGTAGTGGGTGATGTGTGCAGGCTATAGGGGGTAGTGGGTGATGTGTGCAGGCTATAGGGGGTAGTGGGGGATGTGTGCAGGCTATAGGGGGTAGTGGGGGATGTGTGCAGGCTATAGGGGGTAGTGGGTGCTGTGTGCAGGCTATAGGGGGTAGTGGGTGCTGTGTGCAGGCTATAGGGGGTAGTGGGTGCTGTGTGCAGGCTATAGGGGGTAGTGGGTGCTGTGTGCAGGCTATAGGGGGTAGTGGGTGCTGTGTGCAGGCTATAGGGGGTAGTGGGTGCTGTGTGCAGGCTATAGGGGGTAGTGGGTGCTGTGTGCAGGCTATAGGGGGTAGTGGGTGCTGTGTGCAGGCTATAGGGGGTAGTGGGTGCTGGGTGCAGGCAATTAAGGGGTAGTGGGTGATGTGTGCAGGCTATAGGTGGTAGTGGGTGCTGTGTGCAGGCTATAGGGGGTAGTGGGTGCTGTGTGCAGGCTATAGGGGGTAGTGGGTGCTGTGTGCAGGCTATAGGGGGTAGTGGGTGCTGTGTGCAGGCTATAGGGGGTAGTGGGTGCTGTGTGCAGGCTATAGGGGGTAGTGGGTGCTGTGTGCAGGCTATAGGGGGTAGTGGGTGCTGTGTGCAGGCTATAGGGGGTAGTGGGTGCTGGATGCAGGCTATAGGGGGTAATGGGTGCTGGGTGCAGGCTATAGGGGGTAATGGGTGCTGTGTGCAGGCTATAGGGGGTAATGGGTGCTGTGTGCAGGCTATAGGGGGTAGTGGGTGCTGTGTGCAGGCTATAGGGGGTAGTGGGTGCTGTGTGCAGGCTATAGGGGGTAGTGGGTGATGTGTGCAGGCTATAGGGGGTAGTGGGTGCTGTGTGCAGGCTATAGGGGGTAGTGGGTGCTGTGTGCAGGCTATAGGGGGTAGTGGGTGCTGTGTGCAGGCTATAGGGGGTAGTGGGTGCTGAGTGCAGGCTATAGGGGGTAGTGGGTGCTGCGTGCATGCTATAGGGGGATATTGAATGCTGGTTGCAGGCAAATAAGGAAGGGGTAGTGGGTGCCGTGCAGGCTATTAGGAGATAGTGTTTGTGGGTGATTTTTATTTACCATGTCCCTGATGCTAGTTGGCAGTAGATAAGTGCTGGAGGTTGCAGAGGAGAGCAGCTACTCACAGGATCTCTTCCACTACTCGCCTTACTGCCGACCTGCTCTCCTCCAATGTCGACTAGCTTGGGGACGAAGCTACCTACTCCGGCTTCCTTCCAATGGGCACAATGTGGAAATGTTGGTCGAGGAGGAGATTCAAACTTCCAGCTACTGTGATAGCTGATCACATGGCAGAATAGGGCTTTCAGCAGCTGGAACAGCTGATTGAAATGCTGGAGGGAACTTTCGGCAGCCAGTGTCTCCATGGTTTGGTTACCTTTGCTTAGCATGTTACATGATTACTGTAGTATTGGTGGTTTAGTTCTCTAGTGGCTCAGATCCTTCTTGGCTGGCAGAACAAAGGCTTTCCTTGAGATCTTTCTTGTCTAATCCTGTGCCATTAAAATATGGTGTGCCCCAGGACTTCATTAAGTGCAGTATAATTGCGTCCTTGGAAACTTCACTTGAAGTCCCAGGGCTGTAAATTGTCATCTTTAGCTGCGGGCGGCCGCCGCTCGCTGCTGTGCGGGCACTTGTCGCCGCCCGTTAGCGGGGAGATGAATGAATGGCAGCACAGTTCCCTTTCATTAATCTAAGTCCCAGCATCAATGAGATGCCTGCGTCATTGTATCTTCCGGAGTAACAGGTCCACACATTACTTCCTGTTTAGCGTACTAATTGTACACGAATAGTAAATACGCATGGACATCTTGAGGCCTAATAGTAAAATTACACCTGAATACATTTATTTTAATAAAAAAGTATTTAATAAAAATACTTACATTTAAAATTAACTCCTTCACTCTCTCGCTCTCCCATAGTTCCCCCCCCAAAAAATGTTTGCATAAAAAAAGATAATTTAAAAAAAAAACATAAATAGCTACCTTAGGGACTGAACTCTTTTAATATGTATGTCAATAGGGTATATTACTGTTTAACTTTTAAATTATTGGGTTATTAGTGATGGACACAAAACTGTATGGCGCCATACATTTGTACCAGGGAAATATTTTAAACTTTGCAATAACCGGGACAAATGGGCAAAACTGAGAAATAATTTTGTTTCCATTATTTTTATTATTCCCATTAAATACATTTAGAATAAAGTAATTCTTAGCATAATGTGCCACCCAAAGAAATCCTAATTGGTGACAAAAAAAAGATATAGATTATATTGTTGTGATAAGTAGTGATTAAGTTATTTGCGAATGAAAGGAAGAAGCACTGAAATGTGAAAATTGCTCTGGTCCTAAAGGGACAAACCCCTCAGTGGTGAAGTGGATATACATGCTGCCACTTGGAAAATACATCCTAAACTTGGCCTGATTAATCACGTCTGTGCTGATGGCACCCAGTTAGATTGATCCTTCAAACTTTGTTTGACAGACCCTATTACAACAAGCGCTTGTTTTTCCAAGATACAGGATTGGGCGAATGACCACTATCTGAAACTAATTATTGAAATTCCTGTCATCAATGCCTGGCTGTAAAACAGCCCCACTCTGTTGGCACCATTGAGGATAAGGAGCTCAGATCTAATAACTGCACAGGTTGGGTATATTAACCTGCCTGGCGTTCTGATTCCCGTGGCCGCAAGCCGCGGGGACGTTTTTTGCATATATATTTTTTTTCTTTTTCATGTAGCTAGCCTAGCGCTAGCTACATGATTTCCCCCCCCTCCCTGCGGCATCCCTCCCACCCCTCCGATCGCCGCTGGCGCAATGGCCCGTCCGGAAATCCCGTTCTGAACGGTATTTCCTGGAGGGCTTCCCCCGTCGCCATGGCAACCCACGTCGTGACCTCACAGGGAGACCCGATCCACCCCTCAGCGCTGCCTGGCACTGATTGGCCAGGCAGCGCACAGGGTCTCGCCTGGGGGGGCCCTGCATCGCGGCAGATTGACGGCGGGCGGCGGCGATCGGGTAAGGCAAGCAGCAAGCAAAGTGCTTGCTGCGTGTTTTAAAAAAAAAATTATTCAGATCGGCCCAGTGGGGCCTGAGCGGTGACCTCCGGCGTCTCTGGACGAGCCTAGCTCGTCCAGAACGCTAGGGAGGTTAATTGATAGGGAATTAAACGTTAAACATTACCGTAAATCTCTGCTGTTAAATCTCCCTATTTTACTTTTTCAAAGATAAACAAAACCAGCAACCACCCCTCCAGAAGATCTGCTAAACTTAGAGTACCTAAATTATAAATTACAGTTTGCTTTAAACATAAGTTGCTAAGATATATACAGTACAATGATAGATGTGATTTTCTCACCCCTAGGGTCCATATTCCGCATATGGTCTTGAAGTCCCTGCCCCCAGTGTGAAATTGGGCCCTGGCCTTTTTTTTTTTTCTCTTCTTTCCAAACCATAGGTGGAAAGCATGCTGGGGGGATTGATGTCATAACTCCACCCCTCATGTCCATGTGATCTAATGCAGACAGACAGACATCTGAAATGAGAATAATGGCAAACAGACATAAGCCAGGCTGCTGCAGTTTTTCTGTCTCTTCTCTCTCCTACACACTGTGAAAAGAGAAGTAATTTGATCCAGGCAGGCAGAGAGCAGGGGCGTTAACCAGGCTGAAGAGGAGGGCACAATGCTTTAGCAAGGCTTCAGAAGAATTAAGGAAGTGCTTCTTACAGATATAAATGTGTGTTCTATCCACTATAATGTACCAGATGTAAACTTTATATGTTCATCTAACTGTACACAGCGCATAGACTACGGATATGTATTGCCATTCAGAACTTTTTTTGGCTGGAGGTGGTCTTTAATTCATGCTTTGATCACATCATTGCCAGATGTGTCGGTGTATCCTGTACATCCTGTCCTGTCTTCCAATGAGGATCTGCACCGCCTGCAGTTGTTGCACAATACTGCTGCGAGGCTTTTTAAAGGACAACTGTAATGAGAGGTATATGGAGTAGGGCTGCACGATTTTGAGTAAAAATCGAAATTGCGATTTTTTTCCTCTCAGAATTGTGATTTCGATTTATTCACAATTTTTTTTTCCAAACAAGCTTTAGCGGGGGGCGGGGTCAGTGCCAGGCAGGGGGGGGCGGATCCACTGGCAGAATTAGTGCATATTTGCTAGTGAGGCGGGCGGGGAGACTTTCAGACGTTTATAGCAAAACGGTGCCCATAGAAAAAAGAGAGGGGAAAAAAATGTCTATCTAAATAGCAGCTGTCTGGTTATTGTGGACATCATCTTCTTCCTCCGCTGTTTTCAATGGCCAAAGACTTTCATGCTTTTTAGTAACCGTTCTATTTTTTACTTGTAATTATCTCCTGGTTTGAAATGGCTGTGCGTGGCTTCACTTTTAATAGCTGGGGTGACTGTGAATGAGGCTCTCCAACCCCTCATGCTTTGCAAGCCTGGCGCCACATCTCTCTTCCCGGCTGTGTAAGGATATGCTAGGTTGACAGCGGGGAGCTAGCCGGGCAGCGGGCAGGGGGGAGGCGAGTCCAGTCCAGAGCAGCACACAGCTTCTCCAATCGCTGGACAGCAATGGTATGACGGCAGCGGTAGGCGGAGCTGTACAGAGCGTACAGCTCCGCCTACCGCCTCCGTCATTCCATTGCTATCCAGCGATTGGAGAAGCTGTGTGCTGCTCTGCACTGGACTCGCCTCCCCTCCCGCCCGCTGCCCGGCTCATTAACGTCTGAAATATGCACTGCTTCTGTGGCTCGGCGCAGCGGTAGGCGGACCATGGTCATGCGGCCAAGCGCGGGCACTAGAAATCGAAAACCGCCGGATACTGACGATCCCCAGATCGTCTTTACAGTAACCGCTGTTTCGGTTTAAAACCGAGAAATCGTGCAGCCCTAATATGGAGGCTGTCATATTTATTTCCTTTTCAACAATACCAGTTGCCTGGCTATCCTGCTGATCCTCTGCCTTTAGGCTGGTTTCACAGTGGGACGTTACAGGCACACGTTAGAGCAGCCTGTAACGCAGCCCACCGCACAGTAATGAAAAATCAATGGGGCTGTTCACAGTGCGGACGTTGCGTTACATTGTAACGCTGCGTCACAAGGCAACGTACTGCATGCAGTACTTTGGACGCGGCTGAGCCGCGTTAGACTGCTTGCACATGCTCAGTAATGTTGGGGAGGAGCGGAGAGCGGCCAGGCACATGGCTAATTAATATGCACTGCACGTTATGACGTGCAGTGTTTACTTCCTGGAGCAGCCGCTCTGTGCGGCGATTGGCCGGCGGGACCACGTGATGCCGCATGCGCACAAGAGTGCGCATCACGGCATCACTGACGCCAGAGTGAGCTGCACAACGCGGCTCACTCTGACGTCCAGATCCAGCACCACCAGGCGTTGAGTTAGGGGGACGTTATGCGACCTTAACGCCCCCTCTAACGCAACGTCCTGGTGTGAAATTGGCCTTAATCCTTTTACCCATAGACCCTGAATAAGCATGCAGCAGATCAGGGGTGTCTGACAATATTGTCAGATCTAACAAAATTAGTTGCATGCTTGTTTCTGGTGGTATTCAAACACTACTTCAACCAAACTGAACGTCAGTGCTGCCAGGAAACTGGTATTGTTTAGAAGGGAAATAAATATGGCAGCTTCTACACTCACCTACAGGATTATTAGGAACACCATACTAATACGGTGTTTGACCCCCTTTCGCCTTCAGAACTGCCTTAATTCAACGTGGCATTGAATCAACAAGGTGCTGAAAGCATTCTTTAGAAATGTTGGCCCATATTTATAGGTTAGCATCTTGTAGTTGATGGAGATTTGTGAGATGCACATCCAGGGCACGAAGCTCC